>NC_073302.1:14596310-14931310 GCF_027595985.1 Sorex araneus | reverse complement strand
TGAACTCAGATGGGTTTATGTGTGGTGTTACAACACCCCCTCCCAAATAAAGTGTGTAAATGATTTGTGCAATTTGAGTGTGTTGCACAACGATATGCTAAAAATGAAGCAATACAGGGGCCAATTGGATAGGAAAGTGAGTAGGGCATTGCCTTGCACATGTCTGACCCAGGTTACCCAGGATTAATCCCTGGCATCACATGTGGTCCCCACCGACCACCAGGAGTGATGCCTAAATACACACAGGAGAAAGCCCTGAGCGACAATGAGTGTGGCCCCCAAATAAAAACAAACAAAAATATCAACAAAGGCAAAGTCTTTGAGTCAAGTGCTTACAACTGACAACACAAGGTTCTTAAATGTGCAATTATAACAAATACATGCATACCTACAAATGCTTTAGTAGGGGGAAAATGGAATCCCGTATTTTTGTAAGAGTAGGAGCCTTGAGAAGAGATATTTTAAATAGAAATGAAGCCAAATGAGTCTGGCATTTTTCAGTTTGTTTGACCCAACACCACAGATCTGCAAATGTACCCCAAGTTACATTCAGAAAACTGCCTTTTACCCACCTCATGAGAATCACAATATGCATCAGCAGCGTTAAGGCACCTTTAAGAAGTCCTCCACAAAATGTGGATCATAATTTAAAATCTATGTTTCAGTTTTACTCTGCTCTGTTAAGTAATTGTGTGGTAACAATGAACCTCAAAATTTCAGTGGTACACACCAGAAAGCTTTATTATTTCTTGCTCACATTTCTTATTGGCTCGGCTTTGATTCTGTTCTGGATTTCTTATTTATTTTAGATGTAGACAACAGAGAATATTTTCTCAGGCAAAGGGGCATTCTTGGGATAGAGGAAAAAGGGTGAAAACCAAGCTAAACAATGCTGCTGAGACTTATAATATTATGTCTCCTCACATTCCACCGGTCAAAGCCAACTGTAAGACAGGATGCACGATCCCTGTACAGGGAACACTGACTGACAGTCACGTGTCAATGGATGGGTAAATAAAATATAAAGAGAATGTTGTAATGAGGATTACATAAACTTATTTCAACATAAAATATTCAAAATATTTTTACTCTATATGGTTCAGAGAGACAATATAGGTGGTAAAGTATTTGTCTTACAAGTGGCTGACCCCCTGAAACTGGAGGATGTTTGCCTTGCATGTGGCTGACCTGGGTTCGATTCCCAGCATCCCATATGGTCCCCAAGCACCGCCAGGAGTAATTCCTGTGTGCAAAGCCAGGAGTAACTCCTATGCATCACTGGGTATGACCCAAAAAGCCAAAAACAAACAAACAAACAAACAAACAAAACAAACAAAAAAACAAGTGGCTGACCCGAGAACAGGGTTTGATGCCCAGAACTTCATATGGTCACGTGGAACTGCCAGAAATGATCACTGAGCAAAGCTAGGAGTAAGCCCTGAGCACTGCTGTGTTTGATCCAAAACGCTTTTTTCTTTTCTTTTCTTTTCTTTCTTTTTTACTCTGTGATCCAGCATTCTACTCTTAAGCTATATGTTCCAAAATAATTCCAGATATGTATAAAAATAGCTTGTACATCAATGTTTATAGATAAATGACTACTAACAATACTTTAAAAAAATGAAAGTGGAGGCCGGAGTGATAGTACAGCAGGTGGGAAGCACCGCCAGGAGTGATTCCTGAGTGTGGAGCCAGGAGGAACCCCTGAGCATCGCTGGGTGTGACACAAAAAGAAAAAAAAAGTGACCTAAATGTTCCACAACCTATGAACTGATAAACAAAATGTGTCATATTCACTCAAGAATATTAATTCAGCATCCATGTATGACCTGATACAAAACACAACATGAATCTTTTGATTATTTTGTTACATGCAAGAAGCTAGGGCTGGACAGATAGTACAGTGGAGCAGAAGCTTGCTTTGTACATGACTGACCTGGGTGTGATTCCCAGGCATCCCAGAGAGTCCCCTGATCCATCCAGGAGTGATCCCTACACTCAGAGTCAGGAGGAAGCCCTGAGCATTGCTGGGTGTGGCCTAGAAAATATATATATATATTTAAAACAAGAAGCTAAGCACAAAGATGGCATGTTTTATCACCCATTTATAGAAAAGTATGAAATAAAATGCCTAGAAGAAGCAATAGAGAGATAACAGAGAATTGACACAGAAAACAAATTAGTTGCAAATGAGGAATGACTACCTATAGGATGCAACATTCCCATTTGGGGTAGTGAAAAGCTCTGGAACTAGAGAGTGAGGATGGTCATGAAATACTATGAATGGGTTTGACATCATTGAGCTGTGAGGTTTTAGAATGGTTATATAGTTAAACTTCATACTGTGTATATTTGACCACAACTCAAACCTAAAAGCCCAAACAAACTGATGATCCAAGTATGCTTATATCAGTAGGTATTTATTTGCACCTACTATGAGCTACACACTAAACCAAGAATTAATACCTAATAAATTTAAAAGTACAGGGTTTTCAAAGCCAAAGAGATAGATTAAAGACCTGGCGCACATATGTTGCATGTCATGTGTTCGATCCTACAACATGACCCACTGAGTATCTGATCACTAGTTGGCAGCCCCCCATCCAAATATATATGTATGTGCACATATGTGTGTGTGTCTAGAAGCATGGTTGCTACTTTATAGAATCTGAATTACCATTTAGTAGCAAATGTGAATCATTACACACAGAAAATTGAACAAGTATAGGATGAAATAAAGGTGCATCTTTATGTTGCCAAAGGAGATCTTAATTATGACCAATATGAATTGTGAGGAGTAAAAAAAACATTGACTTAATGCTCTGAAAAAGAAAGCATGCACCATACTTACAGAGTCAATGACTTAATTTTTATGGGTGATTTATTTAGATTTTGACCAACTTGATGCCTGGCTGCTGCACGATACATCAGATCAATAAGAAATATATCATATGAAACACAGTTGCAGGAATAAGAACAAATATTGACTGTTAATCAGTCTGGATTTCTATGCTGTACACTCAGTCACAATTTATTAAAAATGTCTAGCCCCACATGTCCTCATACCAAGAAATAAGTGCCCTGAAAACTCTTGAATATCAAAATTTCCACCTCTTTCTTCACAAAAATATGAGTTTGAGACACCAAGTGATTTCAGATTTTCCAAGATCAGAGGCAGCACTTTTTATAAGTCTCTACACCTGGAATGTTACAAGACCTTAGTTACTGATCATCTCTTCTATAGGTATTTGATCTTTCCTATCTCTGGCTTCTCTCAGAATTTCAGAATAACTATGGAAACACTTACTTACAGATTGGCAAGTAATTTTAAGAAAAAATCACTGTCACTGTATCACTGTCATCCCGTTGCTCATCAATTTGCTTGAGCGGGCACCAGTAACGTCTCCATTGTGAGATTTGTTGTTACTGTTTTTGGCATATCAAATACACCATGGATAGCTTGCCAGGCTCTGCCACGTGGGTGAGATTCTCTTGGTAGCTTGCCGGGCTCTCCAAGAGGGGTGGAGGAATTAAACCCGGGTAGGCCGCGTGCAAGGCGAATGCCCTACCTGCTATGCTATCGCTCCAGCCCAAGAAAAATTACAAATTCAAAAAAATTTAAATAGAATTACTATATAAGAGCTATGATAATGGGTCCTGCGAGACAGTAGAGGGGTTAAGAGGCTCGCCTTGCACAGGGCTGATAGTAATTCAGCTCCCGGTTCAGCAGATGGTCTCCTGAGCACTTCCAAGAATGATCATTGAATACAGAGCCAGTAGTAATCCACACTACATCAAAATGATTATGATTTACTTATCTGGGCTGAGAAGCAATATAATGTGTAGGATAACGTTGGTTTGCCCTTCCTCCCTGGCCGCTGGGAGCTTGTGTTTGTTGATTGCCCCTCCAACCTGTAAATTATCTTTGTTTCCTGATCAGATTCTGATTTTTTAAATATTGTCTTTCTCTTCTCCTTAATATCCTTTGCATGGTTAGCTATTTCAGAGCAATTACTTTTTGTATGGTACAGGAAGACAGTTAAAAACACAACTCCCTGTGGCTTGGGAGTTGACTGACTCCAGATAATATACCTCCTGGACATCTGCTCTCTTGACTTAAACCTTAGTTGCCCTTACTTCCTAGATCCCCACAAGCAGGGTCCCAACGAGGGACTGCATGGACCCAGGCAAGTGGTGAGCTACGAGCTACCCTGGCATCGAGATGGGCCTGGCCAAAGTGCCCTAATGTTTAATTATAAGTTAAGAGCCTGGTCATGGACAAATTCTGTCATGATCCAAATGTAATAACTATATTTGTACCCTTCTTGGGTTAGGAATGATTGATCTGGCCTGAGCACTGTAGTCTGAGTCTGTGGTGAGATGGTCCCAGGAGAGACTATTAGCCTAAAAGTATCTATTATTGTGTCCATACAGAATGGTACATATTAGGCAGGAGAATTAAAGATGCTAATTAAATTGCAGGTCTAAGGAGAGGAGAAATTTACCTTAAGGGCTGTTTTGCCCTTGTGGGCTGCAGGTGGTCGGAAAGTCTGGAAAAACATTTTTGATCACGCTTCCCGTGGGGAGGCATGGGGAGAGGATAAAAAGCGGCTGCGGGGAGAAAGGATGGGATTGAAGAGGGGAATGGATTGATGGATTGAAGGAGCGGAGGTTTGACGGGAGACAGAGACAGCAGAGAGATAGCAGAGAGAGAGAGAAAGAGAGAGGAGACAGATACAGCGGGAAGAAAGAATTGCGTGGTTAAAGAGGGATAGACACGGGGAGAGAGAGGGTTTGGAGAGAGCTGAAAGAGACGAGAGACTGAATAAATAGCAACTAATCAACAACCAGCTTGGCCCTCGTTCTTCCTTCATCAGTCCAAGGCAATAGCCTTCTCGTGTGGAGAGTGATTCGAGCTCACCGAACACGGGCAGTGAGAGAACGCGCCCGGAGAGCCCACGAACATCCTTTCATGAGTAATCCCATGCGTGTGTGTGGGGGGGTCACACAGCCCTGAGGTTGGGGAATTTCACAGCTCCCCGTGATCGTGAGGATTTTTACAATAATGTACCATTTAAAACCACTAACACGGAGTTGACCTGAGTTTAAATTCTGTCCTCACTCCCCACAAGTTAGCAAAGTTTTGTGAATCTCCAAATCAAATCTTAAGAATGGGTATGTGTCCACATCTGTACAAGGTATTGATATAAAAAAGAATAGGGTATAAAATTAGTCCATAAGAATTAGCAAATTATAGCTGTGAACATCAGATTTATATATGTGTTTTTGACATTTTCCAATCAAATACAAAATCATGACTCTGTTCCTACAAAGGTACCAAAATGGCAGGCATAGATTTATTTCTAGTTATTTCAGATGAAAATACCTAGGGAAATTCTGAGCTGAAGAAATACTCGTTGAAGTCTTTATTACTATCAGATCTGCACTCCTGATTTTCCTCCATTCTACCCGTTTTCTGATTAAGCCTTTATTCTTTTTTAATTTTGTTTTAATGAATCACTGTGAGGTACAGTTACAGACTACCACCTTTTGTGATTATGCTACAGTCATACAATGTTCAAGTACCCATCCCTCCATCAGTGCCCACTTTCCACCATCAGTATTCCCAGTATCCCTCCCGCCAACCCCACCTCTACTCACTCCCTGCCTCTGTGGCAGGCACATTCCCTCTTAGTCTCTCTCTCCTTTTGCGTGTTATGGTTTGGAATACAGGTGTTAAGCAGCCATCATGTTTGGTCCATAGTCTACTTTCAGCACGCATCGACCATCCCGAGTGAGCCCTCTGACCATCATTTGCTTACTGGCCCCTTTTCTATCCCAGCTGCCTTTTCCCCCAGCACACGAGACAGGCTTCCAAGCTGTGGAGCGGTCCTCCTAAATTGCTATCCTTAAATCTACTCCTTAGAAGAATTCTACTTCTCAACAGGCAGAAAACAGGGTGCTTCTTGGCTCATCAAGGAAAACCAATATTTAGCAGCAACCAGCTGGGTGGAAGAAGTCAGCAATTCCATTTGTCGTGAAAACAGTGATCTTTTATTCCACTTCCCTTATAGACATAGCCACAGGAAGGCAAAACCATAGATTCCCACCAGTGGCCCCCTAGGCTTTTGCTAAATGGACAAGAAGAGCCTTCGTCACGAGCCTTGCCTGGAGCCAGGCTAGTACTTAATAAGGAATCACTCCGAAGCTTCAGACTAGAACAAACATTGCAAAGAATCAGTCACCATCTACTTTGAGGTCATAAAGTCTATCAGGTGAGACGGTTACTCATGCTTTGTCCCTTCTTCCTCTCACTGTTAGTTAGGCAAGAGCAGATTTTCATGTCTAGACGGTATTGTACAGACACAGAGCTCCCCAAGAGAAGTGAAGGAACCTTGGTGCTCAGGTCACTAGGCCTCCTTGGGCCTCACTTTCTTCATCTATATATAAAGGAGCTCTTAGTTGATGGGAGGAAACTGGCTGTAACAGTAATGCTAAGAAGACAGAGTAGTTCAAATCTTGTATACTTCCATGCATTCTATTTCTACATTTCTACTCTTTGTTGCAACATAATTTGAAAAATGATCACGCTCACTCCATTTATGATGCCTAGCTACTAAAGAAAAGGAATAACTGCTAATACTTCTCATCCTCTAATTCCTTCTCTTTCTCCTTTCTCTCCCACCCTTTTGTCCTTTTCTACTTTTTTCTCCCCAGGGGGGCACATCTTACAGTACTTAGGCCTTACTCCTGGATCTGTGCTCAGGGGTCCCTTCTGGAGGTGCTCAGGGCCTAAATGGGTTCCCAGGGATTACACCCTGGTTGGGCAATTACAAGGCCAGCACCCTGCCCACTGTACTATCTCTCCAGTGCTGAATCCTCTTCCTTTTTGAAAAACCTTCTTCCCTCTATCCTTTTGTTCTCCTCACCTCCAAAGCCTCCTACACTTTACTCTTGTCACTCCCCTTTCCTTCTTTTTTATTCTTAGTCCTCTTCTACTTTTCTGATTGTCACTGTGGAACCAATCATATAGAACACTTAAATTCAGCAAATATGTACTGAGTTCTTATCTCCATGACAGCACTGAATAGGTTTCTAAGGAGAGATGGCATTTGGAGGATTAAGGGACGTGACTCTTGTCTGAACAAGCTAATGCAGTAGAAAAGGCATGGGCACTTTTGAACAACGTTCTCCATGTTCAAAGGTAGAACAGAGGGTAGCATATACTGACCTACAGGCCTACAGAGAGTTGTTAGGTTTGAACTGGATCCTGTATTAAATAGAATGGAAAGTGTAAGAGTTAGAGAAAGCAGAAATCATGGTGATGAGGCTGTGTGATCTGTTCTTTTAGCTATTTACCCATATTCATTTATAAACTCAATTAGTGCATATCTTTCTGAGCACTGCTTCTGTACCTGGCTCTATAAATTGTGCAAGTGACAGAGATGAGTCCTTCTAATTATGAATTAATGACTATCCAAGGAGTCAAACTTCTATTGACATAAGAATGATTATGTTCTTGTATGAAGATTATAATATTGTGTGACTTGTTGTAGGGGGAAAAGTGGCAAGGAAACTTAACATGCTGAACATAGCATGTAAGGAAAGCTTTTCTGGGAGATATAAATTCTGGGAATCAAGGAATAATGTGCAAAGATGAAATTAGTATCAATAAAAAAGTCTACTGAAATGTAAGAAAGTCATGTTTGCTTATAATGGGTTCAAATTATAAAGGATAGAAAACACTAAAGGACAAAGAAGATAAAGCAAAGGTTTGATGCTATTGCCTGGTGCTCACCGAACTTTGTATCAAAATCTCTGCAGATGTTGTGAAGGATTTTAATTACAGACTGAAGGCATTTTGTGGAGGGGGGTTTGGACCACAAACAGGTCTTTCTCCTGTTTCTGCACTGACCTATAATTCCTGGTGGGTCTCAGTTCCTGGGATTAAACTCAGGTTGGATAACTTGCAAAGCAACTGGTCTACCAGTTGTACTATCCCTCCAACTCCTAAGTTTTATTTCATTTTAATATGACTCACCAGTTGCTGTAATGGAAGGATGGAAGGAGTGGACAGAATCAAGGAGGTTGATTTAGGAATCATCAATACCAACGAGAGGAGGAAGAAATGAATAGCAGGGGTGGAAACTGAAGCATTCTGCTTAGGGCTGACATACATGTTGGGCAATGGAAGGTGGAGCAAAGCACATAAAAGAGAGAAGGGGCGTCATAGAAGGCATGAGAGATTCTGAATATACAAGTTACAAGGAATAGAGAACAGGGCTGAGGTTTCAAGAAAAATCAGAAAAAGAGAAGGGGGAAAAGCAAGGAAAAAGAAGTGAAAGCAGAAAAATAAATGATCTGAAATAAAGGATTAATAACATTTATTGAATAAATTTAAAGTGAATGTTTGAATGCAGGAAATGCAGTCTTATAACGTACAATGATCTGAGGTGGGGCTGTTTAAGAGGAGACTTTTTAAAAAATAATTAGTGAACAAAGGTAGTTTTTAGTGAATCTTGCTTAGGAAGATGTGAGAGGAGAGAAAGAGGAAGTACGTGCTCAAGAGAATGCATGAACTTCTCCAGAATGGAAATAAGCAAGCAAAGAAACATAAACACAAGCAAGCAAGATAAGCAAGCAAGATATGTGTTCAAGGGAGATCATGGGTTTACAGAACTAGCCCAGGAGGAATCTTTATCTTAAGCAGAAGCCTCACATTGTCTGACTTTTAGTCCACATCTTATCACTGCCTTGCTTCCCATATATAAAAGGATTTTACATTCCTCCCATACATTTTTGTCTATTGGAAAATGGGACCAGGACAGTGACTATAGTCCTTGATTTATTAAGAAAACATATCACATTTTCCTGTACATGGTAGACCTGGATTCAATTCCCAACTTTCCAGATGGTCCTCCAAGAACTGTCAGGAGTAATTTCTGAGTGCAGAGTCAGGACTAACTCCTGAGCATCACTGGGTGTGACCCATAACCACAAGGAAAAAAAAAAACGGAAGAAAAAAAAGGGGAAGAAAAAAAAGTCAAAGACTCATCACATACGATTGGATCCAAGATGCCATTCATTGCAAAACATACAGTTCTTTTTTGTACAACGAAAATAAAATTGTAATGTAATTGCAATAAAAGTGTAAAAAAATTAGTACCAGGGGAACAAACCATACTGCCAATTAAACTATGACACGCCATCTGTTATAAGAAAATTCTAATTCCAGAGACATTAAAATTTGAAAAAACCATGCAACTTAAGTCAATGAAAAGTAATCAAAAGAAAAAAATTGGAATGCCCCATTACCATTTCTGAGCCCATGTATTTTCTTTCCCTGTGCTCACGATGATCATCTGACAGATGCTCTTAACCAAGGCAAGTGATTCCAGTCATACACAGGAATGCTATTTACTCTGGCCTACTCAACTATGACCCTAAAATAATGCCTCTAGCTCACACAGTGATGTTTTCCTCTCTGGAGAATAATTTTCTATCAGCATATAAAAATTTTATTGCTTCTATATTAAAAAAAAAAACCCTCACTGACTCCACATTGCCTTCTGCTATACCATTTATAGCAATGTCCCCTTGTCAGGTGAGCTATATTCCCTGTGTTCACTTTCTCTCTTCCCATTTCCTCTTGAATTTATTCTTCGCAGGCTTTTTTTCCTAGTTACACATCCCTTATTAAGGGGTGTCTCACCTTCACATAGTTAAGTCCTCTTCTAAGATCTCAGTTCTGATCTTAATCACTCTATCATTATCACTGGACTTAGACAACCACTATCACTTTTGAAAAAGGGCTCTTTGTTTTCATGACATCATCATCCCTTGGTTCTTTTCTCACCTTCCTAGACATTTCTAAGGCTCTTTTAATTGTTTATGTCCTTCTTTATCATTACATCATTCCAATTCCAATTCAATATTCTTAATTTGGGATTTTGAGAATCCCAAAATTTTCTAAGGCTCAATGACTGGATTTCTTCTTTTCCTTACTAACATTCTTTTTTTTTTTTTGCTTTTTGGGTCATAACTGGCAATGCATTGGGGTTACTCTTGGCTCTGCACTCAGGAATTACCCCCTTGCAGTGCCAGGGGACCATGAGATGCTGGAAATAGAACCCAGGTCGGCTGAGTGAAAGGCAAATGCCCTAACCAGTGCTATTTCTCCAGGCCCGTTAACACTCTTTTTCAAGGCAATCTTTCACTATATTACATGAGATGTTTGGCTAATATATATCTGGTTATCTCCCCTGATTTTCTGAATTCCCACTTAACATAAATAAATCCATATACATATACATATACATATGTATACACATTTATATACTAATCTCCTCAAACCAGTTCAAATCCAAACAAACCCTCAAGTCTCATCAAAAGGATTCCTTTCATAGTCTTCCCCATATCAACGATGCAATTCCATCAAGGTAGTTGTCTAGAAAACTTTGGGATCATACTTTCCTTTTCTCTATCTCATACCACATTTCCAATCCATTGAAAAATAATGTCAGTACAAAAAATATACTCATAACCCAGTCATCTGTCACTACCATCACTGCCATTATCATGATAAAGCTACTGCTTTCTCTCACCTTAATAAATACAATAGCCCTCTTACTCGATTATATGTTTACCTGCATTACTATCATCTTCTATTCAACAATCACAGGAATTCATTTAAAATGTAAGTCTGTTTGCTTCACTCCCAAAATTTGTAATAGTGTCTCATTTCATCCAGAGGAAGAGAGAAAATATTTACCATGGTCTACCATTTCTACATCTTCTGTTCCTTAACCATATCTTTGATTGTATCCAAAAAGATATATTTGTTTACAACCTTGTTTGCCTTTTTGACACTACATATTAAAATGAATTCAAAAATGACTGAGAATTAAATTAATCACTACTGAACTCACAGCTTGTAAACACTCTCTGATATATAGTTAGTGTTTATTAAATATTGCTAAATAAATGAGTGACTGTAATGGATACACTTCTGGATCATTCCTAGATTTCAGCAAAATATTCTTTCTACATACACCCTTTCCACATCAGTAAGCTACTGACACAGAGCTCTGATCTATGCATATCTCACCAGATGGATACTAGATTAAATTACACGACAATGCCAGTAAAACACTCAGTGGTCTTCTTGAAGAGAGAAGTATAAAAATAAAAAGTTATCATTATGCCATTAGCATTATTACTACTGGTTCAGCTGTTGCTGCTTCGACTACTAATAGCCTCTGATTGTTTCTATGGTCCTATATTTCTCATTTCTAGTCTCATTCTCCAATAATATTTTCCTTTTTTCCATTTCCTTCCACTTTTGCCATTTTTATGGATATTTTCTGAGAAAACAGTATGAATGCCATTAGAGTACCATTCATGACACAATCAAGTACCAAAATAAACTCACAGAATCTCCCCCTTCCAACCTATTTAGAGGAATTAGGAAAACAGGGAATAATTCTGTTTTGATAAGGAGACACTTTGAAATCAGGTCAACTAGATTAAAATCCAGCTCAATCACATACTGGGTGACCCCTCTCAGCTACTGTTTCCTCACCTACAATACTGGGATCTATTCATTCTATCCTCATAGGAGATAGCTGAGAACTAAGACTGTAATAAGTACAACTAGGTAATATGGAAAAGCATAGACTTAAAATAAAACAAATGAAAATGTAAAATTAGATTAACACAGCCCCTGGGACATAAAGAAGCAATAGTGTCTGTTGTTATTTCTAGTACCTCGACTCTCAGTCTTATATAACTTATGTAGTCAGGCTGGCTATTTCTTTTTCACTTTTTTTTTCTTTTTGTCTTTTAGGCTCAAACCCAGAGGTACTCAGAGGTTGCTGCTGGTTCTGCACTTAGGAATTACTCCTGGCGGAGCTCAGGGGACCATATGGGATGCCAGGGATCAAAGCTGGGTTGGCAGCATGTAAGACAAATGCCCCTACCCTCTGTACTATTGTTCTGGTCCCTGGATATTTCTTTACTACATATCTGCTTTATGCATATGATTCTTCTATGCAGAAGATGTCAAAACAGGGTAATTTATTAAGATTTTTGATGGACGCAAATAATATTCACCTAATTGTATGCATATAACTCACACAATTCTGTGAATTTTCTCAAAGTAAGCACAACTTACTTTAGAATGTTCTAACATATTAAAAAGGAACAAAAGTTATCTATATCTCTAGAAACTTCCCTCATCTATCTTTGTTCTCTCCCATAAATCCAGTTGCCCAAAGGTTAATGCTGCCTGAAATTCTAAAGCAATGGGTTTGATTTTCTTTAATATTATAGAAATGGAATCCAGAAGCACTTTCGTTCAGTTTCTCTTACTCAGTGTTTGTTCAAGTGATTCTTCCCTAGCATTGCATAAAAGGGGAGTTTATTCTTTCTCATTTTTGTGGACTGTAGCCCATTGTGCCAATGTACAGCATTTTAGCAATCCATTTCCTAGTTGTTCCAGGCATTTGGAACTATTTCTCATTTGGGGCATAAGAAAGTTGCCATGAACATTCATGTATACTAATGAATTGAAGAAATTTCTGCTGGACATATTTCTAGGACTTGACAATGTAGGATCGCAGAACAAGGATATATGAGTTTTTAGTAGACTTTCTGGCAGAATTTTGCAAATTAGCTGTACTTAAAAGTGCTATTCCCCCATAAGCAATGCATGTAAGTTCACGTTACCTCGCTGCATCATTCCTTGACATTGCCAGTCTTTTTTCAGTAAATTAGACTGCTTTACAATATTCAACTATGGCTTTTAATTTATATTGTCTGAATATAAGACAATGTTTCAAATGTTTGCCATTTTTGTGTTTTAACTTGTAAGATGTTTTATGCTCGTTTTTTTTTTTACAGGAATGTCTAGGTTTTCTTACCGGTTTTAGTTCATATATGTTTTGTTCTAAAGTCTTTTTTCAGATACTTATATCATAAATACTTCCTTCTACTCTATAGCTTGCAATTTCATTCTCTGACTAGGCAGAATAAATGACTTCTTTTTCTGAATCTCCATAATAATATAAATTATTTTTGTATCTTGATTATAGCATTTATGACCTAGAATTATATATATATACATATATATATATATATCAGAATGTCTACCAACTCCAATCCAATTAGTGAATTCTTACTCTTCACCCAATTAGTGAATTCTTTACAGTACTTTTGCTAAATCTTGGTCATGATACTTCCTGAAAGTGATTGGGTTTTTTTCCATTCTTACTGCTGCCTCCATGGTATAAATTTGTGACATCTTCAGTTCTCTGCCAATCTCAAACTGGTTGCCTAATCTACCCCTCTCAAACTCATTGAATAAAACAGAATGATCTTCCAAAGCATCCATCTTTTCATGCTAGTTCCTTTTTAAAAACCCTTCCATGGTGCCCATTGTTCTAAAATTAAATTTAGTTCATTAATGAGCTGTAGAAGCCTTCCAGGATTTGAAAGAGTATTTGTCTTTCTCATAATTGATGCCTGCACTAAACTGTTGACGTTTTTTAATTTCCCCAAATGACCCTTCATAAAGATTCTTCCATCTGCCTTAATATCTATGGCCCTATCTTTTTCTTCATTCTTCAGTTTTAATCATATTTATCCATTAATTAGTCTGTTATTATTTTGAGGTTCCCAAGCAGTACTCAAGAGACTCACAGGACCCTGTCAGTAATTCTGGCCAACCAAACCAATGGTTCAATGTGAGGACCTGAGTGCTACTTGTATCCCATGGTTCCAGGAATTACCCGAGTCATCCTGTCGGCCAAGTCCCCTAGATGACATTCCGAGGGTCTCCAGAGCTGCATCTGGTTATGATCAGGATCCATGTGCTGCTGGACATTGAACTGGGGTTGGGTACATAAAAATTAAATACCTTATCTCCTGTACTTTTTCACCAACCTCTCACTTTTGTGCAAAAACTTCCAAGATGACTTAGTAATTTCAGTCACTATACTATCTGGTAAATAGAACTGTCAGACATTTTTACCATTAAAATTTCTCTCTATTGGGGCTGGAGAGATAGCACAGCGGGTAGGGCATTTGCCTTGCACGCGGCCGACCCGGGTTCAAATCCCAGCATCCCATATGGTCCCCTGAGCACGGCCAGGGGTAATTCCTGAGTGCAGAGCCAGGAGTAACCCCTGTGCATAGCCAGGTGTGACCCAAAAAGCCAAAAAAAATAAATAAATAAAATTTCTCTCTATTTCTCTGTTGCTGGGGCCAGAGAAAGAACTGAGTGCATACCTTGCATGCACATGTCTGAGATTCAATCTCAGTTCCTCTTGGTGTTTTCCAAGCATCACTAGGTGCAAGCACCTAGTACAGAGCCAGGAGTAGTTTCAAAGCCTATTGGGGGTGGATCAAAAACAGGCAAAATGTATCCACTTTTTTTAAGTGAATCTTTGGTTGAGTATGTAATCACTTGGGGGAAGAAATCAAGTCTGTCTTCTTTAACACATATTCTTGTGCTTAGTTCAATGCTAACATGGGTTCTTAAGAAACAATTTCAGGAGCCAGAGCAACAGTAGAGTGGGTGAGGCACTTACTTTGCATGTGGCTGACCCAGGTTTGGTCCCCTGGCATCCCATATGGTCCCTCAAGCATGGCCAGGAGTGTTTTCTGCGTGCAGAGACAGAAGTAACCCCCAAACACTGCCAGGTATGGCCCAACCCTATGCCCTCACCAAAAAGAAAATAATTGGAATTGATTGGAACCTTTTTGTGCTCATATATCCAGAGCTAGTCATTCAATTTTGCAGACTGTCAATCTGATTAGATGTCTTGTAACATTCATAAAATCCTGAATCAGAATTGAGAAGGATTGGAAGACTACCCACTTTAATCACTCAAGTCAATTGTTCAACTGAATGATGATTAAATAAGTGTGTGTGGGGGGGCAGTGGCTGCATTGGCTGAACTGAGGGCTTATTCCTGTCTCTGCACTCAGTGATTATTCCAGGAGGTGCCCAAGAGACTAAGTGGGGTGCCCAAAATCAAACCCAGGTAGGCCACTTGCTAGGCCCTACCTATTGCACCATCTCTCTGGCCCCATTTCTTTACAGTTTTCTGAGAGTAGGCAATCAGTATATTCCTCTGCCGGCTAATATAAGTTTGGGCATAAACTTACATTAAAAAGATTGGAAAGATTTATTTTATACTGAGTTAAAGGAGCCATCCTTCTGATTTCCCTCTTCCATTAGGTTTAGGTAGCTTAGCCAGATTAATGAAGTTGTTTTTCTGCAAGACACCATTTTAGCTATATTGCAGATAAGTTTCTCTTCCTGCAAGTCAGTCTTCATCAGCTGTTATCCTAAAAAACACTCCTCTTGACATTCTAAAACTTCTCAATGTCCCTCAAAATGTGATGTTCAAATTTGGGCCCCAGTACTGGTGTACCTTAGCCAATCCAGAGTAGAGGAGGGATATCTCTTCTTTTGTGGTTAAAATATTTCTACTACTATAAAAATGGGGACTGGAGCGATAGCACAGTGGTAGGGCATTCGCCTTTCATGCAGCCGACCCGTGTTCGATTCCTCTGCCCCTCTCGGAGAGCCCAGCAAGCTACTGAGAGTATCTCGCCCACATGGCAGAGCCTGGCAAGCTACTCGTGGCATATTGGATATGCCAAAAACAGTAACAATAAGTCTCACAATGAGAGATGTTACTGATGCCCACTCGAACAAATCGATGAGCAACGGGATGACAGTGACAGTGACAGTGACTATAAAAATGGGAAGATGTGGGTTTTAAAGTACTGACCCTAATACAATAGTTGTTTACTGAGAAAAAGGATTAAAAATTAAATATGAATGAATATTTAAAATGAGAAAAGTTGAGTATTTATTAGGTGATGAGAGACCTCTACCTAACCTCACTTGCTTCATGGTAAATCAGTCTCTAAATGTTCTTAAAATCTTAATAACATCCTCTTAACATCTTGTGAATTTTTCCTCCATTTACTACAATTAAAACATACACATCTTTTTTGACCTCATACAGGGATGACAGGGTAATAAAACTCAGATGGAGCCACACTTCCCAGATTCAAACCCTGCTGGTACTTCACCTAGACTGTGCAGTTAAGCATGAGAATAAATAAGTTGAAAATCCTGATGTGCCCAAGTATTATTTGACTTTTTAAATCTGTGTTCTTATCAAGCATTAGCAAACATGTTTATTCTATACTAAAGAAAGATATGGTTACTGCTCGTGATACTGAGGTTATAATTTACTGTGTTTTAAGACTGAACTGCTTCTGTGGCCTGAATTTCCCCAAGAGATTTTTTTTCATTGCTTCCAAGAGACAAGACCACGCTTTCCCTGCTGCATTTTCTAACCATCTTCTATAAGAGGACCGTGAATCAAAGAGTTGCCAAGGAACAGGAATACAAAAGTCTTATTAGACTCTGCTTAGCTCTACCTGCCAATCTCAACCCAACTTTCCACCCACTGACATTCAGAATCACCTTTATCATATACTTTTCTAGAAGGTCACATTTTTAGTGTCTTCAAAGTTAAAGCATGTCATGGATTTTTTTTTCCTGACTATAAAGTTAATGCATGATCACTGTAGAAAAGTTAGAAAAGGAACTAGGAGCCTAAAATAACTCACCTATAACCTCATCATGCAGAAGTAACCCCTTTTAACATCGCAGAATATTTCCTTGCAATATTATTTTCCCTTGTCTTTTCACATTGTTAAGATGATGCCACACATCCAATCATAAACCATTCATTTTTTAATTAACATTATATGAAATCACTCTCACATAGTCCTTGATAATGTTCTATAAGCCACATTTTAGCACCTGCCTATTATTTTGTTGTGTGCATGCTACACAATTCACTCAGTCTTCTCATGTGGAAAATTGAGATCTCTACATGCTTCTTGCTATTATAAATTATGCTTTTTAAAACAGCACTTTCTGTACTTAAAGCCTTGTCATTTTCTCCTGCTATCTCCCTTTCTCTGTATAATGAACTAATAAGGGTGAAATTACTATTTCAAAGGTTTTATTTTATTTAAGCTCGTAAGTATATAGGGAGCACATAGCATGGGCCTAACAAGAACTGAATTAAACAAATACAAATATATATATGCAAATGAATTCTTATAATTGATGCATTCTCACCAACAGTGTCAAAGAATATATCTGTCACTCTACAATCCAGCCAGCATTAAAAGGTCTCTGTAAATTCTACTAATCCCCCAATGCACATATCCACGAACATCCGCGTGTGTGTCTATGTATTTTGAAGACCACAATTGGCAAACCAATATGGAGAAAGAAGATTATACACAAACAAAAATTCTATAAAATGTCTCATAGTTCCTAGAATTCAAATAAGACCTGCCAGAATGCATTGAAAATCAAACACAATAATGTAGGAGATTCAGATGGTGTGATATGAAACTTTAATATATATATATATTAGGTCAGGAGCATCTATAAATAACACTGTTTAGGCAGTTTCATCAAAATAATCAGATAAAGCTCATATTTCCATAGTGTAGATATGAAACTAATTAATAACCATGAATTTAATGCCCTGTACAGGATAGAAAAACTTAAAGACATCATCATAACTGTCATAATTTCCATATTTGTAGGTTTCACTGATTTCCTTGTCTTTCCCCTTCTTTGTTCTCCTACCACACATTGTCTCCTGCTAAACCCCAAGCACCCCCCTCACTGTGCTGTATCCCGTCTACCCACAGTTCCAAGGGGATCCTACCTTGAAGATGCAGTTTGCTCTCAGTACTCTGCAGAAGGACGGAACTCACAGAGTCCAGATTGTCATAGCTGTTACAGCCCAGAGGCCCAGTACGTGTCTCTGTAACCTGGAGTGGACATCAAAGGTGACCATGTGAGACCAGTGCCCTTGTCTGGGACAGAACCAGCAGAGACAAGCTGGCAGAGAAAAATCTTCAGAACTTCTGAGTGAATGACCACTTCCTAAGCACCTTGTCTGCCAAGGATCATGCTTGGTTATCCCCAGACAGATGTCAGGATAGCAGGGCATCCAAGCACAACGAGTGGAGCCATTTCTTTTGATTTATAACTTTTCAAGGTCGTTTGCACTATTATTTGAATGTATGGGTTGAAGCACTATAGGATTTTTCAAAAGCCCAGGTGTGGGGATCAGGAGAATCAATGAGAAATGCTGATTGGGTCATTCATTTGCTGCTTGACCAAAGAAAATCATGTCTTCAAGCTTCTGCAGTGACCTAATTCTCATAGATCCTTCTTGGGGAGTCTGTGAGGCAAGATACAAAGGGTGTACTGACACATGGCATATGTTCAGTGCTAGGCATCTTGACACCAAAAGTCTCTAAAAATTGTTATGAATACACGAGCATTATTATCAGACAATAACAATATAATGGTCTTCATTTCCCAAAAGAAATTTCTGCAAAGGATCCAATCAGTCACTGCAGAACAAAGAAACTAGACAATGTGTTTCCAGCATAACATATGAGAATATTTGAAGGAGTGAGCAACAGGGGAACGTATATTCCAAAACACAGCCTTAAAATAGAAACTTTTTTTGTGAAAAGAGATTTCTTTACTCTTCCAGACTTAACTTCTCACTAGTTAGCACAAAATGACTTATAAGACTTGACTTGATGCATACATCCAACTATAAAGATACAGCATAAATGGGTATACGGAATGATAAGTTTCCTAATGCCAGTTGTCTTTTTTCAGTGGTGGTTTTGGATCACTAACTTTCCATCCCTCATCTTTGCCATATATCAAATGATATTAACCCTTTCATTCCACTGAAAAAGCTAGCGATCATATTTCTGGTGCATTTGGTATTTATGGAAACATTTCCCAGCATGTGGCATGGAGTCTGGCACTCACTCACAGTGCTTATGGTTGCCCTCTACTAGACTGAGAAAGGTATGTTTACTCCTCATTTGCTAAGGGATTTTATACATTTTCCAAGAACAAATTAACATCTCATTTATATTGAATGTTCTATGTCTACTTAGGTTTTTTTAGTTTTACAGCCAAAGAGGTTTTTTATTACAATCTTTATTTATTAACACAGACACTTAAGCAGTATCTATAATATAATATCTTCTAATATAAAGCTAATATTCCCTTTCTCAGTATAAAACACACTAAGGTATTTTTATTGATCTATTCATATTTCCCCCTTTAAATTTTCTTAATTTTCTTTAATTTTACAACATTTTGCATTTGAAGAATTTACGTAGTTCCTGTAAACTTTGAAATATATTTGAGCACAATTAGGATAATATTTTTGAATTTATATAACTATAAACAAAGGAGTCAACTTTTGGAAAAAATCATTTTGATTAACAAACTTGTAGAATTTCAGAAACATTAGCTCTACTATCAATATCTGAGTAGCTGTTACCATCTTCACTCAACAACGACCCCTCCTATATGTGGGGGGGAAATAAAACAGTGAGAAAAGTTATTGGGAGGATTTTGTCTGTGGAATTGAGTTTAGATGGAGGAGGGGCAGTTTGTCAGGTGTCCTTGAGACTTTGATGGAGGGAAAAGGCTTCTCTGGTGAAGGATGTAGTTCTGGAATGTTGTACGCAGAGAAAGTATGATTAACTGTATTGTAAGTCCTGGTACTTTAATAAAAATGGTTTTCAAAAAAAGTATTAAAAAAAAACGTATGGGGCTGGAGCGACAGCACAGTAGTTAAGGTGTTTGCCTTGCACGTGGCTGACCCTGGTTTGATTTCCAGCACCCCATATGGTCCCCTGGGCACCACTAGAAGTAATTCCTGAGTGCAGAGCCAGGAGTAACCCCTGTGCATCACCAGGTGAGACCCAAAAAGAAAAAAAAAAGAAAAAGTAAAAGTATAAAAATAGAGAATTAGTTGACTTTTCCTTCTCTTCTAATCTATTTCTTTTGGGCTACAAGACAATAACATATTTTTTTTTACTGTATGAAACTTAAATCTCCCAATTCATTTTGCTAAATGTATCCTGGAAAAACATCATGGGCAAAATTTGCCCACCTGGCTCAGCTGCTCATCTGAAAGCTGGCAATGAGAGATATTCTATTCTGCTACGTCTTGGGTAGATCAAACAACAGCAAGAAAAGTCTCAGTCACAGATTGAGATAGTATAGAAGACATTCCTACTCTAAGAATGCTTTCTTGAGCCATCTCCCTGCAATTTCTCTGAAAAACTCCTCTAAAAGAGGGAGCCTGCCCTTCCAGGAGGCACAAAAGAGGATTATCTTGTGACAGAGTTTCAGTATCTCAATTCTGCATCCCTTCCAAGGAGGAGAGAACCATTGGGTGATAATGAAAAGCATGCCTTTGCTTCACTCTGACTCTGATGACTTCATAAAGATCTGTCTCTCTGTGCTGAGTCCCCTAACAACATAATCCCTCAATATAGGCGATTCTTCTCAGATAAGCTGGCTTTTTGTTGATGTGATTTATTTCCCTTTCCTACCTCCCTTCTACATGGCCTTTTCTCTTCCCCTAGTCAATGTCTTACTCATCTGATTCTTCCCCAGCCTAATTGCCTGCTTTGCCCCCAGAAATACCTTTGAAAGTCTAAATGCCAGGCGAGATCTACATTTTACTCAGAAAATTAGAAAGAAGATGGAGAAATATAACACAATGCAGATATAATCTGGTTTAAGAAAATTCGAGACACAAAAAACATATGCCTGGGGGCTGGAGCAATAGCACAGCGGGGAGGGTGTTTGCCTTGCATGAGGCCGACCCGGGTTCGATTCTCAGCATCCCATATGGTCCCCCAGCACCACCGCCAGGAGTAATTCCTGAGTGCAGAATCAGGAGTAACCCTTGTCCATTGCTGGGTGTGACCCAGAAAGCAAAACAAAACAAAACAAAACAAAACAAAACAAAACAAAACAAAAGACTATGCCTTTGGAACCTTCAGAACTCATCCTTTAGATGGAAAAAAAAAGTCTTCCCTTACTCCCTTACTCTCTTTATAGAAGTAACCTCAGGGGTGAGAGAGATAGTGCAGAGAGGTAAGACAAGCATTTAACCCCAGTTCAATCTCCTACAAAATTCAATCTCCTATATGGTTCCCCAAACATTGCCAGGAGCAAACCTGATGGCTCAGGAATGAGCCCTGAGCACAGCTGGGTGTGACCCTAAAACCCAAAACTGGATAAGTAAATAAGAGCATTCTCTAAATGTATTTACTGCATTTACCATGGATTCTGATGCAGTTTATTTTTTTGTTTCTTTTTTAGTTTTCGGGGGCTAAGGGGGTTGGTCTGTCCTTTAGTAGCCCACATCTTCTTTCCACTATTGTTATTTAAATTTAAATTAAACTAAAACTAAGCTGACTTTCAAATTTAATTCCTCAGTAGTCACATATCAAATGTTCTAAACACCATGGTACCCATTATCTTGACTAGCACAGATAGAGAGAATACCCCACCATCCTCCTAGAAGATTCGATTGGATAAAGCTAGTAGAGATGTCACCAGACAGCACACAACAGAGTGCATGGCTTTATGAATAAAGTTTGACGAGACACAGCCATACCCTTTTGTTTTCTAATCATTTAGGGCTGATTTTTGTGTTACTTCTGCAAAGGTGCATTGTAGTAACATATGGCCTACAGAGCCAAAATATATACTGATATTCCTTCATAGAAGTTACTGGGTGATCTCTGGTTTAGAGAGGAGAGTCTCAGCCCTTCTATGACATCCACCTCCCACCCCCCGCCCTCCGCCAGCAACATATACCTGAGCAAGTCTTTAGTTTTAAGATCCCAGTCTACCATTTTGAGAAGATGGGGGGAGGCTATAAAACAAAACAAAACAAAACAAAACAAGACAAGTATTTGAAGGATGTCTGACTTAGGCATTAGGAACTAACTCCTGCTAGCTCTGTTACCTTATGAAATCATTCATCACTTAGGAAGGGCATCTCAAAATCATCCATGTAGGAAAACTGGAAGACTGAATGAAAGGATTGCTGATAATTCTGCCGTGACCATAGACAGGGCTGCTCCCATAAATCAGTAACTATGGTCACGCTGATGAACATGTTCAGAATATTGATGAATCACAGCGTAAGACAGAGGGGACCGTGAGCGTCACAGGAATATGAAACCGGAGAATGTATTCGCCCATCAACTCTCTGGATACTTGTGTTGCAGTGTGACTGTCTTAACAACCACCCCCTCTCCCCTCAAGTCATACCTTGATTGCTCCAGTTGATATCTGGATTTCATGGAGCTTCCTCATGGTGCCATCACGGTCAACAAAGTAAGACGATGCAAGCTGGTGCAAAGCTTCAACACTTTGAGTGGCATTCCCTGACTTCCTGTCGAGATGACTTTTGTCCATGTACATGGTCAAGGCCTCCTCCCCTGAACAGAAAAGAGAGATGCTCAGGACATCTGTAGACTTGATGGACAGAACAGCTGCAGGGTCTGATAGCTGAAGACATCCTCAAGCCTCCCAGTATAAGAGCCCAAGTTTTTTACAGCTTTTGCAAACCAAAGGCACAACGAGAGAAAAAGAACATAATTACTTAGCAGTGAGATACGTAAATGCCCTTGAGCGATAGCACAGTGGGTAGGGCATTTGCCTTGCATGCAGCTGACCTAGGTTCTATTCCTCCATCCCTCTGGGAGAGCCCTGCAAGCGACCAAGATGGAGACGTTACTGGTGCCCACTCGAGCAAATCGATGACAAGGGATGACAGTGAAAGAGATGCAAATGCCAAGGTTCATCAAGTCATTAGAAAAAAAACATGTCATTAAGCTTTTTTGTCACTAGCATCATCTCTACCAAACAGAGCTCACTTCCACTTTTTGAGTCTCAGTCTCTGATGTAAATTCATGGATATGGCCTCCCATTATCTCCTTTTCTCTCTCTCTCTCTCTCTCTCTTAAATTCCTGGTTTATTTTTGTTTGGTTGGCTTTTTTGTTTTGTTTTGGTGATAGCAATCAAACCTAGTGCCTCATGCAAGCAGAGTATTGCTCTACTAAAGAGTTTCATCCAAGAGCTCTCCTATATCCTTATCTAGTTCCCCCTTTTCCATTTCTCATCTCTCACTCCTTTTCCCTCCATCCTTATTTCCTCTTCCTCTTCTTCTACGATTATTACCTAGACAGACAGGTGAGCTGATAAATGGATGGATGGATAGATGGATGGATAAAGAGTGAGCAGATTGACAGATACAGATAAAATACATAACTGAAAAAGACACAGACAGACATAAAGGAGTAATTGTGTGCCTATACAGAGATGATAAACTAAATACTGAGTTCTGTCAGGTAAGATGCTATTTATCTTAGACACTATGTACCCCTTATACAAAGTCCAGTGCTTGGTAGCAATGAGAAAGCAAAATCTATGTCATAGCTTTTCTAATCCAGTCAACAAATATTTCTTAAATATCCACATATTCCAGGCACCACACTACTGAGAGTGCAACGAAGATGTCCTATCAGGGGAAACAAGAAAACAAGGCAAGATACGAGGAAGAGAGAGATAAGATAAAAATAAGTATTTTACGTCATGGAAGTTTCCTTTGAAATACATGCCTTGATTATTAACAGTACTAATGTGGATGCGTTTTATTTTGAATACCAAGGAGGATTTTCACCAATTTCAGAAAGAAAGATCCAGATATTCCTGCTACAGAGATATGTCCCTCTAGTTTCTCCCTCTACAAATTGTGAACTTGAGGATGTTTCTTAACCTCTCTGTTCACTATTCATTAAATAAAGTGGATAGTCTAGGAAGACTATTCATTAAGAATTAGGAAAGGCATGACAGTTAATACAGTTATTAAGAATTAATAAATCAATATTAATATAAATTTCTTGTACAAGTGTCTGGTTCAAAGAAGCAAGCACAACTCATTGTCAGAAGTATTAAATAACAGTCCAAATGGACAGGATATGAACCAGTTCTCTGCACTCTGTAACCTTGTGTCTCAGCTTCTTCATAGTAAAACCATGGATACAAACTATATTTACCTCATGATGTTGGCATAAGGATAAATTAGTACATTACATAATGCATCCGAATCCTGCCTGTCACTTGGAGATCACCACGGACGTGTTAACCATCATTTGATTATGGGGAGACATCAATTGTATGAAATTTATCCTTGCATCTAATCCACTTAATATGATAGGATATTCAGAGCACAAACACTGCCAGTACTTTCTGAGGACAAAAGCTTGATATCTAAGACAACTGAAATTTCTTCAGAATGCTGATGAAGTTTTAAATTGAAGATTAAAAAAAATGATTCCGGAAGACAATGGTTTTCCTCTGAAGTGAGCACAGTGCTGACTCACAGGTTAATTTTCTGCCTCAGATTCCTCCATTAGAGCTTCTGGAACACAGTTCCACTGTCATTCAGTTTTCCACACTAAGCCTCCATTCTGTCTCTCACCCTTGACCCTATAGTTCTAGCCCAACCATTCCTTCTCCCTCCATGTTTTGTGCTTGCCAAATTTCTTGTTAGACTTTTCTCAGGCTCTATTTCTGCTTGAAATGCCGTTTGTCCTCCCATCCTTCCTAAATGCTTGACTTAAAGAATCTTTTTTTTTTTAATTGAGTCACCCTGAGGTACACAGTTACAAAGCTGTTCATGATTGGGTTTCAGTAATACAATAATCCAACACCCATCCCTCCACCAGTGTACATTTTCCAGCACTAATGACCCGTGACTCCGGTTTCCCTCCAGTCACCCAATCCCTTCCCAAAACCTGCCTCTATGGGGAGTTCTGTAGCAGGCTCACTCTCTCTCTCTCCCTCTCTCTCTGTCTCTCTCTCTCTCCTTTTGGATAGTATGATTTCCAATATAGATACTAAGAGATTATCATGTTTGTTCCTTTACCTACTCTCAGCATGCAGTTCAGTTCTTATCCAGAGTGATCATTTCCAACTCTTTGTCATAATTGCCCCTTCTCTATCCCAACTGTCTTCTCCCTCAGCACTGAGGCAGGCTTCCAACCTTGGACTAATCTTCCTGGCCCTTGTTTCTACTGTCCTTGGGTATTGGTCTCATCACTGTATCACTGTATCACTGTCATCCCGTTGCTCATCGATTTGCTCGAGCATGCACCAGTAATGTCTCCATTGTGAGACTTGTTACTGTCTTTGGGATAACGAATATGCCAAGGGTAGCTTGTCAAGCTCTGCCGTGTGGGCGAAATACTCTCAGTAGCTTGCCGGGCTCTACAAGAGGGGTGGAGGAATCGACCTCGGGTGGGCTGTGTGCAAGGTGAATGCCCTACCCACTGCACTATCGCTCCAGCCCATTAGTCTCATAGCATTTTTTTTTTTAATTTCACAAATGAGTGCAATCATTCTATGGCTTTCCAATCTCCTATCTAGGTCTCCTCTGTTCTTCACCTGGCATATTCCATTCACCATCCAGAACCTGCTCGGATAAGGGCATAACAAGCCCGCTGACGAATCCCCAACAATACCATCAAACCTCAGAGATACAATCATCTGCACTCTATAATTATCTCATTCACTCACTGGTTTAGCTCAGCAAACTTTCATGGAATATTTTGCACGTGCTGAGCACTCGGATGAAAAATGCTTACAACATTGTCCCCAATGTAGAGTCATCAGAGCAATAGTATGGAGGCAACTGGACAAGCCCAGAGTAGCCCAAAAGGTGACTAGTTTCAATGAAGATATACTGCAGGTATACTGCAGGTATAGACTACACAGAAGATATCCAAGATCTATGAAAAGCTAATAAAGTGCAAAATAGTCATGAATAGTTTGTTGTTTTTAGGTTGAATTAATAGTATTTTGGAAATATCATGTTAAATAAAAAATATTAAGCCATGTCTCCCTTTAATCTTTTAAAATCTGGCTATATGGGGCTGGAGTGATAGTAAAGCAGGCAGGGCATTTGCCGTGCACACAGCCAACCCCAGGTTCAATTCTCAGCATCCCATATGGTTCCCCAAGCACAGCCAGGAGTAATTTCTGAGTGCAAAGCCAGGAGTAACCCCTGTGCATTGCTGGGTGTGACTTAAAAAGCAAAACAAACAAAAATTGGGCTATAAAACTTTTAAATGCATAAAGAATTCATATTTGTGATTCATGTTAAATTTTAAGTTTGGCTGGTCTAGGGACACAAGTTTAGGGGATTCTTTACAGGCAAATAACTATGATGAGAGGCCCAGGGAGTGGAATGTGCCCACAATCCTGTGGATAAAATGGAGCATAGGTACAAATGTGATCTTCTCTATCCAGCTGTATCCCTTAAAGTTCTCAAGGCATTCTCCACTCACTCAAATGAGCTCGATTTTCTCTCATTGCCAGACCTCTGCTTTAATTTCTTTTCCTAGTTAACTTCTCTGCATCCCTCAGGTGTCATCTAACACCCTAGGGAAACACCTTCTCTTAGAAGCCTTCCCTGTATCTCCCATTAAACTCAATCAATGAAGAACTCTAACCATGGGCTCCGTTATATATTTTATATCTCCAAAGAACACCTGGGTGGCATGGCTTGTTGACAGCCCCGTCACTTTCTCTTGTGGTAATGTACTGTGAGATCAGGTGGTGTGTAAGAGTCTTTCATCTTTTCAGTGTCATTACCTAGCATGATATGGGTCTACACTATGCACTTAATAAATTATCAGGGAATTTGTAAGTAAGCAGACAAAAATAGAAGCAAGTCAACTCTACAGTGTTTTTTGACTGCCATATATACCTCAATAGCGAATCTGACACCCCCCATCTAAAAGATTCATCACCATCAACATTAATCTTTAAGCTTCCATAAATGTAGGCTTAAGTGACAAATAAGACACTTCACATTGCCACTTTCCCATGAACTGCAGGAGGATATGATGCTCTGTCCCTTGGACCCTACCGCAACCTGAATTTATCTGGATTAAACATGTCTTCATAGGACTGGAACAATAGTATACGGGGGAGGGCATTTGCCTTGCACGCAGATGACCTAAAGAGAGAGAGACCTCTCTTTCTCTCTCTTTCTCTCTCTGTCTTTCTCTCCCTCCTCTCCTAGATTTGATCCCCAGCAACCCACAGGGTACACCAAGTACCACTAAAACTGATTCTTGAGTGCAAAGCCAAAAGAAGTAATAACTGAGCACATCTGGGTGTGGACCTCCCCCCCCAACCTTATCAAAAAAAAAAGTCTTTGTAAACAATTAGAATTTGATTTCTAAAGGAGGTGACTGGCTTGCGGGAGTTCAGGGTCTGATTTCCCTTTGTAATGCTCTCCATGCTTCTCCCAGGTCAGATCAAGAACAGATGTTCAGTCATTATTTGATAGATGAATAGATAGTAGATGGATGAATGGGCAGAGAAATGATTGAATAGGTAGAAGACTGAAGAAGGTACATGATTAAGGAAGTGAATATGCTGGAGGTTAGAGCCAGGAGGCAGAGGAGATAAATATTCTAAGTGTCAGCTCAGGCCCTCCAAGGGCCTGTGCCAGGGAAGGTGAAGGAAGCCCAGCTCCCTCCAGACTGAGAACGGGAAGAAGCAAACCTCAGATCAAGAGGGGTTAATGGGTTTCTCACTGCATTATTAAGACTTAATTTCTTGTTTATTAAGAGAATGTTCTGCTTAAAGTTGCTTTCCCATTTGGGCCTTCCTGCAAATTGCCTTTTCTGCCCTGCTTAGGCCGTTCCTCACTCTCTCTGGCCTCCAGGGGGCTTTGCCTCACTCTCAGCTGCACACAGTCCTCTGAGGGGAAGGACCTGAGACTCAGATCCACAGGAGATGGGGGATAAGATGTGAGGGGACTGCTTTATGCTTTCAGGCAATAGGAGGAGTTACGTCTTCCAGTGTGTGAGCCTGGGGTGTGGGGGGTTGTTGGGGTGTCAGACTTTCAGTTTCCAGACCTTTCTCCAGCTATTCCTTCTGAGTCCCTGTGATTTTATTCTCAATCTTCTTCATCGTAAAGAAATGCAGGGTGTAGGTGCATATGCTGCTGGACTCCATGTGCTGCTTGTGCCCACATGGCCGAGCACATGTGGTGCCCAAGCACATGCATTGCCCGCATCTCCCCCTCTTGAGAGGTGGACTTTCATGCTTTCATGTCTAATGCTGGGATGTGTGTAGGGGCTCTTTCTGCCCTTGGAGAAGCCAGGGTTCTCTCGAGCACGTTACTCTCCACTCTCTCCCATTTTCTCTTCTTCCTTCCCTTCAGAAAACCTCCAAATAAAATCTGTTTTACTTCAGAACAAAAAAAAAAATGCAGGGTGGGTAATAATAAAGATTCACTTGGTGCTGGTAACAGACCCAGAGAAGGCTGGACCCACCCCCTTGGAGAGAAGCACCAGCAGAAACAAGACCAGGAAAGGAATTTCAAAGAAGACCATCCATCACTTCCAACTCCAGCCCCTTGGCAACCACCTAGCAATGGACTGGACTTTTATCTAAGTAGGAGCCCCACATTGAGGCAGGTAGGGAAAACCCTATAAAAGCCACCTTGGACTAAGAAAGGGGGCACACATGAGGCAAGGCCCATGTGCTGCTAGTGTCCACGTGGCCAAGCACATGTGCTGCCCGCATCTCCCCTTTTGAGAGTTGTATTTTCGTGCGTCCGTATCTAATGCTGGGGTGTGTTAGGGTGCTCTCTCTGCCTTTGGAGAAACCTGTGAACCTGTGATCTCTTGAGTGCATTATTCTCTCTCTCTCTCTCTCTCTCTCTCTCTCTCTCTCTCTCTCTCTCTTTCTCTCCCTCCTCTCCTTTCTAAAACCTCCAAATAAAATCTGTTTTTACTTCACTGATCATCTACTCCTGAAATTCTTCTCTGTGAGGCAAGACAAGAACCCTGAAACCCTAGATAAGGCCTAGGACTGACCTTCCTTTCATACAAAGAGCAAACCCTCGCTCCAACCTGACTCCATGGCTTCCCGTGACATTGGGTGGTGGGGATCCACTCCCATACCTAGAAGACCAAGGGGGTGTCAGGTGTGGCCTGACAGCCAGCCAGTGGGGCTGGCGGTGACTCTGGCCCATGACTTACAGGAACTCAAAAAAGGACTTTATCACTCCTGCTCTTCCCAGATGGCCTCAGGGAGGTACAAGTGGACAGGGAAAAAGTGACCATCTTTTCCCCCTTGCCTCATGTAAGCTATCCATGGGGGCCCACTGACCTCAGCCCCACCCCAGAAACACATCCATGCAATTTGTACATATTCACATACAGATGCAATCACATTGATATGCATATTGCATCTAGATGAATCAATCCCCATGTGTGCATGTATAGACTACATATGCACATGTCTCCGTATACACTAACATCCAACATAGGCTGACATTTATGTCCCTGGGCCTATGTTGGCAGGCAGGCATTCCCATGCACACAGGCAAGTTTACTATCACATAGACACCCAGCCCATGTTTATTTTGGTCCAAAATGCCATATCTTCAGAGAGATGAAGAGAAATTGCTCTCTCTCTAGTATTCCTTGGTATCGTTTCAGTGCTTAGTTTTACCCTGCACCTCCCATAGAGAGATCATTTATCCTGACTATTTTATGACTTTAATATTTTTCCTTGATGTGAAAGAAAGAACCTGTTGCGGGTGACTTAGTGAAGTCTGGAAGTAAGTGAGATGGCTCAACCTCTCTGCTGGGTCCACCTTAGCCACACAAGAAAGTGACCAGCGTGGGTTGGAATGGTAACGTCTGCTCCACGCACCTACACAGAATGGACGCTCATGGCCCACCAGCCCCACAAAGCCACTATCAAGTGGTGCCTGATTCCATTTGTTCTGCCCTGTGTAAGAATGGGTCCCCACCACCCACATTTTTGGACTCATGCCAGAAGAAGTTGCTCTTTGCAGGAAAAGGGAAGTCAGTTGTTTCCTCTGCGTGGGCATTCCAAGTCTGTGATCTTCCCTCATAGAAAAGAACATCCGAAGGAGGTGAAATCATGATGCAAAATAATTTTAAGGAAATTTTTTAAAATGTGAAAGGAGAGAGATAGATCTGTATCTGTGTTCAAGAGAGAATACAGGTTTCTCCAGATGGAAGAAAAGTTAATCTGGGTGTTGTCACAAGGAAAGCTTCAGACTCTCCACAGTCCACTTGGATTTTTTTTTTTTTACTTTTGGGGTCAAAACCAGCAAAGCTCAGGGGTAACTCCTGGCTCTGCACTCAGAAGCTACTCCTGGCAGTGCTGGGAGACCATATGGGATGCCTGGGATTGAACCCAGGTTGGTTGCATGAAAAGCAAATGTCTCACCACTATACTATCTCTCCCTTTGGATTCTTATTACAAACTTTACTTCAGATTGGGATTCTTTAACATAACTAAAGGTCGTGATAAGAATCTCTTTAGTTTCTCCTCTTCAAGAGGGTCCATCTTTACATGGGTGCCTCAATTTCTCTATACCCAATGAGTTCGTGATTTGCATTCAAAGGATGTGCTTCTCTTGCCTTTGGACTGTTTCAGGGGGTAGGCAATTTCTTAAGTTTTATTATTTTCTGGACTGGAGCAATAGCACAGCAGGTAGGGTGTTTGCCTTGCATGCAGCTGACCTGGGTTGGATTCCTCCGTCCCTCTTGGAGAGCCTGGCAAGCTACCGAGAGTATCCTGCCAGCACAGCAGAGCCTGGCAAGCTACCTGTGGCATATTCAATATGCCAATAACAGTAACATGTCTCACAATGGAGATGCTACTGGTGACCGCTCAGCAAATTGATGAACATCAGGTGACATTTATTTTGACATCAGTGCTTTTATTTTCCCAAATACTTATTAGTTCCTTCTCTCTACCAAGTGCATAAACACATCCTTAATTTTAGTCCCCTCACCACTAGATCCAATTCTTCTTTCTCATCCCCTTTTCTTTCTTCTTCCCTCTCCCTCTAGAGCCAAACAAATGCATTTGCTTGTCCTGACAGTGACAGTTTAAGGATCATCTTTTGTTGTTTGAGTATGCCCCAAGGAACTCACCTGACACCTCAAACAGCTTATCACAGTCTTTCTTCTAAATGAATATGGTGTACTCCTTAGGAAAAATTACAGTGAATACAATTTTTTCCCACCTTCTTTTATTTAGACAGGAAGAATGATATCAAGAAAGGAAAATACATTTCTCAATGTTTCCCATCCTCCTAGTGAGTGAAAGAAATGGGTTTTTATCCTGAATCCTCTAGTTATTTTTTTTCAGCTCCACTACATGAAAACAATAGTAACAGTAAGGATGAGGATGCTAACACCACTGAGTGCTGTGCAAAACCCAAATCACAGAGCAACAACAAAAGGAATAGGAATTTTGACAATGACAATAGAAACAATTTGGTAGCCAGACAATGTTGAGGATGCAATGGATTGTTTTATTTTATTTTATTTTCACAATACGGATTAAGGAAGTACTACTATTCATTCTACATATAAAAGAGGAAATGGAGGCTTAGAGGACCAACTTGCTAAGGGACAAGAAACTGTTGAGCATCAGGTGGCAGGACGGGGCCCCAGCAATCAAAACTCTAATTTACCCTCCATTCACTACAACTTACCACCTCCCAATGCATGGGGAAACTCTTAAGAATTGGAATGAAATGATGCCAGCAAGAAAGATCAGGCATAGCTCTTGGACACTGTGTTCAATCAACAGCTATTCTCCCCCCTGTACAGGCCCACTCTAGTTCCACTCCTTCACACTGAAGAGTGGAGGGGAATTCATGCCATTGGTCCAGCACTAGAACTCAATCCAAAGCTTTGCATATTTTAAAATGCTATGCTGTAAAAGTAGGAGAGGAACAAGGCATTGTGAATAATTCACAACTTTGCCTTGGAGAAATTAAAAATATATTTCACTGCAAAGGAAAAGTCTTTGTTATTGGGGATATCCAGGGACTCGGACAGAACACACTTTCTAAAGAACTGAATTGTTCCCAGTGATTTTCTTCCCCCCCCACCCCGCCCCGCCCAGTGAATGGGAGGTGGAAGAAAAGAGCTACAAGTTGATGCTACACTTAGTGTAGATATGTTATCATTCTCACTTTACAACAGAAGAGACTTTGTACTTCAGAAGCTACCATTCAAAGTCCTATTTAACTTAATATCTGATTACCAACAGGCAGCAAAGATGTACTGGTGGGTTGGTTGTTTAAGCAGGTGTGTGAAGTTGTTAAAGTGATGACTGATGTTAGGTCAAAAAAAAGGCAAACTCTGTGGACAGAGCATGCTAATTTAAAAAAACAAGCATTGGGTAATTCACAATCTATATCTCTCAGCTGGCTTGTCTTTAAAACGGAGATTATACAGCACAATTTACAGTTTTTTGAGGACTAAAATAAGCTATGATTCCTCAAATGAGCAGATAATAAACTAAACTGTGGCAATGATTATTGCAAGACTAAATGAATTTTCCCAATCAATTTTTTTGCTTATTGTCTATACACAATCGTATTACTAAGGGGCCTTCCTCGGAAGAACGTGTATACTCACACCTAGAAAGCTTTGCAGACTTCCTTCAACTTGATCAATTCCTGCTGATTTAAAGCAACATCTGTCCCCTAGAATTTTGTGTTAATCACTCTAGTTCACAGTGCTCACTCCTCTGCTAAAGAAGGTAAATAATTATAATTATACCTCAGTCTACCCACCATACTTCAATCAATATACTCATTATATTTTATCTGTCATGGGCCATATCCAAATGCAATTTTTCAGCTCTGTATAGAGCATGATATTATACCACCAAAGAGACTTTCTCAAGATCTAATGGACCTTGTTACCAAAAACATGTCCACGAGATTGTAACTAGAAATATGAAATGATGCATTCAGAAAATATCCAGAGACATAAAACTAAAGAGGACCCTGTCATTTCTGATTTTCTTTGCATTTGTTTACTCTAGCTTATATTCTCCTATTATCCTTATTCTTTGAAAGTCTTGATGGGGAGGGATGACCAAGGCTGAATAGGTTGGAGCAATGAGTCTATTTCTCTATTAATGTACTCCAAGTTTTATATAAACTACAAATGATAACCCATTTCTAAGATACTAACATTAAACTACTCAGCCCTAGATTGGACTTAAAGCAATTCTCTAAGCAATATCTGAAATTCATTTATTCTCCCATATTAAACTACATTCAAAGGAAAATAATAAAAAATTAGGTTAAACATTCATCACTGTATCACTGTCATCATTGATTTGCTCAAGCGGGCACCAGTAATATCTCCATTCGTCCTAGCCCTGAGATTTTAGCAGCCTCTCCTTATTTGTTCTTCCCAGTGGTGCTGCATTGGAGGCTCTTTCAGGGTAAAGGGAATGAGACCCAACATTCATATTAAATTAAATTAATTGCAAAATAAAGAGTGTTTCCATAAATGTCGAAAAACAGTAAAATGAGACCATCCTCTAAATAAAACCAACTATCTTGATGTGGCCACAAAGTCAAGACAATTTGGATTATCTGGCGATGTATGCACCCCAGTGATGTATGATGGCAGAGATGTTAAGGTAGATTTGATTTTCAGGCATCCCACCCATTCTCCATCCCAGACCCAAAGCCATGACAAGACTATGGCCCAGTGAGTGCTGACCTACCTCCCAAGGTGGCAGAGATGAGGAGGTGGGTGCCGTACTTTTTGATGATGGTTTCGATGAATTGCTGAGTGGTGGGTCGCCTGCCAAGCAAGCGGATGCTTCTTTGAAATTCCGGCATGAGGGGCAGTGGATGACGGACCAGGTCTCTCCTCTCGATGGCTGTGTTCCTCACCTTCCAACGGGCAAACTCCCTGGGCAGGAGAGATGAGCATGACTCCTCCACTTGCCACCTCTGTCCCTCCCCACACAAAACCAAAGTTCACCCAACCATCCCACCCAGGCATATTTCTTCTTAGGTGAGAGAGTGACAATGATTACAATGACTATTTTGAATATTTTTAATTGCTGCTTACATATGAAGCTCTCTATTCTCTTCTAAAGAAAAACACTGAGGGGGCTGGAGCAATAGCACAGCGTGTAGGGCATTTGCCTTGCACGTGGCCAACCCAGGTTCGAGCCCCAGCATCCCATATGGTCCCCCGAGCACCACCAGGGGTAATCACTGAGTAAAGAGCCAGGAGTAACCCCTGTGCATCGCTGGGTGTGACCAAAAAGCAAAAAAACAAAAGGAAAAGAAAAACACTGAGTATTGATTTCATCACCAGATATTCCTACAGACTATATTCACACCATAAAGTCAGGTAGATATGTTCATGTTCTCATGTGGTTTGCACACTATCATGGACAGAAGTTATGAGGCACACTTCCTACATTATGCATGGAATACTAAAGGAAAAAGAATGTGTAACAAATTGAGATGGTAATGAAGAATATGATGGTGATGATGATGAAGATATTTTGCATAACATTTTATAGTTCACAAAAATGTGACAAGAATTATTGTTTCTAACCTATTACAGAAACTGTTCTCCATGACCATTGTCATCTTGGTCCTTTTCCATTTGTCTTGTGAGTATTATTATTATTGTGACTAATACCATACATGGGTCCTTTTTGCTACATATTTGTTATATAGTAAATATGAGAATTTATAGAACCGCTCTATGGATGAATAAAGGAATTGAGGGAAGGCACACTATGTAACATTGGAAAGTCCTAACACACTTAACTGTAAGGCAAATCCAAAATTTCCCCAAAGCTCAGATGATCTCAGTCTTTTAACAGACATTCACTGGGCAAATACTACTTAGAAGAAATTGTACCATGTCCTGAAAATTATGTGAGGAAATTTCCATTCTCTCTTTAACTAATAACAAGATTAGAATCAAGAAGAAAAGAGCACTGAATTAGGAACCCAACTCAGGATTTCAATCTATTTCCTGCCAAATATGCTATTTGGCCAGCGTATGTCACACCTTCCCACCGACATTTTCTTATCCATAAAATCCAATTAATATTATCTACTGCCTACTGCAGTCACACAGGTTAAAACATGGTGTGAAACATAAGGTGTGAAAATACCTTTGAAAGTTGCCAAGGTGAAAGACAGTTTGATGAGTTCCATTCCTCACAAATTCCAAAACATGTGAATCATGGAAATTCAGGAACGATGGACAAGAAACATACAAACCAAATGCAAGAAGGAATTTGAAGGACTTTCCTATTGCTTAAATCATAATGTCTGCTCCTAGCAAAAGTAAAGCCTCCAACCTATAGCATCCAACTATCCGACGCAAGTTGCAAGCTCCATGTCCCTGGAGAAAGACAGACCATCTCAAAGGACTTTAAGGTCAACTTAGATAAATGATGGGAAGCAGAGTTTAATAAAAAGGTCTTCCTCTCCTGCCACAGGGTGGGAGAGATAAATGAAAAGACAGGGCTCTTTGTACAAAGCAGGAGAGAGTGGGAGTGAAGCCAGGATATGCTTGGTAATTCAGTGGTGGAGTTTGACCCTGATGCAAAGGAAATTGTCTTAAAAAAAAAAAAAAAAGCCCTCCAGAATAGATTGCATGTTCAAGCTTCGGAGCTTAAAAAAAGCTGCTAAAGTTGTCTTTGTACATAATTCATAACATAGTTAACATTTTAGGTAAAACGTTTTCCACATTGTAGGTGCTTATTATTAAGTCACCCAGCTACACTCGATAGGACATCTACTAAGTGCAAAGTATGAGTCTGCAGGAAAGAGATGAACTTATCACAGTCCCATGTCCTTAAGGAGCTGGCAGCCTGGAAAGAAAGACACCATTTGCAGTTGATTGTAAATCAAAGGCTACAGGATGCAGAAGGAGGAATCCAAGTTTGTCAGGCCTGTAGAGAGAGCTTCAGAGAGGAGGTCATGTTTGAACCATCATTTTGAAGTTTGCATGGGATTTAGATAAATGGAAGGAAATGTGGTATTTTTTTAAAAAAAGAACTAGCCATGTAGAAAAAAAGAGTAGGAGCAGAATAAATGTGTGTATGTGGGGGATATCATCTGTCAAACGAAGAATTGAACAGGAGTGTGTGAAGAAAGAAGTGTAAGAAAAGGCTGAGAGTAAATGGAGTGGTAAAGTATGGGGAGAGAGCAGAAGATTTAAGAGACTTTTATTGGTTTGGGAAAGTACCTCCCATACCTCTAATGCTCCTCTCCTCTCATGTACAATGCTTACATTTGAGTGCTGACTGAACTGTACCAAAATCTTCATTCTAATGAAGTTACAGAGTTTAGACAGGCAGAGGATAGAGTTCAAAAGACTGCGTGTTTTACATGCATGAGGGTCTGAGTTTAGTGCATGGCATCTCACTATCCTCAGAGAAACACCTGGCTTAGTCCAGGAGTCCTTCACACACTGCTAAGTCCAAATAGCATCACATCACTGGGCCTAAGCCTTGACCCCTGAACCCTGATTATCTAACTATCCCTGAACGTGACCCTGATAGCTTCTTGATAATTGCTTAGGAAGGTAAGAAAATTATGAATACTATTGAAGTATTACTGTTATGATGGGTTTATAGATTATTGTGAATTTTATCTTCTATTCTATTCATTTATGTTCTATCTTACACACATACATACACACCCTCACACACTCTTTTCTCGTTCTCTCTCTTCCTCTACCTCTCTTTCTTAGTCATCTGTCTTTGTCTTTCCTTCAATGTCATGTCCTGGAATAATCTACGGTGAGATTCATCACTGGGAAACTGAGGGAAGCCTCCAGTTAACAGCTTTTAGGAATCTGATGCCTCAAAAGGGACTTAATCCTATCAGTAATCATATGCATGAGCAGGGACACAAACCTTCCCAGATGAGTCATGAAATGACTAGAGCACAATGAAAGAAAAGACACCAGCTGAGCCACACAAGTTTCAAGTCTACAGGACTGGGAAATGAGAGTGTTGAAGGAAGTTAATAGGTAGGAATAATTTGTTACTCAGCATCACATGACCAATGGAAGCAATAAGCACCACCTGACTTTCATGAAGACAAAAGTGGTGCCTCATTAACTAATTCCTGGATTTATAAAATTATATGCATAGAAACATGCACATATTTTAGCACAGTACAGAGTGATACAAATGTAAATGCGTATGCAATTTATAACCTAAAACTTTGAATTGTTGTTCTTTCCATTTGAATATTCTTTATTCCTCAAAAATAATATACATGCATATACAGAGAGCTATTAAATAATATATCAAAACTCATATCATTAGAAAGTTGTAGAACTGAAAGGAGAAGATTGGTATCCTGTTACTTAAATCAATTTTAACTACATTCTGAGTAGCAGCATTTAAAAAAAAAAACTAACAACAACCAACCAAAATAAAAACTAGTAAAACCAGTATTTATGTGAAGAAATTACACCAGTTCCATGGCTAAATTATAAGCCAATGAGTCAATTACTTTTTATAAACCAGCCTACACAATTTTCCTGATGTTCACTACGTGTGTGTGTGTGATTTTCATGGGAAAAAATGAGGCAGAAAGCTTATTCTGAACTCTTGCTTCTGCCCTCATAAAGTGGACTAAAAATCTAAGGGACTCCATCTGTCTTACTGAGCACAATATCGGGAGTTTTGCAAGAGAGAATCGTAGTGTTCCTGAGGCTCTGTAGTGCACGCACTGCTTTTTCAGCACCATGGACAGAGTGTTCCATCATGGGGACCATAAATTGGATGCTCAGAAAAGCTATTAAATTATAGTGTACCATATGCAATACTAATTTTAGTCCTAGAAGAATAATAAAAGAGGTTATCTGACCTAGACTAAAGGAAATTCTGGATTTGGAATGGGGAAGTCAAAGAATTCTCCTGTGCAAGTTGAATCTTGAAAAAAAAACCCCAATGATTTGGCTAGAGAGACTGGATGGATGTTTCAGGCAGAAATATCCACGAATAAAAAATGATTAATGTGGTAGGGCGACACAGTTGGAAAGACTATTGAGTGTATGTGTTTTTGGTGTATGCATCTTATAAATGATAAGACAGAGTTGGTAAAGAACCACACGAGGAAGGGACTTTGGTGCCAAACTATGTTACTGAATTTTATGCTATAAACACTGTCATTACTTTCCAGATGAATAATATAGGTAAGAGATCTTCAAAGAAGAGTTTCTATCACTCTGTGACCTTCATAGAGATGTTGATACAAAGAGTGTAGTAGTCAGATGATTCCACAATTTCAGGTTCTTCACCAAAATATACTTACGTACAAGAGTTTCACAGGCCCAGACTATACAGAAATATGTTTAAACAGATTAGAGATTAAATGGCTGATTTATGTATTCAAAACTTGAGCACCTGCTATTTTTCCAGCTCTGAGGATATGACAGTCAACAAATTAGATAAAAGGCTGCTATCAAGCTTACAATTCTGGTGAGAGTGGACAGATAATAAGTAGACAAATGTGTAAAGTGTCAGAGGAGATAAGTGTTATGAAGACAAATAAAGCAGGGGAAGGGTGTCTGGATGCCCAGGGGTGAGGTGAGGTTAGAAAAGAACTTTCTGATGTGATGACATTTAAGGAGAGATATGAAGAAAATTTTGGGAACATGGGGCCACCTGCTGGAAGAGTAAGCTGCAAATAAGAAAGAACAAGCAACAGGTTCAGAGGAGGAATATGTTTGCTAAATGGGGGATTATCAGGAAGTCAGGTTTAGATGGAAAAATGAATAGAGGAGATGAGATCAAAGGAATAACAGAGGGCCAACGCCATAGTTCAGCGGGCAAGGGGGTTGCCTTATATGCAGTTGACCGGGTTCACTTCTCAGTATCACATATGAGACCCATTAAGAGTGTCTGAGCACAGAGCCAGAGGATACCCCGATCACCACTTGGTATGGCCACAAAAACAAAAACAAACAAAAAAAGGAATAATGATAGAAAGAAATAACATAAAATATTGGGTGCTGTAGTCCTAGGTCTTAAAATGCTATGCTAAATGTGTCATTTGATTTGCTCTATTTGTTTTGATTTGGCTGTGGGGCCACACCTGGAAGTGCTCAGAGATTACTCCTGGCTCTGCATTCAGGTATCATTCCTGGCCGTGCTCAGGGACCCATACGTTTTTCCAGGGATTGAACCTGGGCTGGCCCACATGCAAAGCAAGCAACCTAATTGCTGCATCATCTCTCCAGTCCCCTAAAGATTTTTTTTTAAATTCTAATGAATATTAAAGGTCAAAAGAAGGTTTTGCACATGACACATCTGACATATTCTAAAAACAGAGCAAGCAATATATTTTTTTCCTATAAATGTAAATGTAAATGTAAATGATAGTATAGCAATTAATGTATCCATTGCGGTGACTCAGTTCAGTCTTTGTAGTGTGAACATTCATAGACAACACATAAACAAGTGAGGAAAGCTGTCCTCCAATAAAACCTTATTAGCAATGCTAGTAGCAAGTTGGAAGCCCGGGAGTAGTGGAATAGTATGGCCCTGTTCTATTAAGTATCAGTAGGTCAGAGGGATCTTTCACAGAAGTTATCAGCTTTAAATTATTCAACCCATATAGGAAAAACTGATTTTCAAAGACTCAAATTTCTCTGCCCAAGATTCCACAGCAAATGAATGTTGGGGTTTAAATAAAAGCCTAGAGTGCATTTTTTATATAGTAGTCTTTTATTTGGACTGGAGCGATAGCATAGCAGGTAGGATGTTTGCCTTGCATGTGGCCAACCCGAGTTTGATTTCTCCATCCCTCTTAGAGAGGCTGGCAAGCTACCGAGAGTATCCCAACCGCATGGCAGAGCCTGGCAAGCTACCTGTGGCGTGTTTGATATGTCAAAAACAGTAACAACAAGTCTCACAATGGAGACATTACTGGTGCTTGCTCGAGCAAATTAATGAACAATGGGACGACAGTGTAGTGTAGTAGTGTATAGTATTTTATCTATAAAATACTGTCTTAAATAAAATAAAGTAAAATGGGACCAGAGAGCTATTATAGTGGGTAGGCACTTGCCTTGCATGTGATAACCCAGGTTCTATCCCCATCACCCCATTCAGTTCACCCAGCCAACCAGGAGTGATCTTTTAGAGCCAGGAATAATCCCTAAGCACCAGTGAGTATGCCCACCCCCGCCACCCCAAACTAAAAAGTGAAATTAAATAGAAGAGAATGAGAAAGTCTTTCTTGCCACGTTGTCTACCTGCTCTGTGGAATCAGGAACAGTTTCATGTTGTGTTCTCAGCAAAGTGAGCACAATACAAAACATACCCTTCCTTTGGAGCAAGCAAATTCCCCTTGGAGGAGAAGGTCAAACTCACCATGACACAGGACCCAAAGAACATGCTTATACTCCCTGATTAGGCATCCTAACTGGGCGGGCAACCCAACTAGTGAGATTTTAAAAAGAATCCTGGGTGGAAGGCCTGGTATGGCCACAGCAAGACCCATCCCCCTGGGAAAGCAGGACAGAGAGAGGCAATGACAGGGGTGGAGGATGAATCAAAACTGGAGTCAGGGTTGCACGGTGTCTGGAAAGAAATCAGGAGGGACAAATTATCTTTTAAGAACTAAAAACTGTCTTTAAAGGAGTCCTCTCTCACCCTTGCTATATGCCTTTCCCCATTCCTCCCATATATATATATTCATATATATACACATATACATACACATTCAACGACATGCTGAGTATGGGATTATACTGATGTAGGAGAAAAGTATGGGAGAGAAGGCAGGAGCACAGGCTGTGAGCTTTTTGAGAAAAGGTTTTCTCTCCTGGGAAATAGGAAGTGAGACACTTCATCACTCTATCTCTCAACATGTGCTTTGGAGAAAAAAAAATCGGGTTAAAATCTGACTTTACCACCAATTAACTGTGAAATCACGTAGGAGTTTGCTTGCACTCTATAAAATGTAAATGCAATCTAGGGGAACCATGTGTACCTCAGAGGAATGGGTTTAGGATTATATTAAACCTTGAAGCACAGTACCTAGAACATAATTAGGCTGTCAATAAAATGTTAGCATTAAGTAATTATTGTCAGTGTTTCTGTGATTAAATTAGTAGTTCCAACGGGAAATTGGGTGCTAGCAGATGGCAAGTGGGGTAGGAGAATAGGAAAACAAAGCTGAGTTGTTTTTTGTGGTGTACTTTTTATTTGGGGTACACCTGGTGATGCTCAGAGGTTACTCCAGGAGGGGCTCAGGGGACCATATGTATTGCCAGAGATCAAACCCAGGTCAGTCACATGCAAGGCAAAAGCCCTACCCACTGCACTATCTCTTCAAATCCAACAAAGCCACATTTAAGGGCACGAGTAATTAGGACTTTTGGAATAGACAGGATTTGATTCTTAGATATATAAGAAAAGTAGTGACAGTGAATTAAGAAGTGGGACAACTGTTTATAAACTCTCTTCAAGTCTATTTTACATGCATGAGGCATGTGATAAAAGCAAAACCCATACAAATCCCCGAACTGTGCTGAGATAAATGAAATAGTGGTTGGAATGCTTCTCTGTAAATTGCAACAGAAAACGCACAATTACAAGATGTTGTTGGTTCTTAATTTTTTTTTAATTTGAATAGCACCATATTCTTATAAGGGATGCTTCTGATGTTTTTTTTAAAAGATAATTTTTTCACATACAAAATGAGAAATGTCAATTTTAACTCTGAAGGATTGTTGTAAGGATACAGCCAATGGAGATGGATACATTTGAGTAAATTTGAGAAAAACATTAGGTCCCTGCATTGTTTCTGCAATGGCTGAGATACTAATGGCTCGCTCTCTCTCTCTCTCTTTTAAACTTTAATCTTACTTCCTAGAAGAAAGTTAGAGGTTATTTGTAAAACCACACAGACTTTACCAGCTTGTAAAAATGGAGAAAAAGAGAGGACAAGTTAGATCACAATCAGAAAATAAGCATAATCCCATTAAGTCTGGAAAACTGAATAGTAGTTGACTACAAATGCCTCTAAGTTTTCTGACAGCCAAGGAAAGGGACTCAGAATCAAAAAGAGATTATAGAGTCAAGGAAATAACAGATTAGTTGCTCAGCTGCCAAAGAAACACAGATTCCTTGGATGCAATCATAAGAAACACACATCCCCCATCCAAACATCCCCCATCACTTCTCATAAAGAAATAGATGTACAGTTGATGCTATTAATATCCCCCAGGTTTAGCCAATTTAATTTTACCTGCTCACATGCCAAAGGACCATTCAACAAAGCAATACCATGATCCAAATGCACTCCAGTTACAATCTGTAGCTCTCTGACCATGTGATTTAATTCAAGGATACATTTTAGAAAATTGTATAAATACTCTATCCCCAATAATAGATGTCTGATAAAAGTGAAACTGTTTAAGTTATGGTATGCTTGCACTTGTTTATGACAGGGTGGCTAAACCTATTGGTTTTACTTTAACTCATCCTTGGCAGTGGAACAAGTGCCTTTATAAGTGTCATTTACAAATGCTTAAGATAGAAGGTGGTGTCAGAGAAGGCATTCCTTGTTATCAGCAGGAATCATCTCCAGAGCACATAGGTGAACAAAAGTAATGATACAGAAGGATATGAAAAAGATGGAATCATTGAACTTGGCAAGATGGGGTAGGAGGAGAGAGGGAGAGAGAAAGAGAGAGATAGAGAGAGAGAGAGAGAATTTTCTCTCTTGCCTATAATTCCCATTCTCTCTCCACATGCCTACACCACTCCATCCATTATGGAAGGTGAATCCAAGGGCAGAAGTGAAGTGAAAAAGCAAACAACTTCATATATCTGAACAACTTTGGTGTCTGTGACAAATCCCCTGTCTACTTCCTTTCTCTAGAATTTAAGTGAGAGAGTGGCTGAGAAATTCAACATCCAAAAGGATGTTTTTGCCCTAGAGGGGCGCGGAGACAGAATAATGAAAGTGAAAAGAAAAGGAACTGGCTCTGAAATGTGATTATGAATAGTTTAACTTTAATTACAAGGGAAGACAATGACTTAACTTCAGTGAACAAAATAATCCTTGCTTACAATTTGTACATAAGCCTCCCATTTTCCTAAGTGTGCTCACTTAGGCAACATCATTTTTTTCTTATACCAATTCTAGCAATTCTGAAGGCTCTTATGGGAGTGAAGTTCAGAGAAATGGGGGCAACGAATCCAGGAGAAGCATCTTACACTGGAGCTGTACGCTTCTCATTGAATAGAAACTTGAGAAGAAAAAATGGAAAGAACACGTGTCCTGAGAATGACCTAACTTTTGCATAAATGGAACAATTCCACCCAAAAAACAAGTGGTGTTCCTCATGTGGTTCAATTCCTCTGTCCCTGGTTCGATTCCTCTGTCCCTCTCGGAGAGCCCGGCAAGCTACTGAGAGTATCCCACCCATATGGCAGAGCCTGGCAAGCTACTCGTTGCGAATTCAATGTGCCAAAAACAGTAACAACAAGTCTCACAATGGAGATGTTACTGATGCCCGCTCGAGTGAATCAATGAACAACGGGATGACAGTGTTACAATGTTATTCCTCATGAAGGAATATTCCTGAGGATCAAGAGACATGGGGGTGTGTGTTGGGGGGGGCAGGGAGGTGCTCCAGGAATTCACCATACTCTAATCAGCCCACAATGCTCTTTATCTTATTCCAAGGACCAGAGATTCCTGGGATGCCTTTAGTCATTTAGCTGCTTCCTGTCCTAGCCTCTGAGGACCCTACATCAGAATGGAAAGGCTTTCAGAGCCACAACACAAGGGCATGGCTCCCATTTCACAACTAGGGAAAATATGTCCTGGAAAGTCAGACTCCTATTTTGGGTAAGGAGCACTAAGAATCTGAGGTCCTGATGTCAGATGCAGTATCCTTCCTCATCCAACATCTGTCACTGTCACTGTCATCCCGTTGCTCATTGATTTGCTCAAGCGGGCACCAGTAACGTCTCTCATTGTGAGACTTCTTGTTACTGTTTTTGGCATATCCAATACGACACGGGTAGCTTGCCAGGTTCTGCCATGTGGGCGAGATACTCTCAGTAGCTTGCCGGGCTCTCTGAGAGGGGCGGAGGAATCAAACACAGGTTGGCCGTGTGAAAGGCGAACGCCCTACCGCAGTGCTATCGTTCCAGCCCATCCAACATCTAATCCCATTATTTCCATTGTGTCGGTTTTGCAGACATCCTGCTCCTTACAAAATTTATTAGAACATACGTGATCTTTCTGGGACCTGAAAATAAAATATGGCCAGAGCAACACAAATGAGGGAAACCGAGGACCAGGGCAGTGAGATCACATCCAGGCAGGCAGAACAGCATGAGTTATGGTAGAAACTGAGATCCCATAACTTTCTGCTTGAATACCTGCCTGTTTCCTCCAGATTCCCTCCTTCTCTACCCATGGAGGTAGAAAACAGACACTAAGGCATCTTCAGGAGCACCTGGAATTCTTTGCATAAGAACAAAAAATAGGGTATCAAGGAAAACTGTAGAGTATCAAGCAAATGCTTATTGCACTGACCACCTGCAAAAGAGATACCAACTGCATCTTTTCTGAAGGCCCTGGGAAAGGCTTAGGTCAGTATCAATTAGCTGAGTGACTATATGCAGATTCTTTAGCCTCCCTGGACTTACTGCTGTAATAGGGCACTAGTATTTACCTTGCAATATTGCTGGAAGGATTAAGCATAATAAATGCAATTAATCTGGCACTAGTAGCTACTCAATAAATGTTAGCTATTTATCCTTTGGCAAAGCATTCTAAAAGGAGAGTTTGTTGTATCACACATAACTTTTAATGGATATTTTAAATGATCTTAATATGCCCGTGGGCTCTGGGGATTACACAAACTGCATATAAATAAAATATTTAAAATTCTGTTTACTTGATTTGTCTCTCTGCTTATTTCCAAAGCATCTATTGTGAAAGCATGACTCATAACTAAATATAGATTAATAAAAGTTTGGAGGAGCAATTATTTTCCAATTATCATAAATCCCATTAAACATTGCAATTACATGAATTTTCTCTTTCAGATCACAGAATCTGAGAGCTCCAAGAGACCTCAGAGGATGTCTCCACATTGCTTCCTGACGGAAACGAGACAACTCAGAAAGGAGAGAAAATTTTTCCTAGGGACATAACAACAGTGCATAGCAGAACTGGTTTTACAATCAAGTTCTTGTATGCCCTCTGTTCCTGCACTAATTTTTAGGGGGGGTAGGTAATGAACAACGTCTCCTCCAGAATGCATCATCACCTTTAACTGCCAATTTTTTTCTTGCTAAAATATTTCAAGATTAGCAAGTGTAAAGCCATCCCAGAGCTTCCTTTAAATATACATTCCTTATTTTTCATTTCCTAATATAGAACATTTCCCTGTAGTTATTTTAAACAAGTTAAGAAATATCCTTTTTCAACGCATTCAACATGTTTTTACTTAATGTCTGGCCATAGAGCAGTAGTTGTGGTTCAACTATCATTCTTAACTTAAATGTGTCATATCCTTAAAAATGATTTTATCCTTGAATTTACAACCAACAGTCCACAGACTATTTTATAAATAAAGTTTTATTGGAACACAGTATTTTTAAATTTCTTTTCTTTTCTTTTTGCTTTTTGGGTCACACCCAGCGATGCTCAGGGGTTACTCCTGGCTCTGACTCAGGATTTAGTCCTGGCAGTGCTTGGGGGACCATATGGGGTTCCGGGGATCAAACCAGGGTCGGCCACGTTCAAGGCAAACGCCCTACCTGCTGTGCTATCGCTCCGGCCCGGAACACACTATTTTATAAATAAAGTTTTATTGGAAGACAATCATACCCAGTTGCTTACGTATCCTCTCTGACTGTTTCTGCACTACGGCAGCATAGTTTAGTATTGGCAAGAGACATAAGAGGCTCCACCATATTTAAGACATTTACTATCTGACCCTTTATGGAAAACATCTTGTTGACCCTGGTTTAACCTACTGACCTTGTCAGCAAATAATGTATTTCAAGGAATTAGCAAAGGAGGACAGATCAAAGATTTATAGATTGAGCTTCTCAAAGACAGGAAGATCAGTGAAGACTACCAGGACAAAGCAAATTGGAAAACAAGTATGTTTTCCCACAGAGTCTGTTTGGTGCATCTTTAAGTCTAAACAACAAAGTCATTATTTAAATACAAATTAGAAGGAACTGATAAAAAAATGCCCAGATCACACCTGAGTTGAGGAAGCAAACATGCTTCAAGTAGAATTTATGATTTGATGATTAAACAAGGTAATTGACTTAATATATGCAATGATGAAAAAAAGAAAAAACCATCAACAGGGGTCTAAGGCATTTTCAGAGGTATTTGATTACACAAACATCACAAGAAGAAAGGATGTATCATTCATCTTCTTAACTGATAGGAAAGGGAAGCAGAGAATGTCACCCTAAAGTGTGGCTTTCTGGCACATGCATTATTTTGAGTTATTTAAGAGAGAGTTGGTACAAAGAGGGACTCTCTGGCTCTCCAGTTTCCATCTGAAAGCATGAAAATCTCTTGGTCAAAGTAATTTCCCTATTTTTACCAGGAGGTAGAGAGAGATTCTCATCACCGGAGATAAGGAATTTTGGAAAACTGTAATAAACCCAGACTTCATTACTTCTTCCCTATTTTACTAAGCACAGCCCAGAATGCTTTGTCTCACCAATTTTTCACGAGAGTAATGTTCTATTTGTGGGAAAGGTATAAAAGTTGCTTGCTTCGGCCACTGCTTGGAACCTTGCACCCTGGCTCAAAGACATATGTACGAATGAAATTAATGTATGCATGAAACAAGAATGCAATTTCTTCTGTTAATCTGTCCTATGTCAATTTAATTATTGCATTGAAGTTAGAAGTTAGGAAAGGGGGAGAGACAAAGACTGCTGCTTTCTGACTGTGGAATCTGATGAGTAACAATGCCATGACAATGCGGGAGAAAACTGAAATATTCGAGAAGAACATTTAACGAAAGAAAGTCCCACTCAAAAAGGCGAGCTTTTCCTGATTCTCAGAGTGAACCAGAAGAGAACAGGCAGCCCTGGGAAAGAGCGAGACCCATGTTTGAAGACAGTAAAGCAGAGTCTGAGCAACTAATTGACAGACATGCTTACAGCGAGGATTGAAAACACATTAGGTGTTGGGCAGTGCTATCGTGGTTGTCTTCACTGACCAAGGGACAGTATGAGTTTCTGGAAGGAAAAAAAGGTCTATGGAATATTAAGCAGAGTCTTCTGAGTGCCCAAGTAAATAGGAAATGTGTCCCTGTGTGGAACTAATACTTATTGCAGTCAACAACAGGTATATGGCAGTCTCTCACCTAAGCACCAGCGTGACAGATGAGGGTCGTGAAAGAGTTTACCTGCTTAGCTTTTTCATCTCTAAGTTAATTGGATGATACCCTAAACACACGTAAAGTAAAGATGTCAGCCTTCTGGCTACCCCTGGACTCTGAACTTTAATTTTATATTTACTCTGAAACTCACAAAATGCTTCCTCTCCAACATTATCCTTTATATCCTCAAAGATTACTAGCAAACATTATTCTCTTTGGGTATAAAGACATTTCAAAGACCACATCCTCTGGAGGCTAGCAGCCATCCTGCTGCAAGCTCACTTGGAAGTTTCCAGATTATCTCTTCCTTTTCTTTCCCTGATATGCAGAAGCTCATCCACCTAAGTTCAAATATTCAGCTACAAAGAATATCTTTTTTCAGCACTGGACTTGCTTGTGTCTTCATTTTCAGGGGCATAAACATAAATATATATTAGTCACTTAATACAGGTCAGGTACTTTGAATTAAGATTCACAAACACCCTGGGAGGTGGTTATGAACATCCCCCTTTTATATATAGAAATGCAGGTTAAACGACTTGAATCCAGGACTACTACACTGGGTGAAACACTTGTCTCGCATATAGTCAACCTGGGTCAATTACTGGCACCGAATATGATCACCTAAGATCTTCCAGGAGTGATCCCTGAGCACAGAGTCAGGAATAAGCCATGGTGGTGGCCCAAACTCCAAACCTCCCACCCAAAGACTTGAATCCAGATTTAACTCTCTTTTATACAATCTGCATACCAGAACGGACAGGATATTTTGAATCCAAGGTGCTGCCCAGCAAGTTCACTGCTTATTATGAATCTCAAAATCTATGAATTTATAAAACTATTCTTTAAACCTCTGTCCCTCTCTGAGATCCCGGGAAGCTACTGAGAGTATCTGGGCCACACAGCAGAGCCTGGCAAGCTACCCATATTGATATGTAACAAGTAACAAGTAACAAAAAGCAGTAACAAGTCTCACACAATGGAGATGTTACTGGTACCAGCTGGAGCCAATTCATGAAAAGTGGGATGACAGTGTTCTTCTTCTTCAGTTCTCTAAACCACCTTGTATGTCTTTCTTGAATATTAGGTGAGTTGCTATCATTATTTTGGGCCTCTTAAAGGCTGACAATGGGAAAACAAAGAACAACCACTGGGAATTGAACAAGACTTTGGAAATATGCTGTTAATGCTACAAGGAAACTTGGATTATTTGAGATAAGTAAGGGTTTACTTTTCTTTGGATTTCATTTTTCCTATCTGTAAAATGGAAAGTTCTGGGGCTCGAGAGGTAGTACTGCAGGTAGCATGATTACCTTACATGCAGCTGACCCCAGTTCTGTCCCTCGCATTGCACAGAGTCTCATATAGTCCTCTAAACTCTTCCAGGAATGATCCCTGAGCTTACCAGGAGTAAGCCCTGAGCACCACTGGGCGTGAATCCTCAAGTTTTTTAATGGACAATTGGTCTGTATTAATGGCCTGTAAAAGTCTCTTCAGAATGGAAACATTTGATTCATTCTTTCACATAATCTTTTTTTTGTTTGTTTTGTTTTAGTTTTTGTTCTGAGCATCTAACATGAATTAGTTGGCTATTGGTGTATCCCATATTCATCTATCATGATTCAGGCCTATAGCTGTAAACAATGGAGACAAAAGACTTGCATGCTGTGTGAAAGTACAAATAATAAGATTCAATAAATACTTAAAAAATAGGTAAACTAGATATGTGTAGAGCTTCTTCATATATGGGGATAGTCTATGAGCACTGCCACCCTCACTGCCTTTCTTCCTGTACCAAGGATCACGATTTAAAAACCATTTGACTCAAGACTCCGCTGTTCTCAGGTACCTGGATGGGAATATGGTAAGAATCCATGTTAAAAGACAGAAACAAGAGCTGAAACACAGAAAATGAGAAGCTCTTTCTTTTCAAGAAGTTACCCAATGACTTTCTTTTTGGGGTAAACTCAAGAACCTCAGGATTGGAAGGATTACTAGGGTATCACCTGCACTGGACAAACTTCTAACTTAATCGCTCCTCGAGAGCATCTTCCCAACCAAGTGGATCTTAGCTAAAGATAACTTCGACAGTAAACTCTGCCGAACATCCACCCCTACCCCTTCCTCCAGCCTGCTTGGATCTTCCAAACCACTGAACACAAGTGCCAATTCCATACTTGTGCGATGGTTGTTTTTGTTTGGGGGCCACACCTGGCTATGCTTGGGGGTTATTACTAGCTCTATGCTTATGCTACATACCTGGCAGTGTTTGGGACGGGGTGGGGGGGTACCATATGGAATGCCAGAGACTGAACCTGAGTCAGCTGCATGCAAGAAAAGCATCTTACCCGGCCCCCGTGCGATGATTTTTCTCGTTGATCCCCTTTCTACTCATAGAGAGTGCCTCCAAATAATTCTTCAGTTACTTAATGGGTTTATGAATAGACCTTTCCAGCACTAAGAAAGTCATGTTTTCAGGCACCTTCACCATCAGACTGCTTCTCTGCCAATGCTCAGGCCCTGGAGTCTGGCAAGGTGGTTCAATTCTCTGTTTCCAAATTGCCCAGGACTTCAGTGACTTCCTGCTTCTGTTTACTACTGCACCCTGCTCCATGTCTAGGCAGAGGTGGCAATTTAATCTTAGGAAGTGAGGAATTTTGGAATTAATCCTTAACACTTTAGTGCTTTCACTTCTCCCATTTCCAATCAGTAACACATCTAATAAGTCCAGAGATCAGCAGGAAAAGGACTCTTAGGGGATTAAATAAAACAAGGTTCTTAGCCAAGGCACATGGAGGTGTAAATGCCACCCACCTGATTCCCAGTTACCACCTCAACAGTCTCACTATTCTCAATATTACTGCCAGAATTATCTTCTCAATGTGCAGATTGCCTCATGCCACTTCCTCCGCCTGGATGGAAATCGGTTAATACATCCCTACTGTATATAAAATAGATAAAAAAAAATCTGACTTCTGCTTTAAGATTCCCTCTGACCTGAGTTAAACTTTAAATTCCCAGTTCCTTCTGCCTTATCCTTACTTCAACTGAACTGAATTGCTCTGCGGAACCATTCATAAGGGGTATCATCTGCTTTTCCCTTATGTTTTTATGAATTTCCTGAGTCTAACTGCTAGTATACAGCCAGGCTCTTTAATTTTCTGAAACATCTTGACATAGTTTCAGGTCACTCACAGCACTGAACAAGTTTCAGATGCTTTGCATTTTGCCTGGTGTTGGATATGAACCTTAAGTGTTTTAGGCTTCATAAGTGCATTGCCCCTTTCCACTGTGAAGAAGTTTATAATGCTCTTATGAAATTCCCTCAATTTCTCTTTAACTTTTTCTTTGTATTAGTAATGAGATTCCCCAAGTCAGTCTTTGTTTCTTATAAGTCAAACCTTCTGGTGATTCTGGACTTTGTAGTGAATTACTTGCTTTTCTATTTCCCTTCTGGTCTTTTCATATCTTACTATAGAGCAATGTTCTTTGCTTAAATACAGAAAGACCATTAATACTGTATTCCTAATGTGTGGGAATTAATTGACTCTGAAATATATCTACTCCTGTGAACCCATCATAATTACGTGACTCAGGCTTCAGATGCCATAGCTCTTAACACCCCAAAATGGGCCGGGAGGGGGTGGTCCTCACTGTGAGACTTGAATGGACTGGGGAGGGGGGGCGAAACTACCCCAGCCTTGAAATGGGACAGGCTACAAAGTATCAAAAACACGGTCTTGATTCAGGAAGTTATGACTTAAGAGACGGGACATAGGGAAGGACAAGCTAATCTGGCCCGAGAAGTCTGGGATTTATGGTAAAAGTCTTACTTGCCCTCAGAGCCCAGAGAACTAAATTTTGGAACCTATATCTCTTCCGTTGTTTATTCAAATAACTGCAAGTATTTAGAAGTAATCTTAATTGCTTAACATGTACAATTCAAGGGAAAGAGAAAAGCAATATAGATGTCCCTGGAAAACAGGGTGTCTCCTAGAATTAGACCCTCAAGAGAATTGCCTCCGTTGAAACACTTTATTTCTGTAAGTGATCAATCACACCGACGTGCAGTTCTATACCCGAACCCCCTCAGTTGTTCTTCAAGTATGCTAGCAGCTCCGCATTAAAGGGCTATTTTTACCATCTATCCATGAGTCCCAGTCTCTTTGTTCCTCTGCAGGGGAGGCCTGGAGGCTGTGGGTAGGGGGCTCTTGGCCACTGAATTGAGTTGCACACCCACTCTTGAACTCACACCCGGAACAGATCTGGTCTTCTCTATCTCATTCACATCTCTGGTCGAATTCATCAGAGAATAGACTTCGCATAAAAATGATCCCTCTCTTTTTTTTTTCTGCCACTGTCTTCTTACCTCCTTATTTTATTTTTGATGAGACTTACCACTGTCTGATATTTAATTCCAAAGACATTGACCAATCCATTGACTGAGCCCTTTGGATTGTAAGCTTTGCAGAGGTAATAGCTTTCTTTCCACTGTGGTGTTTCCTCCACTTAGAAGAATTCTTAAACACAGCATGTGCTCAAAAACATAGGTTGAATGAAAGAACAGATGAGAATACACGGATCATGGGTGCTGGTGGACCATTGTGAAGATTTTGCATTAAGTGTTATGAAAAGTTACTGGAGAAGTCTGTGAAGAGTGTCAAAATTTGAGTTAGGTTGCTATAAAATGGCACTGGATGCTTTGTGGAGAAGTCTGAAGGAAAGAAGCAGACACAATCAGAAGTCAGAAGCAGGGATAGAGATGTGCCAAGGAGACCACTTCAGAGGTCCAGAGGAAGTTGATAGTGACTTGGGCAAGAATGACAACAGAGAAGAGGACAATGATGCTGGAGATGTATTTTTGTAAGTGAAATCTATAAATTGCTCTGCTATGAGGCATGAAAAGAAGCATGGCTATTTTAGGTTAAGAATATAAGTAACTTGATAAATACCAATGCCATAAGATTAAAATTGAAATATTGATTAAGAAACACGCTTGAATGAATATACCAAAAATTCAGACTTGGATATGAAATATTGGAGAAGTGATAGCATAGTTAGGTATATGATTCTAGAGCTCAGAAGAAGGTCAAGGCAGAGAAGTTAAATGTGAATTCTCAAGAAGATTCTATAAAAGCACAGGACAGACGAAATCGTTGAAACATGAGTATAATAAGAGAGGTCCATGGCAGAGACCTAGAATTCTCCAGAGAATTGAAAATTTTCTAGAAATTGAAAAGAAGAAGGGTCCGGCAAAGCTTCTAAGATGGTAATGTCTGTATAATGGAAGATCAATGAGAGTGAAATTCAATGAGACTGAAGTTTGAGTTTAAAAGATGTTTTAATTAACATAAAGCAAAACTCTACCATAGCTGCCTTCTGCTTATCTCTCTAATTTTTTCTTCAAATATCTCCCTCTCATTAACTGGTTTCCAATCATAGTTACCTTTTTCATTCCCAGGTAGGTTAGTATATCTTTCCTCTGAATACTTTGTAGCCTGTAATAGAGCAACACTTCCATCTAATCCCTGATAGGCATTCTTCTCATCATTAAAAACTCGAAGGACACAGTAAACAGCATGAAAGGACAATTTCTGACCACCAAAGCTCAACTCACCTCCAGCCTATTAGTACCCAATTTTCATTTATTTATGATAGCTCTGTCTCTATTTGCAAGCATTTCTTTATTTTTTAAAAATTTTTATTAGTGAGGTACAGTTACAAATTTATGAACTTTCATGTTTCTATTTGCAAGCATTTTTATCCATTTATTTATACTTTACTTTTTCCCAAATCCTCTCCAGGCATTAGTGCTTTTTCCCAAGACAAAGTAAATTCCAGGAGAACAAAACAATGTCTTACTCATCAGATGGTTCATGACACAAACCCATTAACTGTGCCCACTGCTCAGTACATGCTCAATTAATATTTGTAGAATGCATGAAAGCATTTACTGGTACAAACTCCATCCATCAAAGCAAAATAATATTCCAACTAATTTTGAAACTTTCTCTATACCACCATCTCAAAGGACCATATTAGTCACTGAAATGCATTAGCCACCTACTGGCATATTTGCTTCTAAAGTGTAGCAAAATGAGGGCAATGACAAACATCAAGTCAGAAAAGAAATCAAGTCTAAAATTCAATTCTGCTTCAAATAATTGTGTGGCTTTGTGCTAATCACATAAATTCTCTGGGTTTGTTTCCTCCACAATGTGGAAAAAAAAGGCTTTTTCTCCACATTTTTTATGCTAGATATGATGTACTAAGGAATGGCCACTTAGACGTGCTCATAAAGTTGGATACTCTCTTATACTGTTCTCTTCCTCTCCTGTGTATTCCCAATTCAGGTACCCAACCCTGCCCCCATAAACACTGTGAATGATCAGTATCAGTCCAATTCTATCTGGTGCAGTGACTTGCAGTTTCTATATTTCTTGTAAACACTTGTGGAATGATTCACCCTATCCTTTTCAGAGATGTGAAGCATTCTTAGCTCAAGTTCTTGCACTTCATATTTATTAGTGAATTACCTCTCTAGTGCATGTAGTAGGGTTGTGGGAGCTGAGGCATAAAGTCTCCTGAGAGTCTTGTTCACTTAAAGCTATTTTTCTATTTTTTCATCCTTCTTTTTATTCTTCTCCCATCCCCCTTTTTCCTAAGCTAGTTTTATTAAGATTATTCTAGTTTACAAAGTGCATTTCAAATACCTTCATTTAATCCTCAAAAGCTGTCCTCTGTATAGAGATTTTTATTTGAATTAATTATATTTTATGGTAGGCACTGTGATTTACAGTACCTTGAATGGTAAAGATTTATGCATAAAACATTGTAGCTCTACAAGAGGATCTGCTTCCATTCATCATTGACCCAGAGTTCCTCCCTCTATTCTCTCACCTCCATGGTGAAATCAGTTCTAAATTTCTATTGCCTTTGGGCATTTGTTATGATTTTACTATGCTTCTTTATATACCACATATGAGAGAGATCATTGAGATTTTTACTTACTCCATTTCCAACCAGAGACACTGAAGCCCCAGAGGTAATATAACTTAGACAAAGTCAGCAAGCCCAAAAGAGCTGGAGGAACAGGAAATTCCAGGAGGAGACCTTGAGCTCTCTGATCTTTCCACTTAGTATTCATTCACTTATTCATTCATCCACCCAATCATTCATCCACCCATCCATTTATCCACACATCTATCCATCAGTATACTCTTCTATTGATCCATTCTTTACCCATCCATCCACCTATTCATTGATTCAATTTTTTACTCATGCATGTATTGACTCAGCACAAATTAATTAAGCACTCAGTGTTTTTTTAAAAAAATTGGCGGGTGACACAGCTAATGGAGCTCAAGAGTTACTCCTGGTGGTACTCAGGGAACTACAGACTGTTTCAGGGATCTAAGCAGGTTTGGCCACGTGCAAGGCAAGCACCTCACCCCTTGTGGTGTCTCTCTGCACCCCTGAACTAAATGGTAGTCTAAGAACTAAAGATAGGCCAGGGAGTGAATATAAATAAATCCTTTCCTTGTAAAACTCCCTTTGTACCAGAAGAAAACACAAAATAAATCAGTGCCCCAAGTAAAAGAGAACACAGTAAAGGAAACAAATGGAGATGTGGAGCAGGGTAAATTAGATTGAAAATGTCAGCCAAAGTGGGTAAAACTTCAAGCAGAAGAGTCAGTCTGTGTCTTGAAGAAGAAAAGACCTGAAGGAGTAAGATAAAGGAGAAAGAACTATGTATCCTGACAGAGGGCAGAAGAGTTTTCCATGCAGAGAGACAAGGGAAGATTTCGTGGCTATAAAGTAAGAAATAATGAAGAATCTTAGAAGTCAGTGAAAACAGGGGCATTACCATGAAAACCTTGCTAAACACTGTGATGGTGTTGGTTTCTGTAAGGTAATTGGGGGTGGGAAGGAGGTTTCAGGAGACTAAAGTAAATGAATGATAAGTTCTGACTTATGTTTTACAAAAATCACTCCTTATAGAGAGAGTGAGTGGAGAATAATAGAAAGAGTAAGTTACTGCTAAAATGCTGGAGAGGGGCTGGAGCGATAGCATAGTGGGTAGGGCATTTGTCTTGCATGCGGCCAACTCGGGTCCGAGTCCCAGCATCCTATATGGTCCCCTGAGCACCGCCAGGAGTAATTCTTGAGTGCAAAGCCAGGAGTAACCCCTGTGCATCGCCGGGTGTGACCCAAAAAGCAAAATAAATAAATAAATAAATAAATAAATATAAAAATAAAATGCAGAAGAGAGAGGTATGGAGAAGGGAAGGGAAGAACTTCATAGAATTGTCCAGTTCGTGGTCATCTGACTCACCTGAGCAAGCTAAGACATAGTGTTCAAAAAGACCAATCCACCCTCTCAAACTATTCTACCTAGTACATAGTATAATACCCAAAGCTCTGTAACATCCAGGAACACCAGAATGGCAATGTTGACCACATCATCCCTACAGTTTACCTAGTGACATACCCCAATATAGATATTTATAGAAAACGGTGCACTGTAAGTTGAGGAGAAAGGTTAATGGGAACTCATAGGTTGGTACAACATATTCTGTTGAAGGCAGTGACAAATGAGGTTTGCCTGATGGCCAGTAAATAGGAACATGAAACAGTCTTGGGTGAGCAAAGTGGGCTTAGAGGTGATTTGGGTCATAAATTATTTGCAATTTGTCATCTCAAGTGGCACTCAGGGAGACCAAATGTCTGAAGTGTCCACACAATAGTAGCAGTCAAGTGATGATAGGAAATGGAGGAAGTCTGGCCATGCAGGCTACATCTCTCATAGCATCACTTGAGAACCATTCTGGTGAAAAAAGATGTAATAAGAATCTAAACAAGCCCAGATCAGCCTTGAGCTGAGAGTACAGGGAGGAGAAAGACTGGAGGGGAAAGAGAGAGAAGGGGCCACGTCAGGGGATTAAGGTATAAAGGTGGTGTTAAGCAACGCTAGAGTCAAATATCCAAACGACAGGGTCAACAACACTGAAATAAAGATTTTAACAACCAAACTAAGAAAAGAGCCTGGCAAGAGGGCAGTCTGGGGGGTGGGAAAGGGGTATGGGAGGGAACCTGTGCCCATTGGTGGAGGATGGAGGGAAATTGACACTGGTGGTGGGATGGGTGTTGCAATATTGTATGTCTAAAACTCAACTATAATTAACTTTGTAAGTCACTGTGCTTGAATAAAATAAGTAGAAAAAAAAAAGAATCTAATCAAGAATCTAGACTTACCTCCCGGGTTTACAGGAAGCACAGGGCACAAAGAGGCCAGTTATTCACTATCAGAAAAGACAGAATGAGGATGTTGCAAATATTGTTCTAGGTTCTTCATAGAGCAAATATCATTTAAAAAACAAAGGTGGGGCAGACAATTTTATAATAAAAGCAAATTAAGAGATGCCAAAACAGTGAAACAATGTGTGAACTTTGATTGGATCCTAGAAAGAAAGCATAGCCATGAAAATGTTTTAAGAGAATGTCGAAGATATTTGAATAAATATATGCTGGCTATTAGGCTGTATTATGGAACTATTGTTAATTTTCTTGGGGGGTTTAATGGTATAGTTATTTATTCATTATGAAATTTATGTATTTATTATTTATAGGAGGATGTATTATTTATATTAATAAATTTATTTATTATTTATGCATGCCCTCATTCCTAGAAGTGTGCTGAAATAGTATATTACTAGGGGAGTGCTATGCTTCTCCATTATTTCAGAGAGAGAGAGAGACAGTGAGCACAAGTGTGATAATACATTAAAGATATTTTTTCTTTTTGGGTTACACCCAGCGATGCTCAGGGGTTACTCCTGGCTCTAAACTCGGGAATTATTCCTGGTGGTGCTTGGGGGACCATATGAGATGCTGGGGATTGAACCCAAGTCGGCCACGTGCAAGACAAATGCCCTACTTGCTGCATTATTGTTCCAGCCCCAAATTCTTTAATTATAGATAAAGAATTGCTGACTTTGTTTCTCTACCTTAAAACAATTCAGTATTTTGGACTTTGGGGGAAATATCTCAAAAATTTATTTTATATTTTATAAATTTATTTTTAAATGAAACGTTAAGTGAACTGGAAAGACAGCACAGAGGTTAAGGCACTTGCCTTGCATAAGGTTGACTCCAGTTCAATCCTTGACACCACATATGTCCCCTGAGCACTACCAGGAGTGACCTCTGAGTACAAAGTCTGAAGTAAGCCCTGAACACTGCTGGGTATGCCCCCCCACGCCCCCCCTACAAAGCTGAAGAAAGTTAGTTTTAAGGAGAGAATTATACACACATTGCACTTCAAAGTGGCATGTTAGAGGCCTAAAACACATAGAAATGATGCTGTAATGAGTATGAGAAGGACAAATGATGAACCTATAAAGGCAGCCAAAAATAAAAATTAAAAGAAAAAAAAAGCAGGCAAAAATCATTATTTTCCAGAAAACTATGGAGGATGCCTCTGGAGCCTGCTGCAAACTCTGGTAAGCTGGCTCATAGGACAGCCAGCCACCTACTCCCACTAATGTTGGGGCGGGGTGCGGGGTGCAGCCAGTGGGGACACAGCCCCTGCTGAGCTTGCTACCTCCAAGCATTTTCTCCACCCCCCTATCCCCTCCCATCACCACACCATTTACCATTCCCTGCACTAGCAGGAAACAGACAAGACCAGACTCCTTAATGGCTAAATTGGCCCTAGCATCCCTTAAAGAGGCATTTTTCCTTGTAAGATTCTCCTGTACTGGTTTTAACTCTTCATTCAATAAGTCCAGTAACCTGCATGACTGAGTACTCAGGGATACAAGCACAAATGAAATTGATATTAAATCTAGTTGCAAGGTCTTTTGTCTTTAACAGTACTTCCTGGGTCAGAGAATAGGGTGGGGATAAAAATATATATGCATAATCCTCCTCCAAGATGTAGAGCTAAAATCATACCAGCCACCAGGGCATCTGGGCTCTGCGCTTTCCTGGAGGATCATTCTAGAAGCTGGCAAGCACCCCTTGTGCAGGAATAAGGAATAATAATACAGAATTCTAGAAGTGTCAAATCTAGATAAAGAGATAAAATTCAGGAAACGCTGGGAAAAAAATAATAAATCTAGGATCTTATTTCTGGCTCATTGGCCAAGCATTCTGTTGGAAGCTGGGCAAGCTGTTTCTTTTCTCTGGTCCTCAGTTCTTACATCTATAAAGTCAAAGGTTTAAATAGGATCTCCTGAAAACCCTTGTAAATCCATGGTAGGAGCCTCTGAATCAGTTGAATGTGAATCATGAGTGGTTTGCATCTGAAATCCAGAAGGAGCCTAGATAAGTTTAGTCGGGCAAATGAAAGGAGAGAATTTTGCTGGGCGTGGGGAGTGATGGTGAGTAATGACTGAACAGGAAAAAGGAATAAGATAAATGAATTCCTTGAGTTTTTGCTGTTGTCGTTGTCATTGTTGTTGTTGTTATTTATGTGTTTGGGGGCCACACCCAGTGGTACTCAGAGGTTACTTCTGGCTCTATGCTCAGGAATCACTATAACTCCAAGTGGGGTTTTGGGGACCATAGGTGGTGATGGGAACCAAACCTGAGTCGGCCGCATGTAAGTGCCCTACCCTCTGTACTCTCTGCCCTGAGATAAACCATCATGGGAGTGGGAAGGGGAAGGGGATAACTGCCCCACTGAGTCCCACTCATTCTGCAAAGGCCCAGCATCATGCTCATGCTCCGTCATTCAAGGAAGGAGTTACTTCTCCAGTTCTTTCGATCTTCTCTTTTTCACCCCCAGTCTCTCTCCCCTAAAGCAGTATTTTATGATGATGTCCTTTGTGTTCATTGTAAGAAAATGCACCTACTCTGGGCATGTGCTTAAAACTTATTGCATGGAATTATTTCAACCAAAAGACCAGGACGAAGATAAGAAGCGATCAGGCTCAGAGGGGATTTTACTTGTCTAACATCACCCAGTTACGCTAATTCTGTTTGCAAATATTTCAGGTTATCCATATCTTACTTCCTTTGACATGGCAAGCTTCCTGAGAAACAGATTGTAGCTGGCAGGTATAGATCAAGTGTCCCAAGGTACAGAGTATGGAACTAAAAGTAGTGATTGGCATTTTGTTCTTACTGAGTTCATTGCAATCTGCTTACCTTGACTCATTCCCCAGGTTACCAAGCCATGAAAATCCCTATCCTCCTCTTTCTCCTACCCACCGGCTGTGTTCTACAAATGACAGGTGTTTCCCAGTTTAGAAATATAAGAAAACAGATCCCAGGGAATAAGGGTGCAGGGAGAAACCAATTCCCCCTCTGTGAGCCTTGAGTGGTTCAGGCCTAGAAAGCTGAATTCTAGGATGTGAGGACACATGGAGGAGAAACAAACTTTAGCAGGAAAAAGTAGAGTGAACAGAATCAAGTGGTTCTACCATGACGACTAATAGGCACATTATTTGAAATAAAAGAGAATGTTTGAGACATCGTGTCTCAAAATCCTTTTTGCCAATGGATTCAACAAGGAACTGGACTCATTTCACTGAATTGAATTTCAACTGACCCTGATACGAGAGACCATAGGGCTGAGCTACAGGTCAACACATTCTTTTGCTGGACTGTCACTGTCACTGTCATCCCGTTGCTCATCGATTTGTTCAAGCGGGCACCAGTAACGTCTCTCATTGTGAGACTTATTGTTACTGTTTGTGGCATATCGAATATGCCACGGGTAGCTTGCCAGGCTCTGCCGTGTGGGCGTGACACACACAGTAGCTTGCCCGGCTCTCCGAGAGGGGCAGAGAAATCAAATACGGGTCGGCTACATAAAAGGCGAACGCCCTACAGCTGTGCTATTGCTGCAGCCCTTTTGCTGGACAATGCTGCAAAAAAAAAAAAATCCCGCTAATTTTCTGTCAACCAGTATCCTTGTGAAATGTGTGATGACTTCCAGCTCGGTTCACATTTTATTAGCCCCAGGGCCCAACCAAGGTATGGCTTATTCAACCATAATGGCCATCAATTGTCTTATCATTCTGAAAATGAGAAAACAGCTTCATGGAGTAAGTGTTTTGTTCAAGATCATAAAACATCAAGATGTGGCTCAAGGGGAATGCGGGATAGTACAGTGGTTAGAACACGTGGCAAGCACGCAACATACTAAAACTCAGTCTCCAGCACATGCGTCCTCCCATGGTGACGTTCTAAAGGTCATCAGGTGTAGTTCTGAAGGTCCCTGAGTAAGGGGGGGCCCTGGTGTGTCGCTGTACTGCAAACCCCAAGCAGTATCGCATCCTTGAAACCTACACCTGAACGCAGGCAAGTTGACAGAAGCAGCCCCTGGCACTCCCCTCCCCCACACCACGTGGGAGGTCCTTCAAAAAATAAATAAATAAATAGGTGGCTCCAACTCACCGAGACTAAATTTAGCACTAATCTTGAAAGGGTCTAATATGGACTATGAATAGATCTACAGGATGCAATCCTTTCTGCTTTTCTCTGCTTTTTCAGAAGATCTAGTTACACCACTTCGCTTTTGATGAAAGACCTACTTTTGTACCTGTTTTGCTAAGCAAAAGAAATTCACAGAGGATTTTAACTTTCAAGGCAAGAGGTGAAAATACAAAGCCACGTTTTTCAGCATTTGTTTTGCAGCAGCTTGTCTAGTGGCAGCTGCACATCCCAAACAGTGAGGTCACCAGCGGGCTCCTTCTTCAGACAGCTTCATATGGATTGTGATTTATTATATCAACCCCTATTTTCCTAGGTACCCGTGCTATTTTAGGTTTTACGTGTTTGGGGGCACAATTTGGCAGACTCTGTTTTAGGTCTAGGAATGCTCAAAAAAAATGAATAGGAGTTGCTTCCTGTCTTTATATCATCTTGACTTATGAGAATTCTAGGAAAATTCTGCTTTCAAATTATGGAGAAACCTAATGTGTGTGTTTAGATCACCACAATAGATACACATAATAAATACTACAAGTCAGAGTATACACATACACACAAACATATGTAGAAATCATATGTACATAATAAATAAAAGCATGTATACTGTGCTATGCATATAAGTTAATCACATTGTTTAATGTTCACAGTCAGCCTGTGGGTTAAGTTATATTTTACAGATCGATGTACGTATAAGCATACACATGTATAATTATGCATGAGAAAGTGGAAATTTAGGAATGTGTCTTACCCAAGGGCACTCATAAGAAAAGACTGAGCTGGAATTTGAATTCAAGTTTGCTTGATTCCAGACCTGGAGCACCGGAACTATTTCATTTATTGATCACATTAATGAAATAGTTGGGATTCACAGTGCATATCTCAATGTTTTTCTTTTAGTAAATAATTGAATGCACAAAGTCCAATTCAAATTCATAGGACTGTTTATAGCCTGTGACAACATTTTATATTTAGTTGACATTAACTCATCTCTAAATGTTTTGTTTTTTACTCAGTGTCCTACCTTGGATGACTCCCTGATTCCCACCAAGATTGTGAATTTGTGCTTTCAGAAATTAACTTCGTTAATCACTGTCCTCTCCATCCTCTTTCCACATAGTAACCAGAACACGCCTGTGTTCAGGAAATGTACTCTAAATCCAGTAGAACCACAAGGGTACTCAGTTCTGATTACTAAATGTAAATGATACTGAGGGTTTTTGTTTGTCTTTGGTTTGGGATCCCATCTGGGTGGTGCTCAGTGGCTTGCTACTGGCTCTGCATTTACGTATCACTCCTGGCAAGGCTAAGGAACCATGTGGGATACTGGGAATTGAACTTAGGTTGTCCTTGTGCAGGGCAAGTGACCTACACTGAGACACTGTAGGTATCTCTCCAGCCCTCGTACTAAGGTGCCAAGAAAAGTAAAGAGGTTTTTGGCGGCATGATCTTAACTAGTATCCTAAGATGAATTCAGTGATAGAAATACAGGTGGGGTATTCCAGTACAGTACATACAGTACACAGGAAGCTGGTGGCTGGGTTCACATCAAGGTATGCAAAAGTTCATATGGAACAAGTGCCCATCATTGTATTCTCATGAATGTGGGATGCACTCATTGCAAGGCATGAGTCCTAGGTACCAATTATTCAATAACATACTCTTTGGGCAGTCAATCCAACATGGAGCAGATGCTAAGCTCAAAACTGAACCTAGTAACTGGAAAGAGTATGATGTGAGATGTAACTTTGACTGCTCCAGAAGAAAATCCCGAGAGAAGAGAGCCACATCCTGTCCTTCCCTCCCCACTGAACTCCCTGCTTTGCTCTTTGTCCTGCCCTCCAAACACCTGCCTTTCCTCCAGCTCCTATGTTTTCCCCTTTATTTATTTATTTATTTATTTATTTATTTTTTGCTTTTTGGGTCACACCCGGAAATGCACAGGGGTTACTCCTGGCTCTGCACTCTGGAATTACTCCTGGCGGTGCTCAGGGGACCATACGGGATGCTGGGAATCAAACCCAGGTAGGCCACGTGCAAGGCAAACGCCCTCCCCACTGTGCTATTGCTCCAGCCCCCTCCCCTTTATATTTTATCAGTTATGTTTTTTTCTTCACTAACTCCTTTCTTTCTTTCTCTTTCACATTTCTCCCTTATGACAGACCAAAAAGAACAAAAAAGAAAACAAACACACACATAAACACACACACATACACATTGACAAGCAAACAAAAAAAACCTCAAAAAACATCTTTATTTGAAGACTCATATCTTCAGCAGTAATCTTAATTGGGTACTTTTCTACACACATCCAAAACAAGGTCCATAAGTTTTCAACAAAATATTTCCTAATGGCAGTTTATTTATGTTTAATTATCCGAGAATATGAGCATGCAGTTTCTTTGTTTTAAAAAAAGGTTTTCATTATAGACAATTGTTAGGATAAAAATCTTCCTGGTTCTTCTTTTTATGTTTAAATGTGTATAAATACTACCACAGAAAATATAATATATTACTTTCTGGAGGTATGTGTACAGTATTTGGAGAACAGTACTCTGTAAATAGTTATAAAACTTCCCTTTCACCAATAATCCCCTTTAGAACATTTTAATGCCAATAAAAATAGTCCAGCGATTTTTTTAAATTACCCCGAAGTATTCCAAATGACCAGTAAACCACAACATTTTTCCTTTGTTTTTGCTTTGGGCCACCCCAGTGGTGCTCAGGAACTACTCCTTGCTCTGTGCTCAGGGATCAGTCCTGGTAGTACCCAAGGTACCATATGGAGTGCTTGGGATTGAAACCAACTCAGGTGCATGCAAGACAAACATCCAGCATGCCGTACTATTGCTTTGGCAATATAATACTGCACAATACTACACACACACTCACACACACATAATACTATATATGTATATAAAATGTTATAAAATGCTATGGCATTTTTATATATCTAGATAAACATAGGGCAGATTCTCCTGCCCCCATGTCTGGCTGTCTGCATCTCGGAGGGTGTCGGGTTGAGTTTCCCTCCCCACCCCGAGCAGAGCCCTGGCAGCCAAAGACCTCGGGAACCCAGCCACAGCCATGCTCAAGGCCACTCTCCACATACTCAGATGAGCCCCACACATGAAGGAACCGGCAGAGTAACCCAGGTATGCGGGAAATGAGGCTGAGATCTCCAAGCCTGCTCAGATTGGAACTTGGCCTCTTCCACCCAGATCCCCTTATTTTCCAGTACCTAGGCAATAACATCCACAAACTGCCCTGTGCGCCATGTAATCCTATCAATGGCCAAGATCCAGAGACTATAAAACAAAGTTCTTGGAACCTTATAGACCTCCTATTGTCTAGTTCTCCCTCTCAGAGAACCCAGCAAGCTACCGAGAGTATCCTGCCCACACAGCAGAGCCTGGCAAGCACCCCGTGGCATATTCGACATGCCCCAAACAATAACATTCCTGTGACCCTAAAAGAGCCTCCAATACAGTACCTTGGGAAGGACGAGTAAGGAGAGGCTGTTAAAATCTCAGGGCTAGGATGACTGGAGTCATTACTGGCACCCGCTCCAGCAAATAGATGAACCATGAGATGACATTGATACAGTCATACAGATAAATATAGATACAGATATAGATGCATGTATACAGGTCACATTTGTCAATTTTGCACCAGTGAACCTGCAGGGAGAGGAGGAAGAGGGAACTTCCCAGGGACTAGAAAAACTCACAGCCACCTGTGGACACATCCTCATTTGAAGGAATCAACTGCATCCAGGCTTTTGGCCACTGTTCTGCATCCCATGCCAGGCAGACAAATCTTTGTCCTCATTTGTTTCTTTCTTTGGGACTCCTGATTTTGAAATTCAGGGACGGTACGAAGGGCTGTTTTCAGTCCCATCCAGGCCTCCCTGATTCCCCTGTGTCCCCACTCTGGTCCTCCCCCAGGGCTGATCTCTACCTCCCAGCATCCCGCCACAACCCTCTGTGGCAGGAGGCCACTGGCTGCATTTCAAGCCTCATTTTCCTGAGCAGTGAACCATTTCCTACACAGTTAGAGGCAGCACTGCCTCCCTGACTGATTGTTTGCTGATTTTGTTTGGCACTTTTTTTCTGGCCTCTTATAGAGCTTATTAGGGAACCATTTTCACGTTCCATGGATTATATTTGCAACTCCACTCCAATAGGGAGATTCAGACTAAGTGATGGATGAGGGACTCCCGAAGAGCTAAGGGAGGCCCTGAAGGAACTGAGGAAAGAAGAAATGTTCATTTACCTGCGTTTTTAAACATTTAACACATATTTCTGCCAATCAACTTTTTTTGGGGGGGCTTTTTTGGGTTGTACCCAGTGATGCTCAGGGGTTCCTCCTGGTTCTGCTCTCAGGAATTACTCCTAGAGGTGCTTGGGGAACCATATGGGATACCAGGGATCGAACCCAGGTCGGCGGCATGCAAGTCAAATGCCCCACCTGCCATACTATCGCTCAGGCCCTCAATCGACTTTTTAGAGCTTGACATACCTGAAAACTAAGGGGCAGGGAAAATGCTCTGTTTCCATTTTATTGTTGAGAAAACTGAGGTTCAGAGACATATGCACTGATTTGACTGGACTTAGGGCAAATTAATAACAAAACCAGGCTCAGAGCTCTGATTTATGTCCTTGGGTCATCCCCAATGTTCACTGCAGAGGAGAGAAAGGAAGCAACATGAATTCCAGCTGTTTGGAGAAAATTCAGTCTGAAGTCATGAAAGTGGTGAACAGTTTATTACTTGCAAATTAACAACTAATGCATAGAGTAGCTGAAACATATACAGTCTTCTTTTTTATTTGCTTTTTGGGTTGCACCCAGCGATGCTCAGGGGTTACTCCTGGCTCTGCACTCAGGAATTACTCCTGGCTTCTCAGGGGACCATATAGGATGCCGGGGATCGAACCCAGGTCAGCTGCATGCAAGGCAAACACCCTACCTGCTGTACTATCGCTCCAGCCTAAATAGTGATTTATGCTTTCCCTACTTCCTTAGACCTCAACCCAATGCTATGCTTAACCATATATTCATAGGTCTCTGACATCCCATGCTGCATTTCACCTTCTGTTCTCCCCTCCCATACCTGATCTGCTAGAGGGAAGAGGCCCTATCTGACTCATTAGTGTCTTCAGCCCTGACAGAGGAACCCAGCAAGGAAAATGTGCCTAATATATGTTTATCAAACGGAACCAGCAGGGGGTTGTTCAGAGGCAGCCAAACTCTTATTCACCTCAATTGTGTAGAAAGAGGTAGAAATTAGTTAAACAAGTGTTGATCATTGAAGGTCTGCACTAATGAACTGATGAGAATAAATTATAATTAACATATCAATCCTGTATGCAAGTAAAAGTTTCTTACAAAAAAGTGCTTAAAATATCTGCATGAAACACCATCAAAAGCATCGTGGAAACCCTACTCAGACCAATTTATTATTTAGCATCTTTCCTTTCCAAAAGAAAGAGAGGAACAGAAACCTCACTACCTGCCCAAATCAGCACAAATTCTGTATTAGTGGGGTCGACATTAATGAGGCTTATGAGGATGCCTTGACCTAATAATCCTTCCCCTAGGAATCTATCCTGAGGAAATAATTCAAAAGAAGAAAATGCCATGAGCACAAAGAGAATCACAACATCCTTGGTTATTATTTTTTTAAAAAAGCAATAAAATTAAAATGCCTAACAGAAGGCAAATAGGAGATGATTTCTGAAGAGTCATTTTAAGACCCAGGCAAGAAAGCACTGACAAAATTAATGTCAAAGTTGTGAATATATGGTAGTATACCCCAAAGAAGCAACAGCACAAAAGGAAAGGAAAGGAAAGGAAAGGAAAGGAAAGGAAAGGAAAGGAAAGGAAAGGAAAGGAAAGGAAAGGAAAGGAAAGGAAAGGAAAGGAAAGGAAAGGAAAGGAAAGGAAAGGAAAGGAAAGGAAAGGAAAGGAAAGGAAAGGAAAAGAAAGGAAAGGAAAGGAAAGGAAGGCATTGGGGTGGCATGGGGGGGTGTCCATGGATTGAGGAGGATTGGTGGTAGACCCTTGAATGCCAAGTCGAAGAGCCCAGCCAACACAACTTACTCCAGTTCCCTGGGTCTAGAAATGAGACAGGCTACTGATAAGGCAGGAATTACACACATTCTCGCTGCTCACTGCTTTTCATGCCTGGCCTGGCAGAGATACTTCTCCTCATAGAGGGTATTTTATTCTGTTTTTAAGAGCTCTTCATTTGTCATTTGGGACAGAAAGTTGGAGCTGGTTGCAATCTGTAATCCATCAGCTAGCCTTTGCCGAAGAACTACCAGAAAAGTAGTGTTCTTCTTTGGAGGTCTTTTAGCATTAAAGGAAGCATTCAAAAATCACTAATGCAGGGTGTATGAAGTGAAAGGGAGGGAGGGAAGGGGCAAGGAAGAGAGGGAATGAGAGTGTGCAAGAAAGAAAAGTATGTTATTTTATGAAAAGTCCTGTCTCAGCACTGTCTTCACGGGGGCCCCATCAGAGGGGGGGAGGGTTGACTTTCCCTCCCCACCCCAAGCAGAGCCCCAGCAGCCGAAAACCTCCAGAACCCGGCCGAAGTCATGCTTAAGACCACTCCCCACATGCTCAGATGAGCCTCACACATGAAGGAACATAAGAACCCAGGTATGCAGGACCCGGGGCTGGTATCTCCAAGCCTGCTAGGATCTGGACTGGGCCTCCTCCACCCAGTTCCCTCATTTTCCAGTAGCTTGGCAGTCACATGCACAAACTGCCCCCAGCGCCATGTAATCTCATCAACAACCAAGATCCAGATACTTGGCTCCAGGAAGAGACAATGCAGAATCTTGCACAGCAGAGTCTGGCAAGTTACCCATGGTGTATTTGATATGCCAAAAACAGTAACAATAATGGGCTTCATTCCCCTGATCCTGATGTGACAGGATGAATGGAGACATTACCGGCGCCCACTTGAGCAAATCGATGAGCAAAGGGACAACAGTGATATAGTGATACAGTGATGTGTATATAAATATATTAAGGTGAATGAAATATAAGAGCATTGCCATGGAAAACAGACATGGAGACGGGATCAAATTTTAAAAATATATTCAAAAGAGCTCATCTTTCTCCTAGTTTATTATATATTCTTAGAATTTTAATTATTTTTGTATGCTTATGTAAATTTAGCATCTCTGTCTATAGACAATTTTTAATGCAAACATTTGGGCCATCTATGTTTGTGAAAGTTTCTTATCTGTCACATGACAACACAGACTATTGTTTTCCAGATAAATACACAGAGATTGTCCCCACTCTTCTTAGTACTTTTGCGGAATTATAGGGAGGCATTATATTTTATTTTATTTTAGTCATAGGTGACTGTGATTCCATTTTTTTCCCACTGTGGCTAGTTATACTGCAGTAAGTCTTGATAAAGTAGATTTCTCAATACATAGTTTACTTAATCATATTTTCTTTATCATGTTTATTGTACTAACATTGTATTGTAACATATCAGTTTCAGATGTGCCTCATTGCAAATCAACATGTATGTATACCGAGTTAAGTTCATGCTTAATGTTCTCTCTTTAATGTGCTGATACTTAAGTTCATATAATTGAGTTCACAAATATGTACATTTATCAAGTGTATATATTAGGTTTACACTTAGTAAACTATCCTTAATGTGCACATATTCTTAATGTGAATATACTAAAGTGCTAATTTAAGTTCTTATTAAGTTCACATTAATGTTCTATCCTTTACCAGATAGGTGTCCCATTTTCCCCAATTTAGCCAACCCTCATACCCTTCCTCCTACAAACTACAAATCTGATTTTATAGTCCTCAAATTTATTCCCCTTGTAGTTAGTTTATCATTTTGTTTGCACTATATACCACACATCTGTGAAATGTGGTATTTCTTTCTCACAATGTGGTGTCTGTTTCTCAGTGTTTGTCATTCTCTGCCTGGCTTATTTCACTAAGTATATGATACCCTCCAGGTCCATTTTATCATTAGAACTGGCAGAATTTAATTTTCCTTATAGATGAGTAGTATTCCATCCCCTGTACATACAACACTTTCCTTATCATTCATCACTCAACTGACACTTAGGTCGTTTCCAGTTCTTAGTTGTTATAAATAATGCTGAATGAAACACCAGCAGTACATATATCTCTTCAAATTGGGGTTTTCGTGTTTTATGGGTAAATACCCAGAAGTGGGATCACTGAATCATATGTAATTTCTTTTTAATTTTTTCAGACCTCCACACTGCCTGTTGGGGGGAAGGTGATTCTTACAGTGGAACCACAGCATATGCATTAGCCTTTTCATGTCCTCTAAGAGTTTGAATAACTTTGGCAAGACTAGATGTCCCTCTGTCTCTCCTGCACACCAATCTATTCACTGTTTGTGGAGCAGTACATATGGAAGAGATATCACTGTTAGGACATGTGCTAAACTTGAAATGGGGATGGATGCTGTGGGAAATGGTTGCAATCCATAGTTAGAAAGAGCCAAGATCCAAAGGTGTAGGCCTGGCCTTGCAGCTGAGCAGTGCTGAGATCTAGCCACACCCCTTCAATAGTCAGAATCAAGGGCCAAAGCCATAGTACAGCATCAAGGGCACTTGCCGTGCAAGTGGCCAGCCCGGGTTCGATCCCCAATATCCTATAGGGTCCTCAGAGTACCACCAGGAGTAAGTCTTGAGTGAAGAGTCAGAAGTAACCCCCCCCCCAAAAAAAAAAAGAGAAAAGAAAAAGGATCAGCAATATGGCAATAAAGCTTTCTGGAAGTGGGGTTCCCAGCCAGAAGACAAGGAGTTAAACTTCATGATTGAAATCTTTTTCATTTCCTTTTTTTTTTTTTTTGCTTTTTGGGTCACACCCAGCAACACTCAGGGGTTACTCCTGGCTCTGCACTCAGGAATCACCCCAGCGGTGCTCAGGGTACCATATGGGATGCTGGGAATGGAACCCGGGTCAGCTGCGTGCAAGGCAAACGCCCTACCCGCTGTGCTATCGCTTTAGCCCCTTTCATTTCCTTTTGACTCAGTATCCAAAGACATTTTAATTTGCTTGTTTTTAGGCCACACCCAGATGTGCTCAGGGCTCACTCCTTTCTGTGCTCAGGGATCACTCCTGGTGGGCTTCTCGGACCCTATGGACAACTTGCAAGGCAAATGCCTTATTTGCCCACTGTACTATCACTCCTGCCAGTATCCAAAGAGAGATGAAGGAGAGGGAAATGCAGAAGGAAGGAGGGGAGAACACAAACCTAAGTGTAATGGAGAGGAAGATACAAATTGGGCAACTAAAGAAAAATGAGAGAAATAAAGAACGAAGAAGAAGGCCAACTCCACTAGTATTCCTTACAGAACAGCTTTTGAAAAAATTCAATATGCAGCTTTGCCGGAAGCCATAACCTCTGTAAAAAATAAGAGAATGGGATTCTGAAAGGGGAGTGTGGAACAAGAATGTTTTGCTTCCATTTTCAAAAACCCCACATTTAATTTTGCCTGAAAATGTGGTTTTTTTTTCCTTCTTCATGTTAAGTGAAACCGAAGAGAGAGCAACATCCGGTCACAGAGGAAAGAGCGAGGTGATAAATTGCCTCCTCCAGTTCCACGTGTCTGTGTGTACCACAAGCACCAATGCTCTCTGCCCCTGGGGAGAAGGAGGGTTTGTTTTCTTCAATGTTCTATTAATCACAACAGCCCAAATCATCCTCTTCACTGACCACCGCTGCTTAGATTCATCTCCAGCCTGTCTGGGGACAGGCTAGTCTCTGGGCCCTGCCCCCCAATGCAACTCCAGCATCATCTGGGAACTTGCTGCCAATGCAAAGCCCTTAGCTCTCTCCTCCTGGCCCTGCAACTGTCAGTGGGGTCCAGAAACGTGTTTTCGTACAGCCTTCCAGGAGAGGATGCTGCAGCTGCAAGTTATTTTATTAGTTTACTTTGGATTTTGGTTTGGGTGGTGCACAGTCGGTGATGCTCAGTTTACTAGTGACCCTGAGCTCAGGATAGTAGCCGTTGTACTATCACTCCTGCCAGTACCCAAAGATGTAGAGGAATGAAGGAGAGGAAAATGCAGACCGAAGGAGAGGAGAACACAGGAGTAGTGGAGAGGAAGATACAAAATAGGCATCTAAAGTTGGCAAGACTCGGGACCACACGGGGTGCCAGGGATTGAACCCGGGCAACCTCGCGCATGGCAAACACACTGTACTATCTCTCTGGACCCTGCAGGTGGAAGTTAGAAAGAAACCGAACCCTCAATCAACCATAGCACTTCTTACTTTCAGGGCATGCAAAATTAGTCCTAATTTTTTTTTTAAATAATGAATATAGAGGGGAAAGACAGGGATGGGGAGATAGTACAGTCATTAGCAGCTGCCGGACTTAAGTTCTATTCTGGGCACCACAGAGTTCCCTGAGCATCACTTGGTGCACTCTGGAGGGCTCCGACATCTCAGGGGGAGCCCTTGATTCTCCAGCACGGGAGGGCCTGAGAGCAGCTTTGCATCTTCTGCATCTTATGCAGAAACGCTGATTTCGTGGCTGAGAATTGCCAAGGGGTCTCCTGGGGGCTCTGGAAAACCACCTGAGAGACTGACGGCTCCCCCTTACAAAAAGAGGGTTATTAGAGACACCTCCCTTAAATCTATCAGGCTCCAAGCTACATTCACACCTGACCCTACCATGACTGCCATTCTCCCCAGAGACTTATTCCTGCCACCTTGCCACGGAAATGATAGTTCTCAGCCAATCACATCAGTAATTACCTGAGAATCCCAGGACCCATTTCAGGAGAAATAAAATGCATTTTTTTTTTTTTTTTTGCTTTTTGGGCCACACCCAGCAATGCTCAGGGGCTACTTCTGGCTCTGCACTCAGGAATGACCCCTGGCGGTGCTCAAAGAACCATATGGAATGCTGGGAATTGAACCTAGATCGGCTGTGCCCTACCCACTGTGCTATCGCTCCAGCCCTAAAATGTATAGCATTTGTATAGAAGACTCTGAACTGACTTGTCACCTGCATCTTCTCTTCCCTCTCTGCACCTCAACTCTCCCTCAGGAGGCATCACTCCTACCTGCTGGTGATTCGTTCTCAGACATGACTCTATGAATCAGAGACTAAGCTTACACATGCTAAACCCTTAGGGTTTATTCAGTGACAGTCACTGTCACTGTCATCCTGTTGCTCATCGATTTGTTCGAGCGGGCACCAGTAATGTCTCTCATTTGTGAGACTTATTGTTACTGTTTTTGCCATATCCAATACACCACGGGTAGCTTGCCAGGCTCTGCCGTGCGGGCGCAATACTCTTGGTAGCTTGCTGGGCTCTCCGAGAGGGACGGAGGAATCGAACACGGGTCGGCCACATGAAAGGCAAACGCCCTATCACTGTGCTATCGCTCCAGCCCAGGGTTTCTTCCCTCTATTTATTTTAATTCATTTTTAGTTTATTTGTAACACTCAGACAAGTGATTTGTAAATCACATTACTGTTAATTGTAGGGGCTCAAGCATGCCACAATCTTATACCAGACCCACCACCAGAGTGTCCATTCCCCTCCAATCCCTCTCAGGGTTTCCCCTTCTGCCCCCCTAAATGTTTTTCTTTTTGTTGTGAATTCACAGCATGAATATGCTGCAATTAGGGTGAAAAAATAACAACTGAGCTTACTTTCATTTTGTTTGTTTGATTGCAGGCCACACGCAGCACTGTTCATGGGCCCTGCCTGACTCTGTGGTCTGGGGTCAGTCTGGGTGAAGCAGGGACTTGTAGTATTGGGGATCATACCTGGGGCCTCCTGCATGCAAAACCTGAATGAGCTTCGGCCTTTTGAGCTTTCTTCCTGATTTTATAGCACCATTTAAAAATGTGTTCTCCTCAAAAGGGAATACCCTGCCATAGTGGCAGTGTGGGGTGGGGGGGAAGACGGACTGCGGAGGGTGGGAGAGATGCTGGGTTTACTGGTGGTAGAGAATGGGCACTGGTGAAGGGATGGGTTCTCGAACTTTGTATGGGGGAAACATGAGCACAATAATGTATAATTCATTTCAATTCTTAATGTAATTTTATTAGATCAATAAAGTCCAGATGACAAAATAAAAAAAAAGAAAGATAAGGAGATATTAAAAAAATTGTGTTCTCCTTTAAGTCTCCATCTTTTGGTTTAATGAATAAAGCTCCCATGTACATTTCTGTACCTTTTTTTTGGGGGGGGGTGGGATCTATCCTATGAGTAGAACTTCTGGGACAGACACACAGTTTTAACTGCACGGGACACAGTGACGATATCCATCTTCATATTCAGAGCCAAAGGCACCAGAGGCTGGACTTTGCCTTCTCCAGGCAAGCAGTGGTGTAGAATGGACAAGAATCCAGAAAGCCACCACCAACACATCAGACTTCAGGTTGCAGCTCTGGCCTGTTGTGTGCAAGCAAAAATGTTTAACCTTTGGGAAACTCAGCTTACAAATGAAAACCTTGGGGCTGGAATGATAGCACAATGGGTAGGACGTTTGCCTTGCATGCAACCGAACGGGGTTCGATTCCCAGCATCCCATATGGTCCCCTGAGCACTGCCAGGGGTAATTCCTGAATGCAGAGCCAGGAGTGACCCCTGTGCATCACCAGGTGTGACCCAAAAAGCATGCGGCTGACCCTGGTTTGATTCCCAGCATCCCATATGGTCCCCCGGGCACCACCAGGAGTAATTCCTGAGTGCAAAGCCAGGAGTAATCCCTGAGCATTGCCAGGTGTGACCCAAAAAGCCAAAAAAAGAAAATCTTTGGGGATGGGGTGAAAGAATGATCATGAGAGCAAACAGAGAAGACCCAATTCAAGTGAAAGAAATTAGAATGGCTCTTACCAAAGCAATACTTTGCTCCCGTTGACCCTTACCTCCTTACCACTCGCTGCTAAAAATGGTACCAATGTCCACATTCCCTGGCTTATCCCGGGGGATTTTTATTACGAAAGCAAATAATAGATACTTTCACTCCCTTCTTCTCAATAAATGTGTTTATCACCCTGTAAATTCCAACATATCAGTAGCTTGTTACAGAGAGAAAAGGTCACTGCCAAGGAAGATGTGTTGTTCCACAGGAAATTTGGATTTAATATATACAAGGGAGCCGGCACATGGAAATCTCTTTGGAAATGATAAAGTCCCATCATGAAAGATACCACGACAATACTGAACTCATTTTAGCAGATAAATATTTAATATAGATCATCCAAGATCAATTGCCTCCTGAAACACGCCCGTCCTCCCGCTGGTGAGGAAAACGAGCATCTTTACATTAATTTATGACAGTATTTGAAACACGCAAAGCTGAGCTTGTTTGGGGTTTGCTCTGCCATTTCGAAATGCACAGCGCAGTTTCCCAGGCCTTCTGCTTCGCTCTGGGCTCTTGCTGCAGTGAGCAGAGCAGGGCCGCTCCCTCGCATACTAATCGAGTTCTTGCCCACATGAAAAAAAAATAAAAGAAAGAAAGAAAGAAAAAAGTTCTACAGAACCAACTGAAATCAGGACATGGAACAAACTAGTGAGAAAGATCCTCTTGGTCCTTCTGGGGCCAATGAGGAACGGAATTGAACATTCAACATGCAAATGGGACGTGGGGGGGAGAGCAAGGGAAAGGAGGGCATGCATGCATGCACGTGTCAGTCACAGAGCACGAGGACTTAAGCACTTGCCTACTTCCAGTTCTCTCCGTGGGAACATTGCCTTGAAATGTCCCTATTACGTACATGGGGCAGCACTAAAACTGGAGCAGTGAACCGAGATCGACCCAAGGTGACACAGCCAATAGATGGTTCAGGGACAACTGAAATTTACAGCTTTCTAACTCTAGAAGCCAGCAGTGTAAACCTTAGTCTAATTGCTCGTGAGATGACCAGTTTTGCATTTACAAAACCTAACATGCAGCCCTGTATGCTCCAAAACTCTTTATACATACCCATTGTTATTTACTTTCATTTCTTCATTTATTTTTGGACCTCCCAAGCAGTGTTCGAAGTCCTGGGGATCCCTCTCTGCAATTGTTGGCCAACGGGTTCAAAGCAAGCAAGGGCCAGAGGATAAGGTGCTTCTAGATCTGTGGTTCCTGGGGTTACCCAGGCCATATTGATGATGCTCAGGGATTTCCAGGGCTGCATCAGTGATGCCTGGCTATGATGTGGTTCTAGGGACTGAACTAGGATCTGCTCCACATAAGACATGCACCTTAACGCCCGGACTATCGTCACTCTGGTCCCTGTATCTCTCCATTATTTCTATTCATCCGTTATATATATATATATACATATATGTATATGTATATATATATTCATATATATATATTCATATAATATGTATATGTATATATATTCATATATAATCTCTTTTTCTCCTCCTATCTCTTTCCACTGGGTTTTACTGGAGTTTTAGTACCTCAATAATGGTATTTCCTGCCATTCAGGAAGAAATACATTTCCACCTGATATCCCAGCAGTGTGCTGATTTCAGTAAAGGTATGATGATGACTCAAATGTACAAGAAGATTTGGAATTCAATTGGTACTAAGAAGGGCTATAACATACCTTGGCCAAAAACGGAATGAACTTGAAGTAGAGTAATACTAATCCTCTGCTCCCACTTATCAGAAATTTCCTATCTCATCACTGCTCTCATCTTAATCATTATTAAAATCAGTATCAGCATCAGAAACCACTGGATATGTGATTATTTATATCACCAATAAGACTATTCATGACTGATCTTTGTCACCATCAGCAACATGATTAGCAGCAACATTTTTTTTTTGGCTTTTTGGGTCCCACCTGGTGATTCTCAGAGGTTGCTCCTGGCTCTGCATTCAGGAATTACTCCTGGTGGTGCTCAGGGGACCATATTGACGCCAGGGATCAAACCCGGCTTAGACACACGCAAGGCAAATGCCTTTTCTGTTGTACTACCACTCTGGTCTCTAGCAACATATTTTCCAATATAATGCATCCTTGACAATGCTGAAGGCACTGTTACCAGCATCTTTTAAAAACAAAGAGCAACTAATTTACTACAAAGCTACTGTGAATTGAAATATGAAGAATACAAAGTACAGCTTCTTCATATACGACCATTTGATATGGTTAGAGACACAAAATCAACAAAACTATAAAGATCTGACTCTGCATGCCCAAGAGAGTACTCTTTTATAAGTGAAAGTACCGAGGCATCCAGACCTGATATAAGAAAATATAGTCAAGAGGTAGAGAAATTACTGGGCTGGGAGTTCTGGCCTGTGTTTGTCACTAATATACGCAAAATTTTGATAAAGTCATTGTCTTCACTCTTACCTCATTTTTTAAAATAGGAAATGAGTTGCACTAATTTAAACTCCTTACTAGGCCTAAAGATTTTTTGAACAGCCGAATTACTCTAACATATGATTGGTTGGTGAGGCATTTTCTTTTTTTTTTTTTTTCTCAGCCAAATACTCAAAATAGTCTGGTTGATTTCATCTTGAGAAAATCAAAGGTAGAGAGAAATTTGAGATAGGAGAGGGAAAAAACACACCTTGCTGAGCTCATCTGATTTATCTCTCTCTCTTTATGGATCCAATTTTGGATTATTCCAAATGCTCCGTTTAAAGGGTACAGAGCACTTAGTTTTAAATAATTCACAAAGTGCTTTAAGTTCTACCTTCTGAGAGTATTCCATCATAAAAGAGATATGCTTCCAAGGAACAGTTCCTGAATAACATCCTAAATATATCACTGCAAGATGAAATTTCCTATTTTCCTTCTCAGAGATGGTTTAAATTCCTCCCTCCCTTCCTCCCTCCATCCTTCCATCCTTCTTCTCTCCCACCCTCCCTCCTCCCCTCCTCTCTCCCTTCCTTCCTCAATCAACATGAGGAATGAAGGAAAGATAGGGCTGAAGAGAGAGTACAGTGGGTAAGGTGCTTACATTCCCAGCATCTCATATGGCTCCTCGAGCACTGACAGGAGTAATTCCCAAGTGATAGTCAGAAGTACCACCTGAGCATCATAGGATGTGGCCCAAAAACAAACAAGCAAACAAAAAAACAAAAAAACAAAAAAACAAACAGAAGAACTGTTTTTCCTATTTGTATGGTCTTTATTTTTTTCATGATTCTCATTGATACATTGTGATCAACACATGTATTCATATACTGTGTTATACTTGCCTTCATTACTATTAAAACAAATGAATGGGCATTCTAAAATCTTGGCAAGATTTTTTTTTTCAGCACCCAGGGTCTTGATTAACCTTAGCTCCACAAACTAAGGTGAAAATCGGGGGAAAAAAACAACGATAAGCATATTAATAGAAACCCACCTGGTCTTTCTGGGAAGACTGATGCCACAATTCTAAGAAAATGGAACTTATAAAACTTTCAGGACCCTCCAAAAAATGGTCAAGGGACTATGTCCTTACCACCCAGTTTTAATAGTCAAATCTGACCACTATCTATGAATGAAAAGTGCAATAATGACACAATTCAATCTACTATTGAGTGAATTAATAATGAGAAATGTCTATAAGACATTGGATTAAAAAAAAAAACAGAATAAAACAAAAGAATAGCTCGAGTTTTTCCTCTGAAATCTTCTTTAAAAAACTTCAGTGCCCACTGTTATTCTTTAAGACTCCGGATGAGTCACACAAAAGCATGTTTTGTCACTGGGCCAAGGTTTGGACATTACATTGTAGGATCAGAACAGATGGGTAGGTGGGTGTTAACTGTTTTGTCTATTTGCATGCAAGGACTTCTCTCTAATGTCCTTTCTTTTCATCTCACCTGTACAGATTAATCTGGGGACAAATAACTTCAGCCTTACAACTGTCTTTTGTCTATAACTCACAATGAGCAATGCTGTCAGTAGGTAACTCTTAAAGTCCAGCTATATAGGAGGCATGTTAACTCATACTTTCTCACCTCCCTTTTTCATTTTAACTTTTTCATTCCTCAGATAAAAATTAGTGTCCTTACATGTGCAAACAAAATATGCTTGGAAGTAAGAATGGAAAACTAAAACATGGGTTTTGATTATATTCATGAACAGACCCATCGAGGAGCTGAGAAATGTGGAAAAAATAAAATTACAATTCAAAAAAATAATTAGTAATAGCCAATGAGTGCCTATTATGTTTGTTATATAAAACAAAGGTAGGGATTACTAGGTTATGAAGGACAAAAGTAGATAATCTTAAGTGGGATCACACCATCTTTGATACTGTCTGGACTAAAGATAAAAATAATGGTTTCTTACTAAACCTTAAAGTCTTAGGATAGCCTGGCACACAGTAGATTCTCATCAAATGTATATAAATCAAATGAAATAAAAGGAGAATTCACCAAAGAGGAAGCGTCATTTAAACTAATTGTTGGAGTCTAAACATTTTTATAATGCAGAGAATACAGGAGATAGGATAAAATATGGCAAATGAATAAGATGAAGAAAGCAGAGTCCAGTGTGAATGAAATCTAGGATGAAATATGTCACTGGAACATGTATATGGCCTTCTATTTAAAAGAAATGCAATGGTAAAGAAGTGTTGAAAAATTAAGCAATGCATCGGGGGGCACAGTGGGTAGGGTGTTTGCCTTGCACACAGCCAACCTGGGTTCGATTTTCAGCATCCCATATGGAGAGCACAGGTTTGCCTTGCATGTGGCCGACCCGGGTTCGATTCCTCTGCCCCTCTTGGAGAGCCCGGCAAGCTACTGAGAGTATCTCGCCCGCAGGGCAGAGCCTGGCAAGCTACCCATGGCATATTCGATATGCCAAAAACAGTAACAACAAGTCTTAAAATGGAGATGTTACTAGTTCCCCTCTCAAGCAAATCAATGACCAACGGGATGACAGTGATACAGTGACAGTGATACATATGGTCCCTCAAGCACCACCAGGGTAATTCCTGAGTGCATGAACCAGGAGTAATCCCTGCACATCACCGGGTGTGACCCAAAAAGAAAATAAAAATAAAGCAATGTGGCTTGAATTTTAAATCTTTAAGTACTCAAGGCACTGAAGAAGACAGAGAAGAAAATTTATGACATAATCTCAAATTTAGGAATTAGTTAAGTATGGCTGTTCTGTGAAAAGAGAAAGATATAATTGTGGAACTGAAAAAAGCTCATTATGCTTTAGAGAAGTAAGGAAGGAAAATCAGAGACAAAGAGGGTAAGTCATAAGCAGGAGTGTTCGAGGACTTATTTGGTATGTAGAAAGTGAGAAGAGACACAGCTAAAATCCTTCATTAATCTAGCTGAGAAGCTGTCTTAAGAACATAACCTCATGCAGAGCTCTGTCTCAACAATTGTTCATTCTATGATCTCATCAGCTCAGAAACCTAGAAAAATTGAGAAACTGGTCAATAACCCACTGACTTAGGTCAGGAAATGGTGATATTTTCCATCCTTAATGTATCATATAGATTGGCATAATTTTTTTACCTTACACCTTAATAATCTGATGATTTATTCACAAATTTTTTTATAATCAGCTAGTCCACATCATTATTATCTCTTGCCTGGCCAATTCTGAAAACTTCTTTAATGCCCCTAGTTTAGCATTCTAGTTTCCTCAGCTGATTAATTCACCTACAGAGATCCTTCAGGAAGTACATGAGAAACTTGTATAGGCATCAGAGGGAAGAGGTCCAGGAAAACCTCCTACAGAAAACAATGGTAAAATCCAGGAAAGTTCTCAAAGAAAACCTTTCAACAACAATGACAACCATCACCACAATTTAAGAAATATTTAAAAGATAAAGTGAGGGAGGGAAAAAAATGTAAAATACCCCAAAGTAGGCACACACACACACACACACAAAAAAAAAAAAAAAAAAAAAAAACAGAAAAGCAGAGCTTTTTCTTTCAGGCATAAGGGTTTCCCCAATTCCAAGGCAACAAACAGTAGGAGAAATCAGCATCCTGACAGGCTCAGAGCAGCAGAGAACAGAGGTCAGGAATAACAAAGTGGGTAGAAATTATAAGGGAGGGCCTTAGCAGCATGAGAACTACAAAAGGACTGATAATCAAAATCGGAGTTAAAAATGGCCCAAACCCTGCTGATGACTAAACTACACATCTGTAGGAGGAACCCAATGTGATAAAAAGGAAGGCAGAGAACTAGAGGGAATCTATGCGTCAGGGAACTGCATGAAGAGCCTGCGTGTATGCTACTGTTTAACAGAGAGTGTGTCCAGAATGTTCACAGTTGGGTGGCAAAGATTTCATCCTCTGGGTTTGAATGACAAAACTAAAGGTAGGTAGAACAGATGAATATTAAAGGGTTAGAGAAAATCTTTAGAACCAAGAAAATGTGTGTGTGTGTGTTTGTGTGTGTGTGTGTGTGTGTGTGTGAGAGAGAGAGAGAGAGAGAGAGAGAGAGAGAGAGAGAGAGAGAGAGAGAGAGAGAGAGAGAGAGGAAAAGGGTTCAAATTGGACTTTGGATAGTTGGACTCTTAGTCCAAAAACAGGAAAGAGCTGCATGGGAATGGACTGAAAAACAAATAATAGATAAGCACAAACTCCATTTAAAAACTTGGGAATTTTAGAGAAGAAAAGTTTGAAAGCATTTAAGTTCAAAATTGTAGACTCACTAGCATATTTGAGATGGCACTTAACAAGCCACTAACTTTGAAGGTAGATCATAAGAATAGAGAAGAATTTACAAAACGAAAAGGGGAAAGCGAACACACCAGACACCTATGACAAAAATTAAAAATCAATCTGCAATAAGTTTCAGAATATGAAAAGGAGAAAAATCTACTAAAATATTAGCTGAAGAGGCTGGAGAGAGGGTGCCGTGGGTAGGGCAGTTGCCTTGAAAGCGGCCAACCAGGTTTGATTACAGGCACCATATATAGTGCTCTAAGCCCTGCCAGGAGTGGTCCCTGAATGCAGAGCCAGGAATAAACCCTGAGCACCACCAGGTTGTGGGATCTTCTCCAAAAGAGAGGAAAAAAAGGTCAAACACTTGTAAAATTCAATCAAACCATTCACACCCGTAAAGCACTTAAGAGTCAAGCAGCATAAAAATAAAGGTATAGGTGGAGGGACCTGCCCAACCAGGAGGAGGAGTGGGTGCTGAAAAGTGGTGAAATGTTTTTTCAGGAAACCCTATCAGTAGCAATAAGGTAAACCACTGTGCAAAAATTTATTTCAGATCAAACAAACAAATGCCTTTCATAGAGTCAGACTGGTGGAGGGTGGAAAGCAAAGGTACAGTGCTTTATACACTGTACAGGGTATATTGGTCCAGGAGCATGTACACTGATGAAGGGACTGGTGATGAAAACAGTGAATAATGAAAACAGTGAAACCCAATCACAAATACCTGTGCAATTTCATAGTAACTAAATAAATTTTTTTCAAAAAATTTTAAAGTATGGGAGAAGTACTATCGCTAACATACTTAGCTTGCAAAGGAACAAATGCTTTCTCTCCTAAATCAGTAGAAAAGTAAAGATTTACACTTTCAGCACGTCTATTCAACATGATATCAGAGGTTCTTGCCAGTGCAAGAAGGGAAGACAAATTATTAAATGAAGACAAATTGAAAAATAAGAAGTAAATTCATCACAAATTGTGTAATTCTATGTGTACAAAATCCTACCAGATAGTCACTGGTGATATTAAGATGGAAGAATGTATAATTTGAATTGTAATACCATTAAAACAAGAAGTGTTAAAGTATATACAAGACATACACAATGGTAATTTCAACATATCATTAATAAAATATCCAAATGAAGCAATAATTGATGTTTGTGAATGTAAAAAATTTGCTGCTGCAAAAATGATAGTTATCTTCAAACAGACTCAACAAAATCTCATCAAATATCCAGGAGAAATTAGTAAAGTTTAATAATGTTGTAATATTTTGGAGCATTCACATGTAAACTTCAAATAAATTTAAAACATCAATTCAATGGGGGTAGGGGGAAATATATTTCAACAATAGGAAAAAGATACTCATATTGGGTAAAAATTAAATATTAAAACTTAAAGATAGTCATATTACATAAAGTAAAATATTGACTCTCACCTACCTCATACCATACACAAAGTTTAATTTGAAATAAATTATTCCCACTATCAAAGGCCTACAGATGCCATGTGACATGAAAACAGAAAGATGTCAGAAGCAGTTCTCATATATCTGATGTAGAAGGCTAGACTGTGGTGCTGTGTTTTATTTTTTGTTTATAAATCAGTGCAACCTGCTGTAGTTTACATATGCATGGTAAACTAAAATTTGAACATTTTTTTCCTACTTTTGACCAACTCACCACACCTTAAATGGACAAACTGTTTTGAATGTTTACAGCAGAGTAAACTGAAAAATAACACAAACAAAAGAAAATGGCTGACATGAAAAAGCTCTTATCTCTTAAGTAAACATAGGTACAAAGTTAAAGATGAATCATGACAAACAAACATACTTGGCAATAATCTCTCCCAAATGTAAGATAACTGTGATTACTTACATTAGAGTTTATATATATATATATATATAGTTCCTAAAGATGGACTGCCAAGCAAGAAATTATATTTAAAAACAAAACAAATTAGCTGCTCTTACTTATTTCTCCAAATCTGCAAAAAAAGGCCTTTGATCTTGTATAATAACAAATGCTACTGATACTTATATTATGACATGTAAAAAAATTTATTGCATGCCTATAGTATGTAAATGAACCTACGTTAATGGAAAGATGGACTCTTTTTAAATGATTAGCATGCACCACCATTAGACAACTGACTTAGGAATTAAGAGAAAAAATGATATGGAAAAGAAAGTTGAAGTAGGTAAAAGTACTTGAATTGGAGGTATATTGATTTTAATATATAAATTAATTTAGAGAGAAGGAAAAGGAAAGAGAGAAAATGATTATGTAGATACAAGAGAAACATAGCAGGAAAATTAAGTATTACACTCTCAGCTTTTGTGCCATAGATCCTTCACCTACTCACTAGATAGCTACTTAGATCATCCATTAATGATGCAAGACAATACACATAGGTTAGCAGAAATATTGAGACACACCATTACTATAGACAAAACATTTCTACAGTAGTATTTTAGTAGATAATATAGAGTGCAAAACAAGGTAAGCACTCAAGTATTAGCAACTATTTTAAATTTTTATTATGATTATTATTGCTGTTGTTGTTGTTGATTGGATAAAGTACAGGAATGACTCAGGAACAATGTCCAAGCTTTTGTCTTGAAATACACCAAATGGATGATGGTGACATTATGAGTGAACTCAGAAAAGAACTGAATTGATATGGAAGAAGAAAAATGAAGATTTTAACAAAGAAAAAGATTTTGAAATTTTGAGGAAACGTGAAAGCTGAAAATAGGTGTTTTGGAGTTGTTGGAACATAAATAATAATACATGCGTGAAAGAAAAGTAGCATTTGACTAACATATGACTGGAGCGATAGCACAGCAGGTAGGGCGTTTGCCTTGCACATGGTCGACCCAGGTTCGATTCCTCCATCTGTCGGAGAGCCCTGCAAGCTACCGAGAGTATCCCATCTGCATGGAAGGGCCTGGCAAGCTACCCGTGGCATATTTGATGTGCTAAAAACAGTAACAACAAGTCTTACAATGAAAACATTACTGGTGCCCACTTGAACAAATCAATGAACAGTGGGATGACAGTGCTACAGTGCTACAATATGGAAGAAAAGAGTCAGAGAGAGCAGATTCAGATAAACATTTCATAGCATAGGACTGTCCCCAAGATTGGAGATTGTTAATTAGACTCCTGGAGTCTTCATTCATACACAGATTCCAAAGAAATTAGAGAAAGTTTCTCTCACCGATCAGATAAATGACAAGAAAGCCGGTAGAGCATTTGCCTTGCACATGGCAAACTTGGGTTTGTTACCTGCTGCCCCAGATGGTTCCCTGAGGCTGTCAGAAGTGGTAGCTGAGCACGGAACCTGGAATAAGCCCTGAGCACAGCCAAGCTAGCCCACAAGGAACTTTCTGACCCTAAGTACGGGTTTTATATGTAAAAGTTCAGAGTTTTATTTCATCTGATGTTGGTCTAGTTCCAGAGTCCACTCCTCAATTTCCCTTAAAACACACACACACACACACACACACACACACACACACACACTTCTAACCTATTACTGAATATCTAAGACCCAGTGAAAAGCAAATGAGGAAGCAACTGAAATGTCTAAAAGTCCCTTATCTGACCAGTCTCCTAGAAGTCAGTGGGTGACGGACCAGAGAGAGAGTACAGTGAGTAAGGGGCATGCGATGCCCCCTGCTGACCTGGGTTTGATCCCTGGCACCCTACAGGATATCCCAAGCCCCTCCAGGAGTGATCGCTAAATACAGATCCAGGAGTAAGCCCTGAGCTCAGCCACATGTGGCCCAAAGCCATCCACCTCCCAAAAAGTGAGTCAGTGGTACTCAATAGATTCCCCAAAGGGATGAGAATTAAAGAGACAGAAGAAACAGGATGGTATAATAGGTGCAGACATGCAATAGAACTTCCCTCTGCCATTTCCTCAGCAAGAGACAAAAGAATCTCTCTTCTGAAGTATGATGAGTTATTTATAACAATACCACATAAATCTACTAATTTTGAAAACTACTTTAGAAAAACACTGCTCTCCCCTAGTTAAGAGATGACTCTCCATGAGTGTTGATTTTCTGAAATCTTTGAGGAGCCGTAGAATTATACTGTATATGAAATGCATATGGCTCACCCTCCTCTTCCAAATGTCACCTCTGGATTTCTTATGCATAGGCAAGGCAAAATGCTATCTGGTTATAAATATCTTCTTCATTCTCCCTAAGAAGACTCCATGCTCAGGAGTGCAGGCATCACTCACTCATACAGGCACTGCCCGGCAGATATGAGGCCCTCAGCGAGACCTCTGCAGCACAATGAGGCGTGTGGTCTTTGGAATTGTGCACACGCATTGCAACTAAAATGCACCATCCTTATTCATTGCAAGAGCTGCAACAATTGGGGGGGGGGGGAGAGAAAGAAAGTGCAGTCTCCTAAAAACAAACAAACAAACAAACCTAAACTGAGTACCGGTGATAAAAAGGGATCTCAACAAACAAGAAAGCGACTGTGGAACAGTTAAAGAAAGTTTGAAGAATGTGGCAGAAGACTTTGCTCCAAATTCAGGTCAACTTCTCAGATATATCACATTGGGCAAATCCTTTTGCTGCTTAGAGATGTGATGTTTCATCTGTAAAGCAGAATCGAGTATGACCTACCTCTTATGTGTGAGAAAGTGTCTTGTGAATGTTCAAGCATTGCATGCGGAATTTATAATTGCACAGAAAGAACTTTAAGAGAGTTTCTTCAATCACAAGGTGATTCATAGCCAGACAGTGTAAGTCACGGTCTTATTCCCACACCTGTTCTCCCTTGACTTCATAGTACTCTGTAGACTCATTGTTCCAAAGGCAGTTTGAATCACAGGTATGTGATCTCCCTGTTTTGTGACCTGGGGCACTCATCTCCGCCCCATTTACTCATCTGAAAAAGGGGGAATTTAAAGGTAGTAGCTGCCACATGAGATTGTCCAGAAGGCTTAATAAGCTCATTAAGTTATTTAATTATCAATAGATGCACCATCATCTCAGATAGTTTGTAAGTTTCCTTCTTTTCTTTTTCTTTTTTGCTTTTTGGGTCACACCCGGCGATGCACAGGGGTTATTCCTGGCTCTGCACTCAGGAATTACCCCTGGCAGTGCTCAGGGGACCATATGGGATGCTGGGAATCAAACCCAGGTTGACCACGTGCAAGGCAAATGCCCTACCTGCTGTGCTATTGCTCCAGCTCCAAATTTCCTTCTTTTTGTGCTTTATTTTTCAACTTTGGTTTTGGAATGAGTACCAACTGGATTCTGTTATGGAGTCTTGTCCCTACTGTATTAGCCCCCATGCATGGCAGCTCAACTTACAACATGGAGTAGGAGCATTACAGGATAAGGAGGTCCTCCCCAAACCACTCTTTTTTTTTTTGGTGAACCCAGCTTGCTAATGTTTCCTCCCTTGCCCCTATTCATAAAAATAAAGCCACACAATCTACACTGCCCTTCTGCTGACAAGCATCCAGTCTTGGGTACCTCAGAGACTTTTGGTAAATCAAAAGAATATTGAACTCATTGTGCTGAGGTACAATTTATCCTTTAATCGGTCAATTTATTGGGATCAACTGTTTCACACCTTTGTCTTGAACATCTAAAAGATAGGATGTCTCCAATAATACAGCTGCAGTTCATTTTGCTATCCTCAAATGATATTCTGAAATCAGGCATTCAAATGCATTATTAGGTACCAAAGCACTATTTTCCAGTAGTGGAAGGAATCCAAAGTCAGTCCCTGAGTGCCAGTAAACAGGAACAATAGGACCCGTATTTACATGAAGATGTGGGGTTTACCAAGCACATTTCCTTCCACTTTCCCTTTTGAGCATCACACTCTATGGCCCTGCAGGGGAGGAAAAGATTATAAGTTCTACTTTAAGAAGGAGGAAATTGAGGCTCTGAAAAGATAGATTACTATTCAAAGAGCTAATGGAGAAGAGAAAGAGATGCCAATGCAAATTGGTCGCATATTGAGTTCGACTCCACCCCCTCCTCTTAGCCCCTTTCTGCACTTCTTCCTTGTGTCCAATAACCAACCTCTAAAATATGCTCTCATGTTGAACACTTCAGCACTTGACTTGCAGACTATCTTCAAGCCAAGTCCTACTTTCATTCCTTATGTCGTATTTCACATTTAATGTCTTCAACCTCTCAATTCTTACACCTTTTCCATCTTAATTATCTTCTTCCTCCCAAATTGCTTCTAGAATGTATACTTTACTGAAGACCTAACTCTGATTTCTTGCATTCAAAGAATTAAGGCCTGATTCTCACCTCTTCATTGTCTCCAGGTTCCTAATAGTGTCTTTCCTTTCATATACTTGCCTATCTTCCATCCATTGGGTTGAATCTGATGTAGTGACACATCCTTACATTAGTTTTATTAGCTCAACCTCTTTACCCAATTGCCTTCCCAGTTCATTCATCTGGAAAATCCCCACCATGCTTGCACAACATCACGTCCTTAAATTTTCATTTCCTTGACATCTGCACCTTGATGTGTTCATTGCAGCACTGTTCACAATAGCCAAACTTTGAAAACAACACAAGTGCCCAAGAGCAGATGACTGGTTAAAAATATTTTGATACATCTACACAATGGAATACTATGCAGCTGTTAGGAAAGATGAAGACATTAAATTTGCATATAAGTGGATTGGTCATGGAGAGTATCATGCTAAGTGATATGAGTCAGAAAGAGAGGGCTAGACATAGAATGACTGCACTCATTTTTGGAATATAAAATACCATGAGATTAACACCCAAGGATAGTAGAGACAGGGCCAGGAATATTGTCCCATAGTTGGAAGCATGTCTAAGGAGCTGGGGGAGAAGGAAGTTGGGATAGAGAAGGGATCACTAAGTCAATGATGGTTGGAGGGATCACTAGGGATGGGAGATGTGTGCCAAAAGTAGATAAAGGACCAAACAAAATGGCCTCTCATTATCTGTATTGCAAACCATAATACCCATATGTAGAGAGAGTAAGAGGGAAACTGTCTGCCATAGAGGCAGGGGGAGGAGTGTGACAGGGGCATGGTAGAAATATTGGAGACATTGATGGCAAAAAAATGTGCACTGGTGGAGGGATGGGTGTTCTATCATTGTATGACTGAAACTCAAACATGAAAGCTTTGTAAGTATAGCTCACATAGTGGTTCAATTAACAAAAAAGGAGAAAAAAGTATTCATTTCTTGTGTAGAATAATATACAGTTAACAGATTTCACCTGTTACAAATTGTAGGTTACCAAAATTATTAGAATCTTAACTGCTTCCTGGTGTTTTTTTCTATTTCCTTCATCAGATCCATCTACCATTCTAAAGACTATTTTAAAATTTCCCAAGCACTATAAATACTTCTGGCACAACTCAGTATCTCCATCCTCCATAATTATTTCCATAGTCAAAGAACAGAAGTCATCAGAAGTTCCTTCAGATCCCCACAAGTAAAATTAAGAGATTAATTTGTGCCCACATCTTTCCATTCTTCCTATTTTAATGGAAAAGTGGTTCAAGTTTCACCTATGCTTTTGTCCTTGCTTTTATTTCCTTCTTTCTTTTGTATTTTTGGATCATATCTGGCAGTGATCAGGACTTAATCTATGCTCTGGGATCACTCCTGGAGAGTATCAAGAGACCATGTGGGTTGGTGGGGATAGAACGCAGGTCGACAATGTACAAGGTAAGGCAAATACCCTACCTGGTTTACTCTCTCTCCAGTCCTGCTTTTCTTTCCCAATTCCCAATGGAATTGCTTCACCAAAATTAACTCCATGCTACCCAGGAGTACCTCTTCCCTTCTATAATAAACAAAGCCAACTTCTCTTTATGTCACATCTCTCCTCTTTTCTATGGCCATGTTTCTTAAAAAAAAAAGAAAGAAAGAAAGAAAGAAAGAAAGAAAGAAAGAAAGAAAGAAAGAAAGAAAGAAAGAAAGAAAGAAAGAAAGAAAGAGAGAGAGAGAAAGAAAGAAAGAAAGAAAGAAAGAAAGAAAGAAAGAAAGAAAGAAAGAAAGAAAGAAAGAAAGAAAGAAAGAAAGAAAGAAAGAAAGAAAGAAAGAAAGAAAGAAAGAAAAGAAGGAAGAAAGAAAGAAAGGAAAAAGAAGCCTAGGACCAGGGTGTAGTTCAACCATAGAGTATTTGCCTTGCATGTGTGAAACTCTGAACTTTATTCTTGACACCCAAGAAAGAAAGAAGAAAACAGTCTTTCTCCTCAATTTCAGTTCACTGAAACCTGGCTTCTATGATACATACTCTACTTAAACAGTTCTTGCTAAGGTCAAGATTTTAGTGTAAAGAAATATTTCTAGTTCTTACTTTACTGTGTAATATATCAGAAAACATGACTGAAGATTATATAGCTTCCTTATTTTAAAAAGTCATTTATTTTATCTTACATGGTTATCTCCTGGCTTTACTCCTTCGTGTGAACCCTGACCTTTTCTCAACTTCTCAAATATTTTTTTGGCACCTGTAGTAAGCTTATCCATGAAACAGAACAAGCTCCAAAAGAATCCCTTTAACTACCATCACTAACCTAATGACTCTGAATTCCATACATTTTTAATCTAAACTCTGTTTTTTTGAGCATCAAACGATTTATTGAACTTCTACGTAGTTACTACCTGCTTGTTCTAGGTAGTTTACAACGAACTTTTCCAAAGCTGACTGATTTTCTTCAAACCAGTTCTTCTTGCCTGCTGAGTCTCCAAACTTGATAGGAAATATCACCACCCAGTTCATCTGACCAAATAAAACTGTTAAGATCTAGTGATTCATCACTTAAAGAGTGATCCTGACAATGGCTCTGACTCTTGACTCTTCTTTCTTTCAACTTTCACTCAGTCTTCTTTCTCTTGAAAGTATCTCAAGTTCTAATTTCATTGATAGTATGTTTTTGAAATCAGAAATGGTAAACAAACTACTAGCTGTTGGAGATTACAGGGTGGGGAAAAGAGTGACAAAAAAGAAATAGGCCAAAAGCTGTATTTGTGGTAATGGGGCTGTTCTCTCAAAGGTATCTCTCAAATATGTTGGTAATTACACACTTGTTGAAGTGCTACAGAACAGTACACACAGTGTACCAATGTCAATTTCCTTGTTTTAATTTGGTGCTATAGTTATGAAAGATGCAACCATTGGGAAAACCAGGTGAATGGTGTGAGGAACTGGCCCAGAACAGACCACAGGAATCATTTAGCTTTCTCAAGACTCTTTTTACAGGAGCTCGCATGGCAGAATAACTTGATTTTCTGCCCCTGAGCAAGGAATTCGGATACAGACACCCCGGGTCGCAAGAAGGGTGGTGGTCAGATCAGATAACTAGACCCATATCACATGACCCATATCACAAGACCCATATCACAAGACCCAGGACTGCCCCCAGAACTGGGACATTCCTGAATATTGGCTAGAATACTGATCTCTAAAACCATAGGCTAAGAAGTGATGTCCTTTTAAATGGATTGGTTAAGAAAGTTTGCAATATTACAAATCTATTGGCTATGAAATGCGCGGGCTCTGCTGTAACGGCCAGGGAAGGCCTATATAAGATCTCCTTTGGAGAAGCTCGGGGTCTTTTGCCCAACCTGCTGGACCTGCGTGTCCGGGTAGGCAGCTGGACCCTAGCTAGCCAGTCTTACAATAAACCCTGCTTGCTGTTTGCAGTCTCTGGAGTCTCTTTGTTGTTATAGGGAGATCTTGATCCACACCCTAACAATGGTACATGAAATGGTTCAATCATTGCAACTTTTTTGCCAAATGGTGATTGTCCTAATAAGCAATAAATAGCTCACTATAAGCTATGAAAACAAAGGTCAGAAACAAGTGTTGTTAAAAAACAGTTGTGGGGGGGGGGAATGAAATCCTAGTACAGCTATTCAAGAGAAACTGAGCTATGTCAGATTTTGTGGAAAAAGTGTACAAATATCTCAAATTTCTAAATATTGAACTAAGATAGGATAGAACAATCCCAGCCCTAGATATCTGTCCCAAGAATAGAGAATCATGAAGCCTATTTTCACTGTCATGCTACTCATAACCTTCAAGATGTGGTAAAACACAAGTGCCACTGAATGAAGAAAAAAAATATATTAGGTGCTTGTTTTGTACTGCAGCTGATTCCGTTGTGATCCAACAAGTATTGCCAAGGGTCACTCCTAAACATAGGGCCAGAAATAGTTCCTGAACTGCTGCCTGGTATGGTTCAAGCCTTCCTAACAGCCGCTCTGTCCCCACCTCCCACCCGCTCCCCCCCAAAAATTGTGCAGTATAGACACACAATGGAATACTACTCAGTCATAACTAATAATAGAATATTGACATCTGTCATAACATGGATGGAACTGGAGGAGGTCATGCAGAGCCTAATGAGTCAGAAGAATAGACAAATACTAGATTGTAGGATAACATAACCTCAGGTAGTTTAGGTTTATTGGGAAATTTCCTCTGTGTTTATTTGTGACCTCTTTCTTAGTGTTCTGTTGACTTGTAAATATTGTTTTTCTCTTCTCCTTGAGTCCTTTGCATAGTTTATTCAGAGCCATGTCCTTTTGTATGGACACTGGAAGACTTAGCAAATGCTATGCTTTTGTAACCTGGGAGTCATTTGACTCTACATGATATTTTCCTAGTGGGCTTCTGTTCTCTCAACCTAAGCCTCAGCTGCCCTTATTTCCTACCACGCCCAAAAGCAGGGTCCGGATGAGGGATGGGACGGACCCAGGGCAAGCAGTGAGTTGTGTGCTACCCTGGCATAAAGTTGGGCCTGGCCAAAGTGCCTAATGCTTAACTATAAGTTAAGAGCTTGGTCATGGAAAATGCTGTCATGATCCAAAAAGTAATAACTAGATTCAAACCCTGCTAGGGTTAGGAATGATTAATCTGGCCTGAGCACTGTAGTCTGAGTCTGTGGCAAGATGCTGCCAGGAGATCTGCCCTACAAGCCTCAATGTATCTCTTACTGTGTCCATACAAAAAACACTAGTATTGAGCTGTTGATGGAGTTTTTGGACTGAGGAATGGAGAAAAACACCTTAAGAGGTATTTTGCCTCTGGGCAGTCAGGAAAGGCTTCGGAATGCCCTTAGGCGGTACTTCCTTTGAACCTGGTGCCCTTCAGGAAGGGCTTTCTTATCTTGATTTTGCTACCAGACTGGGTGTGGCCCAGAGGGCAAACTGGAGAAAGACAAGTAGGGGGAGAGAAAGAGTGAAGGAGGCAGAATCCAGAGAAGGAAGGAGCTAGGAAGTAAGAGTGCATGAGATGAGAGAGAAGAAAGACTGAATAAAAGGTAACTAATCAGCAACCAGCTTGGTCCTCATTCTTCCTTTGCCTGTCCTTGGCCAACAGCTGTCCCGATCCAGCCCATACACAGTGGCTCCAGAGCACCGAACGCGGGTGGTGAGCCCAGAGAGCCCGTGAGCACACACCCTTCGTTGAGCATAGATTTTTACACTAGATGGACTCACTTATATGTGGAATATATAAGTAAATATTTATATCCTGGACAGTGGGCAATGTCCAGTTTTTAAAAACTCATATTCAGACAGAACTGAGGTTACAGAGCTAGAAAGCTTAAAGAGAGCTAAAAGAGAGCCAATGGGCTGTGACAGAAAGGTATTGTCAGCTTGGCAGTGGGGTGGTACAGCAACACAGCACCCTGACATTATAATAAATGCTTATAGGGAAAAATAGCATTTATAGTGGAAAGGCAGTACCGCAGGTAAGCACTTGCCTCGCAACCACCAACCTGAGTTTGATCCCCAGTCCCACCCATGCTCCTTCCCTAAGCATTATCAGGACTCACCCCTGAGCACAGACATAGAAGTAAGCCCTGAGTATGATCCCAAACTCACCCAGATAAATTGTCACTGTCACTGTCACTATCATCCCATTGCTCATTGATTTTTTCTCAAGAGGGCACTAGTAACATCTCCATTGTGAGACTTGTTATTATTTTTTGGCATATTGAATACACCATGGGTAGCTTGCCAGGCTCTGCCTTGCCGGCAGAATATTCTCATAGCTTGCTGGGCTCTCCGAGAGGAGCGGAGGAATTGAACCTGGGTCGGCTGCATGCAAGGCAAATGCCCTATCCACTGTGCTATCGCTTCAGCCCCAGATAAATAAATAAAATCAAAATGCTTATCTCATATCCACATCGATGCTACTTTAGTCCAAGAGGCTCTTTTGTCCTGCGGGTCACTGCCCTAACATCCTCTTTACCTGCCATATCTTTTGCACTCTTCAAACTTGACCTTGTCAGTCTGTTCTCTCCATCTTAACAGGAGTGATCTTTCTCAGGGGACACAACCTTAACAAGTTCTGACTCCAAAGAGCTCCCTATTGTCCTCAGGACCTGGTTCCTAAGTTGTGTGCTGAGATGCTCCGGAGCACCACAGCAAACCCACAGGTACACAGCAGGAGATATGAAATGTTCAAGGGAAATGATGGATACGTGACATTTACTGAGCATCCCAAGAACTACTAACCTTAGGTAGTTCACAGTTTCAACACTGAAACACGTGACAGTCTTTTCAGTGATGGTATTTACTCCTGAAGGTGAGCTTTGGGGGATTACAAAATATTGGAGAAAAAAAATATGAATGAGGTACAGGAGTTGATGGTGCTATTCAGTTGCAAGGTTTGAGGCAGCAACCGTGTTTCTGGGAGCATAAAACGAAAACACTGCGTTTTCTTCAATTTGCATAGATGATTCTGCAAATGGCTACTAAACTTATTGGGATATAAATACTTCATTAAGTTATTTGGATCTAACTAACTACTTAATAAACAGAATTATTAGTATTTCTCTGGCCTACAGGAACCATAACAATAACACTGAGATATTAGAGCTTCTAAAAATGAAATTGTTTGGGAGCTAGCACCTTAGGATAAAAATTCAAAGCTTTTTATATAAAAATACACATTGGACTCCATGAACTGACCCTCCTCCTGATTCTCTTCTCTGGCCTGGAGGCTAACATTTTCTCAACACACTGCGCTCTCTCTCTCTCTCTCTCTCTCTCTCTCCCTCTCCCTCTCTCTTTCCTTCTCCCCCTCCCTCCTTTCCTCCCTCCCTCTCTTTGTTTCTCTTTCTTTTCTTTCTTTCCTTCTTTTCTTCTTTCTTTCTTTCTTTCTTTCTTTCTTTCTTTCTTTCTTTCTTTCTTTCTTTCTTTCTTTCTTTCTTTCTTTCTTTCTTTCTTTCTTTCTTTCTTTCTTTCTTTCTTTCTTGTGTATGTGGTGCAAGTGGTGTTGGGGGGGGGGACAGGGCAGGGGATTTAGTTAAATTCCAGTGGTGCTCAGAGATTACTCCTGGCTCTGACCTCAGGGATCATGCCTGGTGGGCTCCTAAGACTATATGGGATATAAGATATATAAGACTATTTATGCGGATCAAATCTCCGCAAGCCATTTGCAAGGCAAGCATCTTTTTTTTTTTCCTGGTGAAAAAACTTTTTTTTAATTTTATTGAATCACCATGAGATAGATAGTTATAAGCTTTCATGTTTGGGTTACAGTCACACAGTGACCAAACACCCATCCCTCCACCAGTATATATTCCCCACCACAAATATCTCCAGTATACGCCCCCCTTTTCCCACCCTCCCCCTGCCTCCATGGCAGACAATATTCCCCATACTCTCTCTCTACTTTTGGGCTTTATGACTTGCAACACAGACACTGAGAGGTCATCATGTTTGGTCCATTATCTACTTTCGGCACACATCTCCCATTCGGACTGAAGCGTCTTAATCACTGTATTTATCACTCTGATGGTAGTTCCCTCTTTCTTCACATACACACAAACACACACACACTCACACACACACACACACACACACACACACCTGACTCCCCACTCTATCTACCTTCTCATCCTCAGTAGCAAAAGGCAGTAATCAGCAGTGCCTTGTTGTCTGGGCGCCGGGAGGGGTGTTAATGCAGTGTCGGCACGTTTGTAGGGACACTACAAACTGTTGGTTGATTTAACGCACTGTGGAGCTATTCCATCCATAGGGCCAGACAATTTCCAGCCACTGTGGAGTCTCCCATACTACTTGCATTCATGTGCTTCTTTCTCACACAACCTTGCACACTTCCTCTCCATCAAGGTGACGTAGCACTAATGTCATGTTTGAGTCACAGAGAGGCAGTCACAAGGGCTTCAAGACAGAAGCCGGACTTTGTTCGCCTTCTCTAAGTCCACAATGTGGGAAATAGCAAGATGTGTCCTGTGTCCTGTCCCTCCCTTCCCCGAGCCCCCCTCCACCACCGCAGGTGAACACCCATCCTGAAATGCCAAGGACTGCTGGGAAGGTGCTTAGGTAAGAACCATTCCCTAAGGAACCAGAGTCTCCTGCTCATCACACATCCCAGACAACCCGGCAGGTATCATGTGGCAGGAACCAAAAAAGGAGACCTTGCAGACTGCTTCCATCGCCTGGGCTGATTAATAAATTAGATGCTTGCAAATCACGGAACGTGTACTGTTTATATGAATCAATGCATGCTGGTAGCTGAAAGATGCCTTCTCTGTGTAGTGCAGGTCTCTGGGGTCCCCGCTCTCAAGTGCCTCTGGCATCAGACATCTTCCTCTTCTCTCGGGTCTTTTTTTCTGTCCTCCTTATAGCAAATGTCTTTGTACTTCAAGAATGAGGTACCGAAGCTACACAGCACACCCAATCAAGCATCCCCCTGTGGCTCGAGGTTCTCCTACACGCCTTCTTGGAAACCCTGGCACTGCGAGCTCTGAGCTAACATGCAGTGATGTGCTGTCTTCTGACTTCTTCCCAACGATGATGCATTGATTGCATCCCTAATTTGCAGGTGAGTACACGGAGGCTCCCAAACCAAGAGCTGCTTGAATTTGGAGTTGTTCTTTATCACTAAGCCATGGGGCTTCTTTTAGGGATTATACAAGCTTCCAGACTGATTTGCAGCTGGAAGTTTCCAGTAAGGTGTGCAAGGCCAGTTGGATTCAGACAAAGAAGAGGATACAAAGACTTATTCCAAGCTAGGCAGAGAATCAAGTGCTAATGAGACCCAGTAATTCGTGATTTGTATGCCCAGAAGGAAGTGCCTGAGAAATAAAGAAATTGCCTGAAGACTTAGCTAGGATATTCCTATCCCTTTCACCAGAGATACAAAGGCATCTAGCTGAGACTGGACTTGACACAAAAGAATGGCCACCCACAGGATGCTTTGAGTGGATGGGGCAAGTGAGCCTTAGAAGCAGTTCAAGCAGAGAGTTAGGTGCAATGCGGCTAGCTCTGTTGGTAGCACTTAGTGATGCTACTAGGAGAGAGAGAATCCTGGCTCTATCACCTTTGTCATGGCGCTCACACACCCTTCCGGTCCTTCAAATGGCTGCCACAGCTGTTGTAAGGGCGTAACGGATGCCATGGCAGGCGGCAGAAACCAGCAAAATCAGGTAGGTCTCAGGTTCAGTTCCTGGAACTGAAACATTTTCCCAGCAATGAGCCAACCTGAACCCGCCTGGAAAGTTCCTGGGCCCAGTAAGTGGGTTCAATCAATCAAAATGCCCCAGAAATTGTCTTTTGCTAACATTAAAGAATGAGTAGCTTATGTAACCATAAGCTGTTGCTGGAAACTATTGTTTAACCATTGCGTGACCACTGTTACCATCGTGTTTGCCTGAATTTTGAAACCTATATACACTGCTTGCTACTTGGAGTCGGGGTCGCTATCAAGAGACCACTCTGCAGGTGAGACAGTAGACCACAGTTAAGTAGAATAAAACTATTGTTTTTGCATTACTGTGTTCACATCTCTGTCCATCTTGCCACTTGGGAACCCATAGTCCCGGGCTTAACACTTTCTTTTTATTTATTTATTTTGGGGGGTTCACACCCAGCGAATGCTCAGGGGTTACTCCTGGCTTTGCACTCAGGAATTACTCCTGGCGGTGCTTGGGGGACCATATGGGATGCTGGGGATCGAACCCAGGTCGACTGCATGCAAGGCAAATGCCTTACCCGCTGTGCTATGGCTGCGGCCCCAACACTTTCTGACCCTTCCCTCAAACTTCCTTCTGAGCTTTCTTCAGCCTGTAGGCAGAATAATATTTCCAAGTGTTTCTCAGCCAAATGGGTCTCAGGTTCCAAATATACTGATTTGAATTCAGGGCAAATCCTGCCAAACCAACAGACACAATTGTGCTCTGAGCCCAAATATGACCAGTAAATAGACCCAAATTCAGTGTTTCTCAGACTGTCAGGTCTACCCCTCTAGCAGAGATGGAAATCAATGTAGTTGGTAAGCACTAGCAGTTTTTTAAGGAAAGGAATCAAAAGGGAATAGATTATATTTCAATGAAATAGAGTGGAACCTATCAAGCTATCAACACACATCTAGCATCACACGGATTATGGCTAGGTGTTTTTCTCATTAATTTTCATTTCAACAATGTTTCTTGATATCTCCAGGTTTACTGAGTGTTTTCACAAAATTATATTTTAAAGGTAAGTTATATTACAATACATGTAAGCATAAACTAAACAACAAGAAAAAATGCTGTTTTATCTAGAAAGAAACAGTCTATCCACTAACTAGAATTTGACAGCTGATTTAAATTCATTTGTTATCCCAAATTCATTCCTATGTTGGCTTCCGGCTACTGATGCAGCAATGTTCTAACATTGAGTTAAAATAAACAGATACACAAAGACTTAGCGTTCCAGGCTTGCTGCTACCCTTTGCTTTCGCAACAACTGTTCCATTTCATTATTGTATCACTGTATTACTGTCATCCCGTTGTTTGTTGATTTACTTGAGCGGGCACCAGTATCGTTTCTATTCCTCCCAGCCCTGAGATTTTAGCAGCCTCTCCTTACTCGTCTTTCCCAATGATTGGAGGCTCTTTCAGGGTCAGGGGAATGAGACATATCGTTACTGTTTTTGGCATACCGAATACACCACGGATAGATTGCCAGGCTCTGCCGTGCGGGTGGGATATTCTTGGTAGCTTGCCAGGCTCTCTCTCTCTCTCTCTATATATATATATATATATATATATATAGAGAGAGAGAGAGAGAGAGAGAGTTCCATCTCATATGATGCTTTATCCCTAACTGCCACCCTCTCAGAAAATCCTACTCCTCCCAGATATCTGAGTTGAATATTCCTTCCATGTGGATGCTTTTCCAAACTCATGTTCCCTTCCAACCCTTTCCCACCTACACAATTCCAAAGCGGAAGGGAGTTCTCCTCCCCCACATAAACACACGCCCAGGGTACTGCTTGGTTAAGTGAATTCAGCACAAGGAATTATAATTATTTGCCTTTTGTCAGTTTTTTACAAGATATCACTGAGTTCCTGGAGGGGCGGGGGACAGGGGCAGAATTCAAGGCATTTCTCTCCTCCCAGGGAACTACTGTAGAGCCTGGTAAAACAGAATCTAGAGATCATTAAACAGTTTTCAAACTCATGTGGGAGGGCAGACGTCCAGACCCTTGACACAGTGCTCTTCTTACTTAGGCACAATCTGGAACAGAGGGCCAGGGCAATAGGACAGTGGGTAGGGTGCTTGCACCCAGCTAGATCTGGCTACATTCCAGCACTCTGTGGTCCCCCAAGTCCTGCAAGGAATGATCCCGAGTACAAAGCCAGGAGAAGGCCCTGACTATTTCTGGGTATAGCCCTAACCACTGCTCTTTCTCAAAAAAATTTAAAAAATCTGGATTTAAGTCTTCAGGGATTTGAATTCATTGTATTACAAATTTCACCAGCCAGAGCAATGACCACATTCTGTCTAAGTTTGATGATACTGTCAGTCTGTCTACAAGAGAGAGATGGATAAGCAAATCCATTTCAGACATTTCTCCTGACAAATGCTGGACAATTGCCCAGTGGAGATTGCTACACACTGGTTTGTAGCTCACAGAAGTCAGTTCAGTAATGGCATAGGAGCAGAGAGGTAAAAACACAGCAAAGGTATCAATTTGGTAGCAATAAAGCTATCGTTCTTGGAAGTGAAGATCAATTTTAAATAATCAACACTGAAGATTACCTTTGAATTGACAGCCAGTGGCTCAGAAGATGTCTGCTAGATATTCCTTCTTATCCTTTTCTATTCTTGAAGACACTGGTCAGAAATTCAGATTTAAAAAGGGATAAGAGGAGTGGCCCTGGGTATCTGCTCTCATCTGTGATGTCAAACTCTAAATGGCTGAAAACAACAAAACTACCATTATGGGATGTCACCCTATTCTCATCTCCTTTTGTACCTCCTGGGCAATCTCTTAAGATATAAAAATTGTCCTTTAATGCATGTGGTTCAAACTCATTTTTTAACAACTTGAGTCATGTGCATTTGAACCTAACAGTGGAGACTATTAAAAAATACTAGAGTCAAAGGAAACTCACTAGATCTCCTAGATCTGGAGAAATAAAGATAGTTTTTTATTGTTGTTGTTGGGGATATGCTCCAGCGGGCACCAGTAATGTCTCTGTTGTGAGACTTGTTGTTACTGTTTTTGGCATGTCAAATACGCCATGGGGAGCTTGCCAGGCTCTGCCGTGTGGGTGGGATACTCAAGTTGTTATGCTCTTGGTAGCTTGCCAGGTTCTCAGACAGGGAAAGAGGAATCGAACCCGGGTTGGCCGTGTGTAAGGTGAATGCCCGACCCTCTGAGCTATCACTCGAGCAAATCAGTGAACAATGGGACAAGAGTGCTATAGTGCTACAGTTGGGCTCATGAATTCTAAGCAGTGAGTAAGAAGGTCTAGGGTTCCTCCCAGCACCTTAACCATCGTACTATCTCTCTGGCCCCTTATTTGATATTTGTCTGGACTGGAGAGTCATTTCTCTGAAATGCTGCTTAAATTTAGCAGCAAGTGAAACTGATTTGCCTTTTTTATTGATGCAACAGTTGTGACACTGATCTGAAGCCTAGAAATGCAGCCTTGGGGCCAAGAGATTGTAGAGTGAGTAAAGTATATGCCCTGTATGTGCCTGACCCCAGTCTGGTCCCTGAGATTTTATATGGTCCCTTGAGCATCACAGGGATGTGATGCTCAAGGGACCATCACATCCTGGAGTGCCCCTCAGTCATCCCAGCAACATATGGCCCAAGCAGTACCACACCCTCCGACCCTCACATTGAGTTATATACACAGTTGGCCAATAATCACTTGGACAACCTCTGAATCCTTGAACATTACTTGGGAGGATCAAAAAAATTATTTTTGTTCAAAATGTGTAGTGTTCTTACCCTTTGATATCACAGTCAATCTCTTTGGGAATCTTTTTTGTTAATCTGGTGCACGTATTTCAGCCATTTGAGCCTGAACTTATAGATCAAAATAGAATTCTTACTATCTAGCTCAATACTCCCTTTTTTCTTTTCCCCCAAAAAATATTAGCTCTAGATCCAAATTTCTCTGTCTCTATACTGTTGACATTTTGAGTCAGGTGACTGTTGGCTGCAGAGGGTTGTTGACACTTGGTAAGGACTTATCTCTGACTGATCTCAGGTCCTGGTTCTCTACAGAAGTGTAGCATTATCTCCAGCCTAGTATGACAAACCAAAACTGTCTCCACGTGTTTCCAAACATTCCTCAGGGAGCAAAATTGTGGCCAGTTAATAATCATCACTCTAGCCCATTGTTCTCATTGATCCTATACCAAAGAAATCCTCTTTGGTCTCCCTTCAAAATTTCCTTCAATGCTGAGGAATCCCTTCAGCGTTGGTATTTTTAAATCAAAGGTATTTATTCGCCAGTGGCTTATAGTACTGAATAGTTCCCCAGCACAGCCTCACTCCTCAATATGTGACAGCCTCCAAAAGTGTCAATGGTATTGTACCACTGAATTCTCCCCGCCACCCATCACTCATTTCATTGTCTCCCGTTTGTTAATTTCCATGTCTTTTAGAGACCCAGAGATACATCTGTGTTTTGTCAGTTTATTTTCTTTGGTTATTTGTATTTCAATATGAAACATATTTATCTTTCACATTCTGACTTATTCCACTTAGTAAAATCAAGCAAGTCGTATCCTTGTTGTCACAAAAGACAATTTTTTGTCTATTTTAATAGCTCAGTAGTCTTCTATTAAATATGTGCCATACTTTCATCCACTCATGTCAACGGGAATTTAATTGAATCTTGTGGAATATAATACATATACTCCTAGATGTTGGCATTTTTAATTTGTTTTGGGGGCATCCCTAGAAGTTCTTAGGAGATTCTGAGGTGAACCCTGATAATACTCCACCAATCTGGCTGACAATTCAATGACAATTCAACCCAAGAATGTTGCACTGTTTCCATCCTTCAGTGCCAAGAACCATCAAGACCATCCAGGTAGTGGGGGGTGAGGGGAGGGGGAGGGTCAGGGAATGCTTTGTGATTTCCTGGACTATACCCAGCAAGGGTTTGAAATCCATATGGTGCTGGGATTAGAACCTCTGTATCTTCCCAGCTCAGCACTGGTATTTTTCAAAAAGTTTGCAGGTAACTCTAATATGTAGTTAAGTATTCAAATATTTAATCGAAGTCTCATCCTGCTTCTCAAGTGTGGCTCTAGAATCCACTAAAGGTCCTATCCCTATTACACACATTATAAGGTCGGGGAATGCCACATTTAGGAATAATAAAATAAAGCCGTACAGAAGTTTAAGATATGGCAAGGAATGGGAAGAACATGACTGTTATTACTTGTGACAAGAAAATTGAAGCTGCTATTCCCATTTCTTTTCATCATAAACCAGGAGGTGGCTCAGCCCAAAGTGCTCAAAGTAAAAGCTCTGCAAGTGCGTGATTTGTTTCACAAATGCCAGCTTCACGTTAGGGTGGCTCTTTACGGAAGTTTGAATACAGGCTGCTGTTCAAAGAAGTCATACTCAAGCTGCAAAGTTAGAAGTTAGGTAGAGCAAGAAAGTCTCTGAGCCTGCACACCATAACACCAGTCCTTCAGAGAAAAGAGATTAAGTGGGTCAAGAGATTTTCTCGAACAGTATCAGAGAGTCCAGGAGAGATCCTGCAAAATCTGGAAGTCAGGATAGTTGTATAGCTTTGGTTTCCCAAATAAATGTGTTTCTGCTATGTGGGAAGCAAAAAAAAACTATGCAAGGTTCATCACATAATTTTTGTTATCTGCCTGTCCATGATCTATCCAACTCTCTCTAGTTATTTCTTTCATTGGACATTACATGAATGAAGATAATAACCAATAAGGAACACATAAAATTGCTACAAGAATCCATCAGTTTGAATAATGTATAAGCAATCTGTTCAGAAGAGGCACTGGTCAGCAATTAACATCATTACTGTTTTGGGTATCATCACTGACTTTAGTGTCATCATCAACATAATCATTTATTTGACCATATGATTATTTTTTCCTTCCTGAAAACACCTTTTTTCCACACTAAACCATAGCTTGATGAAATATAAGTTAAGAAAAGATGATTTAGCCTATCTCATCACATCCTTCATGATATGTGATAAACTTCCTTTCACTCCCATGTTTCCAAACACTCCCAGAAACAAGGGCCCTAGCTCCCTTACACATGACTGACCACATCAGCTAGCTCACCCAGGTACCCAACACACAGGCCTGAAAGAGTTTCAGATTAAGGAGCACATTTTAGTCTCAGCAGAACCATCTACCCAAGTTCAGGCCTGTTCATTTATCTAAGTGGCTTACCCAAAAAAACTTACTACTGGTATTTTTTTCTTTTCAAATGGAAAACAAGAAAAAGACACCAGGAGAAAAGATCAAAATTGAGACTTACTCAACTATTAAAGAAATATGGAGGAAAATGAGGACATCAGAATTGGATTACCAAGATTTAATTTACACTCGAAATCTAAATAATTATATAAAACTCAAAGGTATACCATAAGGCATAAATCTCTTGTTCCATACTTGCCAAAAAACCCCCACTGGGTATGAAACCAACTCTGGTGGCATATGAAGACCACCATGATCAGAATCTCTTCTCTATCCTAAGTAAAATAGAAGTCTAAGAAGATACCACAAGGAATGTGTGGTATCTTCTTAGATAAAAGTGTGGTATCTTCTTAGATAAAAGTCTCAGTAAATCTACTTCTAAAATTGTTGCCAAATTTATAGCATCTACTGATTATCTCCAAGTCAAGAACAAAAACCAAAGAAAGCCCTCACAGATAACAGATATGCTAAGTAAAAACACAGGAAAGATTCTAAACCAAACTTTTTTTTTAATGCTTTGTTTTGCAGTTGGAGGGCCATACCCTGCAGTGCTCAAGGCATACTCCTGGCTTTGTGCTCAGGAAATCACTAGTGGTGGGGTTCAAGGTCCCATATGTGGTGCTGGGAATCAAACCCAGGTTGGCTGGATGCAAGACAACTGCCTCACCCACCTGCTCTGTTACCTCTCCAGCCTCTGAACCAAATCCATTTTTTAAATTTTCATGAGGAAAAGTAATTTCTAGTAATGAGATCAGCTCTCTGAGTGGAGGAAAGAATTTATACTGTTCTTCCAAAATCTTAAATTCCATGTGCTTACGTAGTCCTTGCGACAGCATCAAAAAGCATGTGATATTGATCCCCATTTTACATACGGGAAAACTGAGTCTCGAAGAACTTGCAGCTTGCTCGTGGTCAAAGGAAATTTCCTAGTATCTGGGAACTCAGCCCCAGAAGCCACGATAACAGAATGGACAACGCCACTGGGGCATCGCAGGGGTCTGGTCTGGGCTCCCACCTCTGCCACCGCCCAGGTATCTAACACAGTAAAATGAGCTCAGCCTCTGGGTGCCACAGCTTTCTCATTTGTAATATAGACAATAATAGCATTTCATTCCCAGAATGGCTGCGTGTGTGCATATTGAACAAAACTGTGGAAATAAATGATTTTATTAGAGGCTTTCTCTAGAAGCTTAATGAAAAAAAGAGATATGAGAAAATTTGTATTTTGCAAAGCATTTTCACTCAAACTTTCTCTCATTTGACCTAGTAGGTAGGACAGTCATTATTATCTCTTTCTACAGAGGAGACACTTGTGTATCTAAGCAATTAATTATCCATTCCTATCACTGAGGTGGTACTTGTTTGCTTATTTGCTCTGTTTTTCCTCTTTCCTTGGTAGAGGAAAGGGTGAACACTATAGATTGTGTGTGTGTGTGTGTGTGTGTGTGTGGTGTGTTTTATTGTCTCCTCAGAGTTACTTCTATGTCATCACATCATTACACAGCTATACTATTCAGTTTTAAAGCAAAGCATGTATAAGTAATTGACTGATATATAGGTAAGAAATATAAAGCAGATCCAAATAAATTGCAATCTGAGTTTCCAGATTCTAAGTCCAGACAGTTGTTCACCACCTAAGCATGTTTCCTAAAAAAGGCAACTTTATGTGGGATCCTGGCATTTTAATAGCTGAAGAAAAGGCCTGGCAGTGCACTATAGATTATGCTCCCACTTTACAGACGAGGAAACAGGTTCAGAGAATTTTCATTACTTGGTGAAAATAAAGAATGGGGGTGGTAGACAAGCGGGCCAGTTGCCCTGGTTCTCTGATTTCAGAATCCATGATTTTATCACCACAGCCTGGCAGACCCAAGGGTAGAAAGTTCCCTCAGCCTCCAGATGTCATCCCATGCTTACAAGTGATGGAACATGACACCACAGCACCAAAACCTCTTTGTGCATATTTGCACATTTTATTGCTTGACTCGTGGAAGCAATAAAATGCATCATGGAAGAGGGGTTTAGTTAGAAAGGGGTTTACTTAAAAAAGGTTTTCATCACTGCCAATGGCACTGACTCTCCACCAAGATTCTATGAGCTCAAGTTCGCCTCTGCATGCATCTGCATGAGAACAGAGAAGGTGCACCCCGCTGATGAGAGGAGAAGAGATTTCCAGATTCTTCCTGACACTTCCAGGTCAGTCTGGGATCCAGTCTGGATTCCAAGCTTTGTTGGTGTTGGGAACAAAGAAGGGGGGAATCAAGTAAAATTTGTCATCTAGGACATTTCAGAAAGACTAGCTCTCTGGCGTAAAGTAATGACATTCAGGGAGCAAAACGTTTCGTGATACAAATGTCAAGTTTCTAATGTGTTTTGTCTGGGTTAGCTGATAGGAAGACACGCAGGAAATGACCTATAAAGATACTTAAATATTTCAACAAAACACCACAATGTGAGGAGAAATGGTAAACTGGCAATGGCCCCAAAGAGCATGTCCTGGTTGGCTTCCGCGCTGCTCTGAATCTTGCCTGGATGGATGCAAATATCTCTAGGTACCTATTGGCAACTGTACCTGTAAGAAAATTACAGGAGCCCAGTTCCACATAGTAGGCTTCTTTGCACATTGTAGGCACCAAATAACTGTTTATGCAGCTAATAGTCTCCCAGATATGCCACAGAAGCACATTTCTTTTGCTTTGTAGCATCTATTATATTGTGCATGTGCCTGTGTGTATGTATGTGTGTTTAATTAAGGTCATTCTCCCCTCTGAGAGCAAGGACCATGTTTATTTTACTCATCATTGTATTGTCTGCCCCAAACACAGTGCTGGGCCTGTAACTGGTGCTTAACAATTATTTGAGGATTAAATAAAAGAAGGAAGAAATAACTAGATGACCAGGGGCCTGACTTTCGGGTCGAACTCTATCATTTTAATTAACCACATGTCCTTAGTTAAATCTTACACATAATTCTGAAGACAGAAAGGACTTTAGAAATCAGCTAGTTTAATGATTGTATGCATTGCTTTAACAGTGTACTCAAAGAACAGCAAATGTAAAAAACGAATTTTTGCAAAACCCAGATGCTAACATTCTCTTATATAAGGAGGAAATTCTGCCTGATTACTCCTCCCCCAACCCTTCTTGTCTCCCTACACTAGTTAGCTTGACTATGTTCATCTGTCCCAAGAGTTTCAAAGAGCAATGGTTGAAAAACACTGATCAATGTGATGGGTGAGGAAGATAGGAGAGGAAGAAGCTTACCTACTGTCACAAGGCTATTCCATGGATCTGCATTTAACATCCACATATCTCTGCCCCACCTACTCTCTTCATGACGAGCTTAATATCTGACAGCACCTCTAAAACTACACTAGAAAATCTCACAAAGTGATTGTGAGCAACAATTTTTGAAAGAGCCCATCAGAGCTCTGAATCATTCCACACTTGGATGCATTCTAAGGGAGCTGGGCAAAATCATAGTTGAGAGAAAGATTTGGGGATCAGTGGACCAGTGCTTGGTTCTCAACTCCACTCCAAACCGGAAGGATGTACATAGACAATGCATTCAACCTCCCTGAGACAGTGTTACTATCTGAAATATTAAGGTGCTGCAACCTCAGAAAGAAAACTGACAATCACGGGTCCTCTCACTCTAGCATGGGGTGAGTGTTCCATTTTGGAACTCTTGCAGAGATGGTAGACATGCACGACTCCAACCACTAGTGTATCCATTGGGTATCTGTGGTTCGGCTCAGCATATCCACATACAGATATATTAGTTCAATAGCAGTCATAAAAATATGTCACATACATGTGTGATGACCCACAACAGTCATTGCAATGTCATATCCAGACCACCTATCTCCAATTTAATGTTTCTGTTATCCTGTACCAGACAGTCTTTAAAAATATCCTAGAAATCAAGTTTTAGCTGGTTGCCGCACTCCATTCACATGCCTTATAATCTAGACTAGGCCATGTCCAGGCATACAAGGGATGGTAAGAAACATGTGAAAGTAGCCAGTGCATACCTTTATTTATAGAAGCTTGTTTGTGTGATTATAGATGTGCATTTCTTGTCCAAGCTCTACTTTTTCATGGCTATATTTTATTCAGATCACTCATTTCCTAATATTTAAATAGAAATATGAACCCTAAACACTCCAACTTTAAAGAGGGCATTCAAAGCTCAAATTTACATATAAAGCTAAGAAATTATTGTTGACAAAATATCAAAAGAATATGACATGTGGAGCTTGACTATTTTTTTGGGCAAAATCCTGCAGCTCAGGTTTGCATTTTGACCAATACCAAGGATTTTGGATACCACTAAGTTATACTGAAGAAATAATGGGGTTCCATATTTAGTCATATGAATATTCACAACAGAACCGGCCATGTTCTTTTGGAAACTACTTTTAAAAATTCAAATTTGAAATTAAGTAGCTAGTTATTGTTCTTTCCCATAGCAGGCCTTTGAATCAATAACTATATTTTTGAAATTTTGACACTTCCTCTATTTTGTTTGCTCAGGAAAGGGACATGAGGAGTTGAACACACCCAAAGATGTTCAGGGCTTACTCTTGATTTTGTGCTCAGGAGTCCTGGGAGATCATAGAGGCATATACACTGCTAGAAATTCTACCTGCACTGGCCGCATGCAAGACCAGGGTCCTACCCATCTTATGATCTCTCTTACCCCAATATTCCTCTTTTGAAACCAAAAGTGGCCTATGTTCCTCATTCTTCTGCTTTCATTTTTCATTTTTTGCATATTTCATATTCAGATAGGACCTTTGTGTTCCTGACTATATGCTAGTGCAATAATTGTGCATTAGCACAATTATAACTGTGCCAGTAATTGAATTTTTGCTATTCTTCAAGATTTACAGAAAGTTCATTTGGAACCCTTGCACAGACTGAAGATTTCTAAGACTTCAGTCTACCTACCATTAAATTAGGATTTGAATATACAACATAGATTTACAGACAATTTTAATTAATGACACAGTAGAGATTTTACACATGACCTATTCCTAGTCTACAATGCCATGGAAGGTGAAAAGAGATTTGCCCTATTTTTCCACATCAGAGACAAAAGTGCTTTAACACTGGTACTTTCCCAATAGTAGGACGTATCCTCATTCACCCATTCCAATACGCCCTTCTTCTCCAACCTCAGGATAAAGACTACTCCTCCACAGAGTACCAAGCATTCTACAACTTATTCAAGACCAAATATCACTCTAGGGTTCCAGAATGAAATTATATATTATATCTAAATCCTACCTTCAAAGAGTTTCCAATTGGGTGAAAGTGTTAATATAAGATTAGACTCTAATTTCAAATGAGGTTAAAAAAAGAGGTATAGGTATAATTGAGCTTAGGAATATAAAAGAAAGGATGGTTAAGAGGAATGGGGGAAAATCTGACATAGTTTCAAAGAGGAAGGACCTTACATCAACCCCTTTCTTTTTGGATGAGAAGGCGTCAGAGGATCAGAACCCATTCAGAGGAAGGAAAAGGCTGCTTATTGAGTGACCCTGTGTGTCCAAATGGTGAATGTGTTTGGGCAAGATATGGACCATAATTACAGCATTTGAAACATGACCCTTTCTAAGCCTGACATTTTCTACAAAGTCTTAAGACTACAGAGTCTTAGAAAGCAGAATATAATTCCTAACCGTCCCTTGTACTGACTGTGCTAACATATACAAGTTAAATCTCCTAGCTGAGGATCAGTTATTTCAACTACACGGTGAAGAAAACAATACTTAGCACAAGAAATAAATGGTGTAGGGTATAGACATATTAAACTAAAGAGCATGACTTGAACAGTGTGGGTTATCAATAAATTTTCACTATGTGTTCTTTGGCTGGACATCGGTGACCTCTTATTAAAGAAAAAGTAAGTCAATATGAAGTTAAAAGTCTGCTGAAGGGTCATGATACCTTGACCGTGAGGTTCTTCCATATAGAAAGAGCCACCTCCACTGATCACAGCCGCCACCCCCCACAAACATAAGTAAATAAAATCACAGTAGGAATGAAAGAGAAAGAAGGACAGGGGCTAGCTCAGCCCTGATCTTACCTGTATATTTTATATCGGGTTGTAAATCCTTGACGGTGTCTTTCCACAAAGGATAGGTAGCTCCTGGAGTGGTGGAAAGGCCCCCTGTCTGAAATAAGCCAATCAAATTCCTTGGAGACATGTTGGTCTGTCCCAGCTGACTCCTGGTGGGAGGGCTGCACTGAGATATGGCCCCATATAAACAGGAAGTAGAGGAGCTCAACAAACCTCCAGTTCATGCTTTTTTGCCTGCCTTTTTCCTCTCATTCTTGCTCCATTCTGTGGAGTCCTGTGAAGAAGAGAATAAGAGAGAAAGAAAAAGGAGGGAACAAAAAAAAAAAAAGGTGGGGAGAGGAAAGAGAAAAAACAAAATGAAAGAGAAAGGGAGAAGAAGAAAAAAGGGAAAAATGCTATTAACACATCTTCATCATAACTCTTGCATCAGATGGATACGTGGAGATATATAAAATCAATGTAGTTTCCAGATAAGAACATGGCAGCTGGGGCTGGAGCGATAGTACAGAGGGTAGGGATTTTGCCTTGCATACAGCTGACCCGGGTTTGATTCCCAGCATTTTATATGGTCCCCTGAGCACCACCAGGAGTGATTCCTGAGTGCAAAACCAGGAGTAACCCCTGTGCATCACTGGGTGTAACCCAAAAAGAAAAAAAAAAAAGAACATGGCAGCTACACAGATACAGGCTTACACCCTTGCTTTGCCATTGAGGATAGTGCAAGCAGATACAAACTGTTCAGCCTCTTAGAGATGCAGTTTCCTCATCACTGATGCAAAGGATGGGTTTAAGTACCTCTACCTTGGCACTTGACATAGCAGAAATGTCCAAGGCCTACATGCTGAAAAATGTTTGAATGAGCAAACTGTCTCATATAGCCAGAAAGACGCATGCAGGCAGAACCAAGAGGGCTGCTCTATAAACTTTATTCTCAAACAACTCGCCTCCCAGAACAGGAACTCTATAACTGAGAGGCGTCTGGGTTGACTACCTTCCAGATGAAGAGCTCCTGGAACTCCTAAGAGTCTGATGCTACCCCTCACGGTGTAGCATCTCTTTCATTCAAGGGACTATGGCAGAATCCAACTGGGGATGACCCTGAATCTTACAATTCCTTAGTTTTCAGAGGGACGCTAAAGGTGAAGGGGAAATATTGACCTGGCCTCTCTTTTGAAGGGAGTGGACCAACACAGTAGTAGCACATTGGAGAAGCACTTAAGAATAAGGAATTAAAGGGGGCTGGAGTGATAGCACAGCGGGTAGGGCGTTTGCCTTGCACGCGGCTGACCCGGGTTCGAATCCCAGCATCCCATATGGTCCCCCGAGCACCGCCAGGAGTATTTCCTGAGTGCATGAGCCAGGAGTGACCCCTGTGCATTGCCGGGTGTGACCCAAAAAGCAAAAAAAAAAAAAAAGAATAAGGAATTAAACCGGAAAGACAGTCCAGAATGAACGGAAGGCACTTGGCCTTACCTGTGGCCACAGCAATCATAATCTTTCTTTGAATCCCCCAGTCCCATTACTGGTGGTCCCCGAAGCACCACCAGGTTAGGACAGAAGAGCATAGAGCTTGAGCACTGGCCCAAACTCCCACCCCAACAACAAGAGAAACAAAATAAAAGGAGGCTTCTCTGAAGCAGGGCTCCTTAGGGAGAGGCGAGGCGAAAAACCACAAACCATCGCTTTTTCTGTGGGAAAGCTTTTTATTTTTCTCCTGACACCCTCATTCTAGTCATTGACCAAACCAAGGTAGCTGTGTGCCCTCACACTCACTATCCTAAAAAAAGCTTGACTTTAGAATAATGACGAACAGCCTTGAGTCCATGCTCCATCAGTCACAAACAGCTTTACTTCAGCACATTATCCTAAGATAGCAGCCTCCAATTATCATCTTTTAAATTGGGAGAATAATAGCACCTTCGCCTAGGACTAGTGAGAGAATGAAATGACATCATTTACATACAGTGTTCCCACCCAGTGTCTGGCACTAAGGCAGCGTTCAGCACACGGCAACAGTGATGACGAGGATCATGCTGATGATAAATGTTGGTCCTGATAATGCCCATGAATTCCTCCCGGCTGTGCCTTTACTTCTATCTCGCACCCCCCTGCTCCATCCTGCTGAATCCTCAATAACCACTAGAGGTTCAGCTCTCAGTGGCTACTTCTTTTTTTATTCCTCTCCAAACAGTGCTAGCTGCTCCTTTCTCCCGATCCCGGTTGCTCGCTTCAGACTGCTGTATATTAACACGGAGACTCTTTTATTACACTATTTGTGTCTGTTGTCTGTCTTGCTCATGGGGCTATGAGCCTTAAACTGGCAAGAACCTCTAAAAGACTGTCTCTGCACATGATGAGCTGCGTGACTGTAGTCACGTCCCTTCTCTAAATCTCAGAGTTTTATGTCTCCAATTTCCATGCCAGGTTTTTATTTAAAAAAAAAAAAAGTGGCGAGGGCAGAAAAAATTTTTTGTCGAGAGTAAAACCATGTCTAAACATGAAGAAATATGATCTCATTTGTCTGCTCTTCCAGCTGAAAAGGGGAAGAAAATCATGGTAAGAGAGAGCACATCAGAGAGAGAGAGATGTGAATTTCCTATCCAAATAGGGTATTTCCCTCTGTTGTCCAACTGCACTATTTTATTCTGAGCAGTTATTCAGATCGACGTGGCACGGCAAGCCCCAGCTGTCGGGGCAAAGGCGAGAGGCACAGAGGAACGGGCTGCCAGAAGCTGGGGCCTCGGGTTTTTTGTTCAGAGCCTGAAACAAAGCTGTGTATGTTAAGTGCAGAGCTCTAACTGCTACAGCTGCCAAAGCTGTCTGCCGGAGCCCACCTGAGTGACACACAGGGGGTGGAGGCGACTGTTCGGAGACCCTGGTGGGGAGCTACAATGCACTGATACCACAGCAGGCTACATGGGTGGGAGTGGGTGCAGGAAGAAGGCCTAGGAGCGAATGCTTGACCGTTCAACTGTTTACAAGGAAGCAGGAGTCAGCTGCCTCACTGCAGCTTGCAAAGGGGCCAGGAGGGTCTGCATGCCACTGCGGTGCCGCCTGTGTGTATGTATGTACACAGGGTGTTCAGGCGAGGTGAGGGAGGGTTATGCGTCTGTCTCTGAGCATACACAAAAGCAAGACTCAGGGCACCTAGAATGAGATGAAATCTGAAATCTGAAAGACTTAATCCAGTGTATATATTTATTTTTTTCCTTTTTGGGTTACACCTGCTCAGGAATTATTCCTGGTGGTGCTTGGGGCACCATATGGGATGCTGGGGATCAAACCCAGGTCATCAGTGCCCAAGGCCTTACCCAGTGTACTATCGCCTCAGCCCCCGACTCAGTGCATCTTAAGTGGAATGTAGACCCCTGCCCACCATTGCTAGGAGCCTTTCTTTTTTTTTTTTTTTCTTTTTGGTTCATGCCCAGTGATGCTCAGGGGATACGCCTGGCTCTGCACTCAGGATTACTCCTGGTGGTGCTCGGGGAATCATATGGGATACTAGGGATCGAACCCTGGTTGGCTGCATGCAAGGCAAACACCCTCCCTGCTGTACTATCACTTCAGCCCCACCTTCCTATTTTGATAGCTAAGAGGAAACTATTGGTACCTACCTAAACAACTCAGAGACGCTGCTAACCATTCTGCAATGCACAGCATTGACACCCAGTGCTCTCTCTCTCTCTCTCTCTCTCTCTCTCTCTCGCTCACTCGCTCGCTCGTGCTCTCTCTCGCTCTCTCTCACCCACACACACATGCACATCCCATAATAAAGAGTACTGAACCCACAATATCAATAATAAAAGTCAGCCACCACTTTAACAGAGCTCCTTCGGCCAGATCATGACCTGGGTGACCAACTCAGGAGGACACCTGCCTTCCAGCCCCTGATTCTTTCTGTCCTATTGGTGAAGCAGGGCAATAGGTTTATGTGGCTGTGTTTGAACCTGTTTTGTGCCTGGGGTCTTTGACACCATCGATACTTCAGCACGAAATGAGTGTTTCATGGACAGTCTGAATATGTCTCTGTTAATATGGAAAAATCCTAATAATCCACAGAGCATTAACAGGAGTTCTTATAAAGTGCACTCTAATAGAAATTGATATCTTCTTGGGGAAAGAACAAGGACTAGTACATATGTTACCTAATTGTGTCAAAGGATGATAGACACTGATTCCCATTCCGGAAAGAAGTGCCTATTAGCACCAACTATACTGAGACTTGAGAGAACATGAAGGTCACGTGACTGACACAAAGCGAGCATCTCCGTGCCATGCTTGGCACTAAAAATAAAAAGTCTCTGCTCTCTTGCTAATAACCCAAAGCAATTGTACAGAGAAGACATTAATAAAAATTGCTTCCATGAAGTGGGTACATCTTTCCCACTTAGCAGATGAGCACATTGGGGTGTGAGACCCTCTCCTCCTCCAGCTCCTAAAATACAATTTCAACCTATAGGATTCTTCTTACAAGTCTGCTGTTTGTTTCTTTGTTTTCCTATCTCCCTGACTCCAGCCCACGCCTGCAGAAATTGAATCTTGCCCATCTGAGATTCTAAGTTTAGGTGAGGACTTGGGGTCAGTTACTGGAATCTATTAGAACCCGGAATCAGCAGCTAGAGTGATAAGAAATTGGTTAGGGCATTTGCCTTGCATGCTGCTGACCTGGGTTCAATTCCTAGCACCTCATAGGGTCCCCCGAGTCCCACTAGGAGGCCCCTGCATCTGATCCATGACATGGCATGTGGTCCCCTGTAAAAAACTAAAGCACACAGAGGGGCGTGTACACTTGCGGGCTCTCCGGGCTGCTGTCTCACCACCCACTTTTGGTGCTCTGGAACCACTGTGTATGGGTTGGATCGGGACAGCCGTTGGCCAAGAACAGGCAAAGAAAGAACAAGGACCAAGCTGGTTGCTGATTAGTTACCATTTATTCAATCTTCCATCTTTCTCATCTCCCGCACTCCCAGCTCCATCCTCTCTCTGGATCTACTGCAGCCTCTCTCCCATCTCTCTCCTCCCCTTTTCCTCTCTCCCCTTGCCCCTAGGTTACACACTGCCAAGTAGCAAAATCAGCATAAGAAAGCCCTTCCTGAGGGCTCTCAGGTTCAAAGAGAACACAACCTCGGGGCATTCCAAAGTCCTTCCTGACTGCCAGTAGGCAAGATACCTCTAAAGGGTTTTTTTTCCTCTCCTTATTCCAAACACTCATTAACATCTTAATATCAGTTATTTTTGTATGGACTTAGCAAGAGATACATTGAGGTTTGCAAGGCAGCTCTCCTGGCAACATCTTGCCACAGACTCAGTCCACAGCACTCACGCCAGATTAATCATTCCTCATCCTAGCAGGGTCCAGATCTAGTTATCATGACAACAATTGTCCATGATCAAGTTCTTAACTTATAGGCACTTTGGCCAGGCTCGATGCCAGGGTAGCACACAACTCACCGCTTGCCCTGGGTCCATCTCGTCCCTCGTCGGGACCCTGCTTTTGGGGGTGCTAGGAAGTAAGGGCAGCTGAGGCTTAGGTAGAGAGAACAGATGCCCAGGAGGAAAATATCATGTAGAGTCAAATGACTTCCAGGTTACAAAAGCATAGCATTTGCTAAATCTTCCTGTGTCCATATAAAAAGGACATGACTCTGAATAAACTATGCAAAGGACTCAAGGAGAAGAGAAAAACAATATTGACAAGTCAACAGAACACTAAGAAAGAAGTTACAAATAAACAAAGAGGAATGGGAGCACTGTAATGGGAGTAACCCAATAAACCTAAACTCCCTGAGGCTATGTTATCTACCCTACAGTCCCCCAAACATTGCCTGGAATGATTCCTGAACACAGAACCGGGAATAAGCACGGAGTAGAGCCAGGTGGGGACCACCTGAACCACCACCTCTCCCCTGCCCAAAGAAATAAGCTGCTCTAACTGCTGTCATAGAAAAAACAGGACAAATGGATTAAAAAGAAGCACAGGATATGTTTTGTTTTGGTTTCTTTTTAACCAAGAAAAGATCTGAAAAGCCTGCACCAAAGAGATGGGATTTGAGCAGTGCCTTAAATAGCATGAAAGGTTTTATTGAAGAGAGATGGAAAGAGGAAATTCCAGCAGAAGGGGTAGTAAAAATAAATTTGAGGCTGTGAGAGGGCAGTGATGGGGTTTTTGTTGAGGGCAGTACAATGGTAACAGAGATTTTAGTAAGAATCACTGTCACTATATCACTGTCATCCCGTTGTTCATCGATTTTCTCAAGCGGGTGTCAGTAATGTCTCCATTCCTCCCTGCCGCATGCTAGTGTAGCCCGATGGCATATTGGAGGCTCTTTCAGGATCAGGGGAATGAGGACTGTCATTGTTACTGTTTTTGTATATCAAGTATGCCACAGGTAGCTTGCCAGGCTCTGCCGTGCAGGCAGGATACTCTGTAGCTTGCTGGGCTCTCCAAGAGGGGCAGAGAGAGTGGCCTCTAATCGCCTTTACAAGTGTTCCCAGACGACCAAATGTAAGCTTTTGGTCGACTGGAATTCTGTAATGATCTGCACACTGAGAAATATGCACCTGCCTGCGTCTCTGGGCAGCACCTGGGACATCTGCGGCCTCAGGTTGATCTCCTTGAGGTTGATGGAGTGCACCCAGAGGTTGCTGAGCAGCTGGCAGTGCAGGACCCTATCGCAGAGGGTCTGTGCCAGGTCAAACGCTTGTGCAGAGTCCCAGGTCACCCGGTGCTTGGCTGACAGCACCACACAGTGGATGAGCCACTGTGGGCTCTGCCGCCATGGCTCTATGTCCAACGGCACTGTGACTCAGCCCAGCCAGGGTAGGCGGCGACACTGTGGCTGGTGATGTTGTGGCTGCTGCTGCAGTTTCTCCATGCCCCGCCAACGCCATTCTGTCCGAATCTTGCAAAACAGCCAGGGATGCCCATCAGGAATGACACTTAGAGTTCCAGCGGGGATCATGCGTAGAGTTCCATGCCTGGCATGCTGAGCTGTGCATTGTCTAAGGCGAGATGGTGAGCCAGGTTTGGGAGAGTGCGAGGGGTTCAGGCGGCATCAGTGACATCTTGCCTCCAATCAAACATGGTGTGGTAATTGTGGAAAGTGAGCAGGGAGTGTCTTATGATGTGTGTTTTGATCTTTTAGGAATATGTTCACTCACGTGAAGCTCAGCCCAAGCGTGTGGAAAGCCGCCTGGAGTATGGTGGCGGTGGTTGGGTTGTGGAGGTCGGCTGCCAGGGCTGGGTCCCTTGGGGCGAGGAGGGCTCTCACCCGCCCCCTCTGGGGCACCCCAAGTGAAAACAGTCTGGCGTGGAGTGGTGGTATGGTCATGGGGACCTCATTTTATGATCCCTTCTGGGAGAAGCAGCTGTGAGTTCTAGACAGTGGCTGATGAGGAGATTATCTGGTGCAGGCAGGAGGTCACTTATGGGCACGGCCCCTGGGTTGCCACAGACTAAGGGAAGCAGACAGAGGATTTCTGCTCCCCGGTCCCGTTGAGCCCAGAGTCCAAGGTCACAAAGTTCCACATTACCTGGGTTCCACTGGACTTAACTCATGCATGAGGCTCGGCCAGAGCATGTGGAAAGCAGCCCGGAGCATGGCAGCAGTTGGGTTGTGGAGTTCGGCTGCTGGGGTTGGGTTCCTTGGGGCAGGAGGGCTTCCCCCCGCCCCCCTCTGGGGCGCCCCAAGTGGAAAACAGCCTAGGTGGAGTCTGGTGGCATGGTTATGGGGGCCTCATTTTATGCTCCCTTCCAGAAGAAGCAGCTGTGAGTTATTAGGAAGAGCAAGGGCTGTCATCATCTTTTCCCACTTCCTCGCCTTCTCCCCATCTCTCTTATCGAGCAAGAACTATGTATGCATTTCTTCCCCACACCTATTGCTAAAGTATTGCAAATGTTTAATAAATTCATTCGTTCACCCATGAACATATTTTGCAGCTATTACATGTCAGGTACCATTTTAGAAGCTGACAGTTCATTAGTGAACAGAGCATCCAGGGTCCTTGGGGAGCTTATTTTCTGTTGGGTTGAGAGGAGTGAAGAAATGAGCAGTAGCTATACTTGTGATAGAGTGCACTAAAGAAAATCAAAGTAGGTAAGAGGGCATTGAGAGCGAGGGTGTAGCTTTATATAGGAGATGCTCACGAGGGGCTTCTCTGATAAAGTGGTTTTAAGCAGGGACCTTAAGGAGTGAGTGCTGCAGATGCCTCTGGGAAAAAGAAATGCCACTGGAATTGAAAAAGAAAGGGAAAGAATCAGCAGCCCTTTCCATGTGCATAAAGTCAGACACCAAGTTACACTGTCATCTCCCACAGGAAGAAACAGTTTAGTGTGGTAAATCACTGGGATCAAGGAATCAGGCATTAACTGAGCATTTACTGTATGCCAAGAACTATATTAGACATCATACACATGTCTGCTCAAGGAGATATTCATAAAAGTTATGGTTCCCATTTCATGGTGAGAGGAAACTGAGGTTGGAAAAAGTAGAGTCACTGGTCCATAATTTAAAATAATAATAATAATAATAACAATAATAAATAAGAGATAAAAGCCACCAGATGACAATGCAAACATAGGAGGCTATGCTTCATCTGGGAGTCACTAGCCACATTTGAAATATGTCTATTCCACATCAAGATAGGCTTTATGTACAAAATCTACACCCACTGGATTTCAAATATTTGAAATGAATAATAGAATGCAAAATACCTCACTAGTATTTCATTTTTGGTTCCATATAAAACATCACTATTGAGGATGTACTAGATTAAATTTATCAAAATTGGGGCTGGATCGATAGCACAGTGGGTAGGGCATTTGCCTTGCACTTGGCTGACCCGGGTTCAATTTCAAGCATCCCATATGGTCCCCTGTGTACCGCCAGGGGTAATTCCTCAGTGCAGAGTCAGGAGTGACCCCTGTGCATCTCTGTGATTCAAAATGAAAAAAAAAATCTATCAAACTCTCCTGCATTTGTTTTCATATTTTTAACACTTTTTTTCACCCTTCCCCTCCCTTTGTTGTTATTGTGATGGAGTTAGTGCACAGTTGCGTGTAAAGCTCAATTCACTTGACTGAAGTGTTTGCACACTCAGTTGTGGTCCTTGCACAGAGTTACCTGTGATGTCCACACATATTTCCTTGCAGTGCACTGGAGATCACACCCTTTGGCATCCCAAAGTGCTATGCCCCAGGGATCACACCTGGCATATAGACAGGTGGTAAGAATCAAAGTCTTGGTCTCATGAATGCAAGGCAGGTGGCTGACCATTGAGATACCTCTGGGGTCTTGCACCTGTTACTTTTGCAACAATTATTATTTTTTTGATGGGGGTCACATCCAGTAGTGCTCAGTCAGAGCTTAGTTTTGACTCTGAACTCATAGTTTCCTTCCATCAGTGCTCAGGCAAAATACGTAGTGTCAAGAACTGAACTGACGGGGCCAGAGTGATAGTACAGTAGGAAGGGCATTCGTCTTGCATTCGGCCAACCTGGGTTCGATCCCCAGCATCCCATATGGTCCTCTGAGCACTTTCAGGACTAATTCCTGAGTGCAGAGCCAGGAGTAGACCCTAAGCATTGCCGGGTGTGACCAAAAAAAAGAAAGAATCAAACTGACATGAGCCACCAGTGTGCAAGGCAAATACCTCACCCCCTCTACTACCGCCCAGCCTTCTATTCAATTGTCCAAGAGTCTCTTCTCATCTTCTGGCACTTTCCAGGATGGTCACACACCCATTTCCAAGTTTTCACCAACAGTGGTAAAACACAACACACTGTTTCCTCTGGCTTAGAAATCAATATTGTGGCTTGGTTCCGCTACTGCCCTCTTACCTCCTCCCATAAAACCAACTAACCCTTAGATGAAAACAAATGCATTACCAATCAAAACTTCCACCGTCACGGCCTCACCTCCCCAGCCTGCCCTCCTTCCTAGACATAGCCCTGAAGACCTGCTAGCGTGCCTTTTAGAGCTGTGATCCTGCTACCAGATTCATAACGAGACTTTCCTGCCACGGGGCTTTGGAGACTGTGAAAGAGAGAGGCTGCTTCTATTCCAAGCGCTGTCCTTGAACCCAGTGACCCTCTGTGAGTCACAGACCTGCCGCTGAGAGGCACCCGGTTTAGCGCCGAGCTGCTGACGTGCAGTGGCGTGGAGCGCGCAGAGGCCGTGGTTGCACTGTGCTATATATAAACCCGCAGTGTGATTAAGAGACTCAGGTTCATCCCACACACAGCCCTTCTCTAATTGTTGCCATTGTAAGTTATTTACCTCCGAGGAGTTCACACAGGAGAGAGATGGGAGGAAGGGCCTGCCAACAGCAGGGGTACCAGATTCTGCCTCTGGAGCATTCAACATGAATGGCCTAAGTGTGGCCCACATTTATGGATGGAAGATAGAAGAAAATGCCTCATCTAAGCCACATCCCGGGGAATCCTTGAGGTCCTGATGTTCAGATGGAATCAGAAGTCACCCCAAGTGCCTGCTTCCTGAGCCTAGATCACCACACCTAGACTTCATCCAGACCTCAACTTCCCATCCAAATACTAACCAGGCCCGACCCTGCTTAGCTTCCAAGACCAGATGAGGTTGGGCACATTCAGGCCCACCTCAACTTCTATACCTGGTGATCCGGAGCAGAGAAAAGGCATCTCCTAACAAGGGCGGGCATACTTACAAATTGGTTGGGTACCCCGGGAGAAAAATATTGTCTCCTTTTCCTCACTTGTAAAATCCAGCAATAACAGGAAGATGAGTACTATTAAGGTGAAGGTAAGGGTCAAACAGACTTCAAATGAAATAATTTTAGTCTCTTAGTGAGCCTAAGACCCCAAACATGCATGCCATGTTCTAAAAAGAGGTGTGTGTCCTCTAGATAGAACTTATTGAAGACATAGCTACAATGCACATATTTTTAAAAAAGAATTTCGAATTTCTCTTGGTACAAAAAAAGCCAGATTTGGGGGAGCCTGAGTGAAGTTTGAGTGAAAACAGATCGAATCCTCCAGGCCAATCCCTGAACAACTTGGGGACAGTTGGGAGTATAAGGGCAACTCACTTCAAGCTCCAACAAGACCACTCAAAGAACAAAGTAATTGTCCCTTAGGAGTTTCAGGGAACAAGGTGGATTAGTGTCTAACTCACATCACCAGGGAAGTCTAAAAAAAGAATTCTAAAGAGACAAACCTGAAAAGGTGCAAGTTGAAACCTGGTGACAGAGTAGAGCTGTGATCTGGGAGCTGCTCGGCTCATGTGTGAAAGGAATGTGCCCCACAAGGATAAGAGGAATACAAGAAAGAAAGAAAAAACAGGATGAGGGAGTCCTAAATCCTGACCTGGAGCAAAAGAGGATCCCAACAAAAAGGTTATTGGTTCTGATACGATATCTACCAAAGCCACCAGATATGAATGGTTGCTAACGAGCTGAAAAGTAATACATCTCTCTTTCCCTTGATCACTCCTCTGTCTCTGTCTCACTGTCTCTCTCTGTTTGTCTGTGTCTGCCTGTCTGCCTCTCTCTCTCCCTCTCTCTCTTCCTCTCCCTCTCTCTCTCCCTCTCTCTCTCTCTCTCTCTCTCTCTCTCTCTCTCTCTCTCTCTCTCTCTCTCTCTCTCTCTCTGCCACACGTGGCAATACTCAGAGGTCACTCCTGCCTTTGCATTCAGGAATCATCCCTGGCAGTGCTCAGGGGACTGTAGGACTACAGAAGGTGCTGGAGATCAAACCCTGCAAGCATTCAAGGCAAACACCCAACCTGCTGTACCATTTCTCTGGCTCGATTGATGCATTTTTCTAGCATCAAAAGAATCACAAAGAAGTGATGTCAGAGAAGAGGGACGCTCCAGAGGTAACTGCAAAGGGCTATGTGCAAAGAAACATTAGCAGGGATCTCTCGCAAATCCAAAGGTCTCGTGCTACATCACCGAGAGATCCCTAGCTCTCAAGCAAACAAGATTTTTAGCTCCCCATCCTTGATCAAATTCTGCACACTAGTAAAGCAAAGATCAAAACTAAAAGAAAAAAAAATATGGAGAAAAAAATGACAAAATCACAATTTGACATATGAAAGAAGAATCTGAAAGAAGAATGAAGTTTCCATTCTCAATGAAGTTAATTTATTGGGTGCAATACACAGTACTGGACACATTATACACCTAACCGAGGTTGCGCATAAGGAATACAGATGTAAGGAAAATATTAAAGCATAACTTGAAATAATCATGGATTTACCTCAACATTGATTTAAATAATTGGGGGAAACTTGGTTCATGAGTACCCTTAAACTATGTGAGACAAAAATCAAGTGATTTTCGGTCTGTTTGTTTTTGTTTTATGTTTCCCTCACCTTACTCTGTGAACCTTGTTTGGGCAAAGTAAACATTACATGTATTAAAACACTTAACTCAGTGTCTCCTTAAAGTCAAGTCTATTGAAGTCTACAAAATTCATTTTACAGGTAATACAAAGCCACAAAACACACTAGAGTTGACTGAATCTCCAGGCCCCATGGCGGCAGTAGACCCGGGCTATCCCTATCCGGGTCCCAACCCGCCCCTGACAGCAGACTGGCTGCCATGCCCACAATTGGCCTTCGGGCAACATCTTAGCGCACCAACAGCCCTGGCCCAGAGACACAGCATCAAGTCTCTGAAGACATCACCACGCCAGAGATCTCTCCGGACCCCACAATGAGCCAATTTCACCAAAGCACCCCAGATAGAGCAGGTACTGTCTCCTCTCCCCACCTACTCAAGATGGAATCCCGGTGACCAAGAGGTTCCACAAACAAGGCCCAGGTATGCAGGTTCCAGGACTGAATCTCCAGACTGCATGGTGGCAACAGGCCCCGGGCTAACCCTCTCCAGGTCCCTGCCCGCCCAGTAGACTGGCTGTCATGCCCACAATTTGCCTCCACCGCCATCTTAGCACACCAATAGCCCTGGCCCAGAGACTCCCAGTTGAATCCCAAAATGGATTAGTGCCATACAGAGACGTCTCTGGAACCCAACCACTTACAATCTAGAAATTTGCATTTACAATCACGGCCATTCGAGCTCTATGATATTCCAAATAAGCAAAGGAAAATAAGTTATGTAGCATCTGCCCCGGCAGGTTGGCTTGAATAGTGGTGGGAAATTTTGAGCAAAACATGGTGCCCAAAATTAGAGAGACAGGATTAGGTAAATTGTTTGCCATAGAGGCAGGGGGAGGACTGGGATGTGTGTGTTGGGGGCGGGGGGATACTGGGGACATTGGTGGTGGAAAATGTGCACTGGTGGAGGAATGAGTGGTCTGTCATTGTATGGCTGAATCTCAAACATGAAAGTTTGTAACTCTATCTCACAGTGATATAATTAAAAAGAAAATTAATGTGGGGTTCATGCCCAATTCAATCAACTTAATCAATGGCTGAACAAATAGCAGTTTATCCTACACTATTTAAACAAACAAACAAATACTAGAGTTTCCAGGATATGTGCTTATTATCTACATTCAAACACACTGAAATATGGAAAAGTCACAAGTCACCAACAGTTTTGAAGTTCCAGGAGCCCTAAAACAAGAAGATCCAAGATTCATTTTCCTTCCTTTCCTGTGTATTATGATTTCTTAGTGTTTACTACTGTGTAATGATCGTGCAGTACTATTCTATCTGGTTTTATTTTACTTTGGGGATGGGGGGGTTATGACCACCACACCTGGCAGTGCCCAGGACTTACTCCTCAACTGTGCTCAGGAATATCTCCTAGTCCTTGGGACCATACGGGATACTGGGAATGGAATTTGGATTTAGCTAGTGGAAGACAAACACTCTATGCATTGTACTATTGCACCTGCCCTAGTCTATCTGACTTTCTAAGTCGCTTAAAAAAAATGTTGGTGACAATAATAATCCCTGTAATATAAACCAGGTGACAATGCTAGCCGCACTACAATACAAAATCAAAACAAGGAGGATCTAATCTAATTTGGTAAGAATTGTTTGAAACAACCCCAGATGAACAAGGAGACTAAAGTATGTATTTACATATATTATTGTGCGTGTCAATCCTTATTATAAATGGACATCTGTGAATAATTTTGATAAACTGTGCTAATAGTCAGTGAAGGTAATAAGTGAATAAGTGCAAATAATCTAGATACGCCTATTCATAAGGAAGCATCCAGTAAAAAATACCAAAAATGATTGTTTGGTAAGTGATTACACAAAAATACCCAGAAATCACAGGGATGAGTGATAATCATAATTTTCATATTTCTTATTTTCAGCCACAAAATCAATGTCTCTAAGAAATTCCATAGGTTTAGCAATAAAAATTCAGTATCTCTAAACAAAGCTATTACAACTCCCTCAAGCTTCATTTTCACCTATATTTTTCATTGGAATAATCAATGAAATTATCCAAACCCTGCCTTCAAGAATCCTAAAACATTTATTTTTCAACTGATTGAGCTTCTCTGGTTTACAATACTGCTAATAATGGTTTTTCGTGCATGTAATCCCAATACCACACCAATCACCATTGAGAAGCCTGCAACTTTCAAAAAATTCTTCCTCGACCCAATCCAGTTATTTCCTGCACCATTACCACTAGCTCCATATCCAATCAATTTATTTGTTTTTTTATTTATTCACTTCTTTTGATAACTTTATCCTTCCCCATCTTCTTCGTAAATTTCATTGTGATCCACTAATCCCGTTTTCCCCTTGATTTTAGAAACACTGCATTTATTAGTTCATAATTTCTTGATGGGCTGGAGCAAAAGCATTTGCCTTGCATGTGGCTGGCACGGGGCTCAACTCCTCTGCCCCTCCCGGAAAGCCCAGCAAGCTACCGAGAGCATCTCGGCAGGACACAGCCTGGCAAGCTACCCGTGGTGTATTCAACATGCCAAAAACAGCAACAGCAAGTCTCAAAAATGGTGACGTTACTGGTGCCCGCTCGAGCAAATGGATGAGCAACGGGATGACAGTGACAGTGATTTTCTTGATACTTGTCATTTGAGAAACAGCTTACTCTAATTTGGACTTTCATGACCAATTCCTACTGATTTTCTTCTTTGTATATCTCTGCCACCTCCATCCTAAGCAACAATCAACTTACCAGAATGATCTGTCTAAATGTAGATACAACTACAACATCCCACTAGAGACTCAACATTTCCTGATTAATTGTTTTACCTCTAAGTTTTGTATTCAAAAATGATTTTGAGCTGGATCTTTTTGTATCTTTCCTTTTGTCTTCTTCCACTCTTTTTCAATTCTCCTGTTCTCCAAACTATCTTTCTGATTGCATTAACTGAACACATTATAAACTTCCACTCTTCATTGTATTTATTTATGTGAGTCCCTCTTGCAATATCCATCAACATATCCCAGCTTTACAATAGGCTACTCATGATTTATATTGCAATTTAATTCTTTAGAGGGGGGTGATTGGAAGGTTACTGTGTACCTATTCTACAATACCAAGCTAAGCACTTTTTCCCCCTCCCAAGCAGTGCTCATTATCTGGGGGCCACTCCTGAAGATACTGGGCCAAATGTTTCAATGCAGTAGTCTGGAGAAGTGGCATTGGTCAAGCTCAGCAGTGATGAAGCAACCAGGATTTTACCCTACAGAGTTTAGGGGACATGCAGTGCCAGGAATCAAACATAGATTCATGGCACATGCAAGGCATATACCCCTAAACCCACAGCTTAATGCCAGACCATTAGACCCAACTCCTTGAGATAAAGAGGATTTTCCTGTTTGCAGATGACAAAACAAATTCTATAAATCTCTAGAATTTTCCCCCATTCCCTATTATTTAAAATGGCAAAATCAAGCACAGCCTAAGCCAACTCTAAGTCCTATGATTCAACGCTTTCCTAGGCAAACAAATAAGTTACATGCTCTTTGTTAGAGCTCTCCTGTGGTGACAATCATGGTAGCACTGTCTTCCCGCTGTTCATTGATTTGCTTGAGTGGGCTCCAGTAACGTCTCCATTGTGAAACTTGTTGTTACTGTTTTTGGCATATTGGGCGGGGGGACTACACCCAGCAGTGCTCAGGAGTGACTTCTGGCTCTGTGCTAGTGATCACTCCTGGGGTTGTGCAGGGTAACATATAGGGATCCAGGGACCTAAACCTAGGTCAGCCGCATGCAAGGCAAATGCTGTACCTACTGTACTATTGCTCAGCCCCAAACATCATTTAAATCATAATTAACAGCCCGGTGCATTGCTAAAAAATAAAGAGGCTTGTGTCAGGCTAACAAATATGGATCCTTAGTTTCAGAAGACAGCTTTGTGGAAAGAAAAGAACACGGCATTAGTTTAAGATCTACAAATCTTCCAAAATTAAGTAAGAATTTTGAAGGAATGAGTGGCAGGAGATAAAACAAAAGAGTTAACTGGGGTCACTTGCTTTATAATCATCTTTACACACAACTGGTAGTTTTCTGAAGACAGAGATGCTCACCTCTCCTCCAGATCCACGTGTGCTCAGGATTTGGAACCAATAATATGGTAAGCATTAAAGCAGTATTTATTGAATGAAGAAACTAAAAAAAAAAATCAAGAGCTGGAATTATCCCCTTGGGATCACAGGAAACTATGGAAGGCTTTTCAACAGAGGAGGTCTATATTAGAGTTTCATTTTAGATGGATTACTTGATCTGCAAAGGATAGTGACAGATTTTAGAGGAGAATGGAATAAAATTGAGTTCATTACAATAGTCTAGGCTGATATGGTCTAAATATATCTATATTTAACAGAAGAAAAGTTAAAAGGAAAACACTATTAAAAAGACTTGATAACTCTACATGGATTGATAAGGAAAGATATGCTGATTCCTAGGTCTAAAGATTAGAATGATATTATTATGTAATAGGTTAATGATAATAAATAACATAACAGATTTATAATAAAGACTGGCAAGCTCTCTCTTGGACATGCTGAGTTTGATATGCCTGTTAAGCACTTAAGTCAGAATTTTCAGCAGGCTAGAGAATCTTTGAGTTTAAATGAAAGGAGAGGTCAAAACTAGAAGCAGACATTTGTAAATCAATATAAACCTGTTGTGGTTAGAGCTCTGGAAATGGAGGAGAACAATGAAAAAAAAAGTCATGGAAATGAATACAAAACAATGCTTGAATTTAGACAAGATAACAAGGAAAGAATCTTATGACGCACAATATGAAGGGAACACAATAAGCTGCAAAATGATGCGGGGAAGAAAAATCATGAGAAGAGTGCCAAATAAGCTAAAAGAGCAGAAATATTTAAGATGAGATAGCATTCAATTAAAAACAAAGCTACAATATAATCCAACGAGATGAGAATTCAAAATGCCTATAGAACTTAAGTATAATATAACTTAAGTATAACTTATAACTTAAGTATAACTTAAGTGGGTAATTTTTAGTGACTTGATAGGAATTGAAACTTCATTAAAAAAAAAAGTAGCCATGAACAGGATATGTGTAAAGGAAGACTACAGAATAGTTAACTAAGAATGAAAGATCAAATGAATGGCAGCAATATTTGCTTCTCTCCATTCAAGAAGGTGATGACCTCAGCGGAAGATCATTTTCCTTACAGAAACATGGACATCTTTATGAAAATAGAGGGCAAAAGATATGAAAGTAGAGATGAAAGGAAATATATATGCATATATTTTTTTTAAAAAAGACATAGACACTAGAGACAGAGAGAGGAAATTAGTATTAAATGAAAGAACAGCACAACTTGTGCCTGGGATTGGGGTATCAAACTTTCTATCAGATATTGGTAAATCAAAGAAAAAATAAGAGAGTGTCATTGGCTATAGCAGTAGCTACAAAATGGAGATAAATACACATACATACACAGGTTTATTCATAGTTGCAAAATTATGGATTGAGTTTTATCAGAAATCAGATAATATATTTTCAGAACAAATGAAGAGAAAAGTAACCCAAAGAGTAACACCTCATTTAGGGGCCCTGAGTTTGACTAGGGTTTTGATTGTTCAAAAAGTGTTTTTTTAGGACAAAGGGGAAAAAAACAGACATAGTGAAGGCATTTCAACTAATGGGACAAATTAGGCAAAAACACCCTTTATGTGCAAATTACTAAAATTAGATATCACAATGGGGGTGAGGGAATGCAGATGAATAAGAAACTTTTTTTTTCCTTTATAGAGATAGAGTGAAAAGGCTGGAGTGGAAGAGAGGAGTCAAAGATGGAAACTGCAAAGACATTCAAAATAAAATTGTTTAATAAACAAATAACTTTGGTTCATCAATAACTTTGATTTTTTTTTTTTTTTGCTTTTTGGGTCACACCCAGCGATGCTCAGGGGTTACTCCTGGCTTTGCACTCAGAAATTACTCCTGGCAGTGCTTGGGGGACCATATGGGCTGCCGGGGATCGAACCCAGGTTGGCCGAGTGCAAGGCAAACGCCCTACCCGCTGTGCTATCGCTCCGGCCCCAATAACTTAGAATTCTTTCATGTGGCTCTTACTTTTCAGTAATATCCGTAAATAAAGAATTTAAGTACCCACGTGAACCTAAATTTCAACCTGTTTATCTCTCAAAATTTTTAACCCCTTAGCTAGATATTTCTAAGAAGTTACTAACAAAAACAACTGAATGTTTCCTGGTAGGTCCATTTGACTAGAAGCTTGGGGGCTCCGATGGTTCTAGCACAATCGTACAATTCCTTTAGAAAGAACTTTTTAAACAATGAATTTAAAAGGACTGCTTCATCTACCTGTCCATCCAGGATAATTACAGAAACCAAGGAAGAGGGGCCGGAGCGATAGCACAGCGGGTAGGGCGTTTGCCTTGCACGCGGCCGACCCGGGTTTGATCCCCGGCATCCCATATGGTCCACCAAGCACCACCAGGAGTAATTCCTGAGTGCAAAGCTAGGAGTAACCCCTGAGCATCGCTGGGTGTGACCCAAAAAGCAAAAAAAAAAAAAAAAAAAGAAAAAGGAAACCAAGGAAGAAGCTAAGAGTCATAACCAAGCATTCAAATATATATTATGTGTGCCTGGGTCAGTAACAGCATATTTCTTTTTAAAAATATATGGACAGTGTTTTTCTCCCACTTATATAAGGTCATCTTCCGCCATCCCTATATTCTAACAAGATTTTGTGTTTCAAAGAGATGGAGATCCATCTTAATCTCCGAATTACATTTAATATATAGAAGACAAGAATTTAAACCTTTCACTGCAAAGATGAGAAAATTAATATTCATCACATGAGCAGTAGCAAATGATATTAATAAAACATAAGTAAATTGCCTAATTCTCAAAACAAGCCTCTTAAGATAGTATGATTACTGGTCTCATTTAATGAGAGAGAAAACAGAGCCCAGAAAGATTCAGCAACTTATCCATCATCGCACAGCTAGTGGCAGGCAGCAGTAGAAGTCAAATTCATATTCTGGTTCATTAACAGATATTCCAATCTACATGGGTCTGATAACTCTACCATGTTTTTCTGAAGCGTGTCATGGAATTAGACCAAATTCATCTCTGAGATCCTGAGAAGGCCATTCAATTTCACAATGTCCCATTCATCCTGACCCCAAACCAAAAAAAAAAAAAATCTATTTCCAACACAAAAGCAAAGACCGGTCCCACCAGAGAGGTCAGTGAGCATATTAAGAAGGATGTCGGTTTCCCCTACTTTTTCTATAGATCTCAAAATCTGATGAGGCATAGGATGGTTCACTATTTTCCTGCTGTGTCCTTACGTAAACCAGTGCTACTCCAGTCTCCTCTACACATTTCCTCTCCATTGCCTGGAGGAGAGAGTCCTGATTCTTTAACAGAGCATTTCATTTCTCTGTTGTCTGCTTCTCAGCCTCATCTCACCACTCTCCACAACCCCTGGAATCTCAACTTCAGCATACAAAACATCTCTTAGGAACTTGACATTTTTGCACGTTCAGAAATGCCTACACTTCTGAGTATAGGATAAATTGGTGCTGTCTTGCAGATTTATCTGCCGTGTTCTCCAGAGGATTTTCTTGATAGGAGCTAATGCTGCTAGGCATAAACTCTCCCACCAGGGGACCACACTGAAAGTTATACAGACTTGTGTGTGTATGTGTGTGTGTGTGTACGCACACACATCTTATTTGAGTTTAGTATTTTCCTTTCTGACACTTCATGATGAACCAAGGGCAGGCCTAGTTTCCAAGTCATCCCCATAATCTTAGGCTTACTCTTTAAGTTGACATAATAAAAGTAATGGGCCTTTCTCATTTATCTCTCAGATGTCAAACTCACCTTCTCAACCAGATACACCAGTTTCCATTGTTTATCTGAAATTCTATTTCTTTCCCATCTCCCATCTATGTCCTGGGAGAAATAGTTTCAAGACTTAGTCCCAAATTCAATTTGGAATATAGTAAAATCACTTTGATGGGATTAATTCGTCAAAGCCAGGTTTTGCCTAGGGATCACTGTTAAAAGAATGAGGGGCTGGAGGATTACAGTCATCCAATCACTGAGGAGGAGCTTGGGAAAGGCCGAATCAAGGTCCAGTCTAACCTAGAGAGACCTTGGATGATCCTATTGAGAGCTTAGCCCAGGAACTTTCAATTGCATAAGCCAATCCAAATGCTTCTGTTGTTCTTTTGTTGTATTTTTTATAATCTTAATTCAGTAAGTAGGTGAACTTACTAGTAACTACCCACAAAGTCCTAAAAGAAATCATACACATAACAAGCACACATATAGCAATATACATCTACATATATAAATAAAATTTGCTTGACTAGCGTCACTTAATTGTGCTCCAATAATTGGGATTTGGGGGTGTTCCTGTTGCCCAGAGTATACCTGGGTAAGCATCTCCGCTTCTCTTGCTTTTTTTACCAATCTTTCCTCAGGAACCTACCTCGAAGTATCCATGAAATGTAAACTTAATCTACCCCAGATCTACAGTTTGATTCACAGGTTTATCAGCCAAAGAAAATGCCAAGGAGTCATTATTCCCTTCCCTTTGGTACTCCCTCACATTTCAAAAAGAGTAATCTCTGAAGCACTAGGGTCAGTATTATTAAAAATGCTTAATAAACATCCAATCTCTGGAACCCCTCTTTGGAACACCAAAACTACTGAATCACAATCTCCAGTAAGCAACATATAGGGATCTGTACCTTTTAAACAAAAATGTTGGGGCTGGAGCAATAGCACAGCGTGTAGGGCATTTGCCTTGCACGCGGCCAACCCAGGTTCGATTCCCAGCATCCCATATGGTCCCCTAGCACCGCCAGGGGTAATTCCTGAATGCAGAGCCAGGAGTAACCCCTGTGCATCACCAGGTATGACCCAAAAAACAAAAACCAAAAAAAAAAAACAGTTACAAAGACTAAAATTAAAAAAAAAAAATTCTACTGTCTGGGCAACCTGGAGAAAGATAAGCAAGAATTCCTAAACTGTTTGCCCAGCTTCAAAAATGTCTCCTCATTTCTACGATACCAATTATGAAGAGGAGCTAAAGCTTGTCTTTCAATTCCAAATTTAAAAAAAAAATCATTGCACTGAATTTTAAGGATTCACCCAGCCCAGTATGCAGGATTTTGAGAAAGTGTCCTCACCTCTCTAAGGATGTCTTCCTGTCTTTGTCTTTAGGACTAGGAATGCTAGATTTCCTCACTGGAGTCACCATTTCTGAGTCCTGATTAGGGTAATTATTGAAATGGCAATAATCCATGAACCTTTACAATTTAATAGGAACTCCACCAGGAACCTTTCAAATATTATTTCACTCGATTGTCACAATTTCTTGAAATCTAGATGCAGCAAATGACCGGCCTCAGATCACCATCGTTCCCTATAATCAGGCATTTCGTCATCTAATTTCCCAGCTTTTTTAAAATTAATGAGATAGATTTCTTTGAATTTAGGTTCCTGCTTGCAACTCCCTTTGGTCATTAGAATGGAGCAGAAGTGATGGTGTGCTAATTCTGCGCCTACATACCTCTAGAGACCTTGTGGGTTTCTGCCTGTGTTCTTATCAACACGGGAAGGATGTGACTGGCGTTTCAGAAGGAGGATGAAAGACAGGAGGAGCAGTCTGTCCAACTGACGTGGCTCAGCCAAGCAAAGATTAGAGCACGGCTGCCATCTGCGTGAAGAAGGAAGGTCAATCCAGCTTAGATCAGGGAGACTGGGTTAGACCCACTGAGGCATAAGCTCTGCGAATAAATGTCAGTTATTTAAAGCCCTGGGTTGGGTGGGCATGGCGCAGGAGAGAGGTTTACAGACGCACTAGGTGAAAAAAGAAGATTGAGGGGCAGTGATGTTAAGTAATGTGTTCAAGGTGACATCAAAAGTTAGAGCAAGAGGAAAGACTGGGTATGTTGGAAGCCCTTTGGGGCGAGGGCAGAGGCAGGCGAGTGCTTCTTGGGTCACACCCAGTAATGCTCAGGTTACTCCTGGCTCTGAACTCAGAAATTGCTCCTGGCCCTGCAGAGACAAAATGGGATGTCGGGGACCAGTCTCCAGGTCAGCGGTGTGCAAGGCCAAAGGCCTACCTCCAGGCCCCTAAACGGCCTGGTTCTTAAGGCAGCCCTGTGGGTTCTGAGCTGGGGATTCTACTTCCTATGTTAGGTGACTTTAAGGGAGTTTAGCCCCAAGAAGCAGTCCTTGCTTTTAAAGTGCATGCTTTTCCTCTAGATTCCATCAGAAACTTGGAAGGTGAGATCCCAGCGTCTGTCATCGGAGAACTCTCCCGGATGATTTTAAAGCATTTGGGGGGTGCAAGATGAGCAGGCAGCTGCAGTAAACAGGAGCTGACCCTGAAGGCAGGGTCGGGAGAGGTAGCAGGGAAAGGGGCAGTACTGGACACAGGTTTTTCCCTTCTCTTTGGCTGCCAACGTGAGTACAACCTAATCCATCTATGCATAAGAATTTGCAGGTTTTAAACCAGAAGGAAACAAGGTGTTTCATTTGGGAGCTTGAGGGAAAAAAAAAAAAAGAAAAACTTACATCTTTGGGATGAAAAGACCCTTAATCTTCAAAACACAAACTATTTTTTTTTTCATTTCATACCAAAGCCCCTTCAAGTCTAGGAAGTCTGCCGAGGCCTCAAGTCAGGCAAACAGCTTGTGTTTTGCAGATTAAGAAGCCTTTGACCCAAAAGATTCATTTTTTGTGAAACTCCAAAGGAATGGCCTAGTCTATTTCTAGCCAGCACACTCCCTCACAGGCAGCTTTAAACGCATTCCAAGGAGGAGGCAGCTCCCCTGCTGGTCCTGGGGCCTAGCACACAGGAGGCAGGGGATGAATGGGCGTGAGCCTTAAAAGAGAATTCTTCTCCCCAAAATATCACCCTGTTTCCATGCCAGGATGCCCCAAATGCTCATTATAGAATAAATACAACTTGGAACAAATGGAAAGGTCCTATTCAAGGAAGGAGGCTATAATACTAAGCCACAGGAGCAAGCAAGAGAGAGACTTCTAGAACTGTGGATACACACAATCTTATCCTGTCCCCACAACACTGTCTACCTAGGCATGGCAAAACGGTCTACTCTCCATCAGCAAGAAAACGCAGCCCCAGAGAGTTGATGTATTAAAGCTAAGATGATCTAAACATGGCCACAGTCTGTTTCCTAAATCTGACTCCAGATTCCGAGCAATCAAAAATGGTAAAGTCTAAGGTCAAGTTTTTTTCAGGAGGATAAGGTAGAGGATGCTATGACTTTGAACTCACAGAAGCTAGTCAGAGTTAACACGTTCCAATTCGAACCCCACTCAAAATATCACGCCAGAGGGTGATTCTACATCTCTGGAACTTGATTCCTTGCATATGTAGAATCAGAAGGATGCCTTAGAATTGTTTTCATTTTTGTTTTGCGGGAGTAGGGGTAGGGGGTAGTTCTAAGTTTATCATTGTTTATCATTGCTTCGGAACTGTAACTCATACACAGTTGTCTAATGGTGAAACAAATAAGAAAGGGGGAGGTAAAAGAGAGAAGGAAAAAAAAGTAAGGAGGAGAGGAAAAAGAAGAAGAGGAGAAGAAGGAGAAAGAGAAAGGGGAGTGGGAGGAGGAGGAAGGGGAGGGGAGGAGGAGGGAGAAAGGGGGAGGAGGGAGACAAAATGAGAGGGAAGGAGAAGGGGGAAGGAGAGGGACGGGGGGAGAAAGAGGAGGAGGAGAAGGAAGGAAAACTGGAGAAAGAAAGAAGTAAGAGATGCAGAGAGAGGGAGAAAGAACTCTGCTCAATCTCGGCTGCCTTGAATGAGGGACAAGCATGCCAGACGAGAGGGATAGAGTCTGAGGAAGTGAATGAATTTGATTTGTCTAAGCCTTAGGAAAGCAAATATGACTGAGATTTTGGCTGACCGCCACCAGCTTCCAAACAGAAAATGGCTCCCAGATAGACTGTGGGTGCTCAGCGGGGTCTGTTCGAGTGAGTGATGGGGAGGCCGTGCACTGCTGGAAGGCGGAGAGAAAATTATAATGTTCTCCTGACAGAGACCAGCAGAAAGAGCCAGCCCAGGAGGAGGAGAGAAGGCACCAGCTGGGCCTCCCCCAAACGACTCCGGCAATTTACACAAAACCCAGAAGGGCCTCTGAAAATGGCTAACCCGAGGGTGCTCGCGCCAAGTTACACTGTCGGGTGCAATGGGAATTGGTCAGTGCAAAAAAGCACGGCGCTGGGAGTTGGAAGGTCTGGGCTCCCGGCCCAGCCTGGTTTCTAATTTACTGTGCGATGTGGGGCCAGGCTCATCCTGTCCGGGGGGCCTTAGTCTGTCCGTGTGAAAAGTCGTCGGAGGTTTTAAGTGATTGCTAATGGTCTATCTAATTCAAGCAGACACTCAGTAATATACTGTGCTCAAATATCAATAAATCCCACTCATTCACCGGGCGATTATTAGACACGGTTGCTGCTCCAAGTGTCCTGCAGTGAGTGAGGGCGCTGACACCCATACACCTAAAAATCAGCGCCCTGTGAGATTGCCACCACTCTCCTAAGGGGGAAAAACTGGTCCAAAGGTGCCACCTGATCTAGCCTTCTTCTTCCTGCAGAAAGTACAGAAGTTCAGACTCGCATGGTTTCACATTCATCTGATTCCCAACAATCTCTAGGGCAGGACCTGATGAAAGATCCAAGGATTTGCCTTCAAAATCATTAGGGGTCAGGGCCGGAGTGATAGTGCAGGGGGTAGGGCGTTTGCCTTGCACATGGCCGACCCAAGTTTGATTCCCAGCATCCCATATGGTCCCCTGTGTACCACCAGGAGTAATTCCTGAGTGCAGGAACCAGGAGTAACCCCTGTGCATCGCCAGGTATGAGCCAAAAAGAAAAAAAAATCACTAGGGGTCACATCGTCAGGAAGTCAGTACTTTTCCTAAGTCTCACCCGAGCCTCACAGGCTCTCCAGGGAGGGAGTTCAAAGTCCGAAAGGTATGCACAACAGTCCTCAAGTCTATAAGTTGACAGTCTTATCTCCGTCGCCATCCATACATGTACACGACATGTATGAAGACCCAAAAGGCACGCCTCCTTCCTCCCTCAACTCTCTTTGATCAAAGAGCCCTCGAGGAGAACCAAGTCCAGATGCCTCATCTCATGAAAAGGGAAAGCAGAGCTGGCCCCAGGAAAGCCAGAGTCTCCAAACCTCCTCGGGTGTGTTGTTTTTACCCACTCAGAGCTACCCAGGGCTGTGTGAACATGCATTGATTTCTTGGCGAGCCTTTCTTTGGTTTGGTTTGGTTTCAGCATTTGTTTAGCACTGCTGGTAAACTCAGCTCTCCCAGTTCAGCTCTCATTTACTCACCGGAGCAATCTGAACCAGGGGTGGAAAGACTGCAGGCCTCAGGGGAGGAGACTGGAGTGGGGGCGCGAGGGTGGGCTGGGAGTGGGGGGAGGGAAATGCAGGCGCGAGCAGTGTGTTGGGAGCAGAGGGAGAGAGAGAACGCTGCAGTCAGATGCAGAGGTGGAAACAAAGCAGCTTATTGATTAAGGAAAGCAGCTCTCCGAGGTCGAGGTGGCAGTCTGGCTCTTCTGGGTCTGCGCAGCAGATCTGCCAGGACACACACCCACCCTGGACGCTTCGGAACCGTCTAGTAGTGTGTGTGCAGGGGGCGAATGATGGGAAAGGCGATCTGATGGGCCGATTCATTCAATAAAGCACTGTAGCACTGTCACTGTCATCCCGTTGTTCATTGGCTTGCTCGGGTGGACAGCAGTAACATCTCCATTGTGAGACTTCTTGTTACTGTTTTTGGCATATCGAATACACCACGGGTAGCTTGCCAGGCTCTGCCATGCGGGTGGGATACTCTCGGGAGCTTGCCGGGCTCTCCGAGAGGGATGGAGGAATCGAACCCAGGTCGGCCGCATGCAAGACAAACGTCATAGCCGCTGTGCTATTGCTCCAGCCTCATGAACAATGTTCATTTAGTTCCATCAAACAAAATGAGACAGAATATAAATATGACGGAAAATGGCTTCTTCTTGGATGGACATGATGAAAAATCATCCAAGAAAATGTCTCAAAAAGACAGGACGGGAGAGATTTTTTCTCTCCTTGCCTTGCCTACACTCAACTCAGGTTCAATCCTGGCATCCCATATGGTCCCCTGAGCTCTGTCACTGTCACTGTCATCCCATTGCTCATCATATTGCTCAAGCGGGCACCAGTAACGTCTCCATTGTGAGATTTGTTGTTCCTGTTTTGGCATACAGCAAGTAGGGAGTTTGCCTTGCATGCGGCCACCTCGGGTTCGATTCTTCCGACCTGGGTTTGATTCCTCTGCCCCTCTCGGAGAGCCCCCAAACACTGCCAGGAGTGAGTCCTGAGCATCGTCAGGTGTGACTGAAAACTAAAAATATAAAACTTAAAAAGACAGGTACTAGATTCTGGTAAAACCTCCACTATGAAAGGACTGGAGGGACGTGTAGGGAATAGGGAGAGAACACAGTGGGCTAAGTGTATGCTTTGAATGTGGGAGGCCTGGATTTGATCCCAAATGCTGTGAACACCCCAGGAATAACTCCCAAGCACAGAGCTGGAAGGCGATATTAAGCACTGCTGAGTGTGGTCTAAAAACAAAGGACAGTGATAGAGGCAGAAGGGTCCAACTTCTTCACCTAAACAGACTTTTTGGAATCTCTAATCTGGACTATTAGACCAGTTTCTGAGTTCACTGTCTGAACTCAGACTTTCCCTGTGAAAACCATGCAGGAAACAGGTGCTTAATCAATGTTTGCCAATCAATCATCTCCAACAGTTCCATCACGTCAATGAAAAAGAGTTTCAATCCACCACCAGATGTTGTAGAAGTTTAAACTCTTTAGTTTAAAAGCTGCAGAGTCCAAATGGTCAACATAAAGAAATGTCCGTGGTTAAAGAGGGGATGGTGGTTGGGGTTGGAGCAATAGAACAGCAGGTAGGTCATTTGCCTTGCATGCGGCCAACACGGGTTCGAAACCCAGCATCCCTTATGGTCCCCTGAGCACTGCCAGGAGTAATTCCTGAGTGCAGAGCCAGGAGTAACCCCTGTGCATTGCCGGGTGTGAGCAAAAACAGAAAAAGAGAGGATGGTAGTGACAAATGGTCAGACATGTCCCAATCAAGGACAGGAGTTAGCTTCCTTGAGGAAATGGCCTTCCCAAACTGCCCTGTCACTTGACTTCTCAGGTGCAGTTAGAAGAAAATGCAGTTATTTTAGGTGAAGTCTCTCCACTGTTAGGCATTGACAAGTAATATCAGCGCTGAGTCTCTCACCCCACCCCACCCTAGCCTAATGAGGGTCAAGTCAAATATGACGTATTCATGTGACAATTGCTATATGTGTTTGTGGACTTATGGAATTAAGTTCAACATCTGAAACTCCCAGGGGTCTCCCTCAATTAACGCTAAAGGAACGGGCCCTGAATTTGCTTTCCTGTGGTGGTGCAGATGTTGTAGTCACAGTGAAGTCCAATGTAGTCACAGGTTAAGTTCAATTCCCCAACATGCAGGAGTACATCCACCTTCCTAAGTACAGAACACTTTCTCAGTCTGTCTCCCCACCTTGAATGCAAAGTTGACTTCTCAGCGCAGCCCTGCCTCCTCCAAAAAAGTCTTTTCTGATTGCAATAGCCCCTTTTTGACTCCTACAACTTCGAGGAGATGCTTTTATGTACCCTTAAAAGCACAACACATCATTTGATGGATACTTAATGTAACCCTGCAGTAGAAAAAGTGTTTAATGAGTACCTAGGGACCTGGATTCTAATCTTGCCGGTATCATGCCCACACATGCACACGTACACACACACACATACGAACACAAACACACATACCCCTTACTGTGTGGCCCTGGTCAAATTAATTCCTACTTTTGACATTTAATTTCCAGCACTTTTGTCTTTAAGGATGCTGTTTTCAAAGTGGGTCTGAGGTAGCCACAGTACAAGGAGGGTTTGCTGGAGACTTTCCAGACCTATTCTTTTAGGGCTGCTTTGAAAAACAAAAACCCTTAAAGCTCTAACTAGTTTCTGAATTCCAGGTGATAGGTATGTCTTTTGAACTTATGTAAGCTTCACAGAGTATCTCCTATGTGCCAAGCACAGTGCTCAGTGCTTATCCTGATGTCTTTGATGTCTTGTCTCCTCGTGGTCCTTAAACAAATGTTCTGCGGACACAGTGAACGACACAAGCAGAACACTCCTGGGAAGTGACCGCTTTGTCGGGCCATTTCCTAGCCACCAGATCTTTGCAGTCCCTGTACTTTTTAGGGTTCGATATCCTCTTTGTATCCGGTCAAAATATAAGGAAAAAGAGGAAGGGAGGAGAGAATGAAGAAGGAAAGGAAGGAGGGAAGATTGGAAAGGCAGAAGAAAAGGGAAAAAAAGAAGAAAGAAAGGAGAGGGAAGGGAAGATTTAAGGAGGCAACAGCGAAGGCATGGCAAATAATGGAGAAATGTTTTTAAAACAGGAACAAAATTAAAGAGAGAAATAAAACAAAAAGAACTTCGAATTTTCAAAAATATCCAGATGATTTTCTCTAGAATAAGAATTTTTTTTCCTACAAATATCTTAGATGGTATGAGCTCTCCCATCCATGCACCAATCACTCAATTCTGCCATTGAAGCATGGAAGCAGCCTCAGACAATACACAAATGAATGACTGTTAACTATATCCCAGGAAAACTATTTGCAAAAAGGCATAGGGTTAGATTTAGCCCATGGACCGTGGTCTGCAGACTCCTGCACTAACATTAATTCATTTAAAAATAAATTTACTAGGGTTGGAATGATACACTTTCCTGGCACACAGTCAACTTGGGTTAGATCCCCAACACCCCATATGGTCCCCTGAGGTCTGCCAGGAGTGATTCCTAAGCACAGAGTGAGGAATAAGCCTTGTGTATCACCAAGTGTGGCCCCAGCTTAAAAAATAAAAATAAAAAAGTTTTTTTTTTTTCCTACAGGAATGATCAGTTCCATGTACAGATAAAGACACCAGCTCAGAGAAGTGGCATGGCATACACATTACAGCTCTTGCATTTGCTAAAGGGAAAGGATTCCTACCCAAGATGATCATACTATGGCATAGTACAACACAGGAGAATTGCTCTGCTTTTCAGCTACACTCACCAGGTGGACTTGGTTTCTCTGTCCAGCCACTCCCAGGATATTCCTGGGCCCCATGTTTCCCCAAGTGCCCTTGAATTCTAGAAAGAATTCACCTTCTCGAGAGGTGGTGTACCATCTCAGAAACAATCTGTTTTCCCCAGCCGGAAGAGGACTTAGAGAAGATGCTAAAATGATTTGACTTATTTATTTAGAATTCATACACCCCCTACTTTCAGACACAGCTAAAGTGATATGACAAAGTTAAATAAGATATAAATCAGGAGGATTAAAAATAAAAATGGAACAAAGAATAGTTAAATTGCGTGAAGGAAAAGAAGCTTCCAGACACCTGGGAAGAGCTAATTGATCTGGATTTAGTTCTGAGGTTCCTGGCAGCTGAAGTGAAGTGAAGTTAATTGGTCCCCAAGGGGCTAAAATCCATGAGTAGGGTCTCATTAGCGTTACACATATACCAGTGAACAAAGGAAGATTGAGTGGAGCAAGTGACACAGTGCCCCACCCCTAGGGTGGAAGGACAGGTCCAAGAATTGTCCCCAACCCAAGAGCCTCCTTTGCCCCAACCCAGGCACGTAACCCAGCACATCAAAAACACAGAATGAGGTACAGAATTCGAAGACCCTCACTCTCTCTAGCCTTCAGAAGCTGAGAAATTTAATTGAGTTCTTGATATTATTCATATCTCATTTTCTGGTGTGTAAAATGAGACACTAATCATTGCTTACTTCATGGAGCTGCCGGTGGGTGTGGAATTAAATATGTCAAATGCCCAGCCAATGACGGGTACAGAGTGAACTCATGATTCTTGCTAATTCCTCCTGCAGAATTGTTAAAATGCAAATCTTTATTAGAGAGCACTCTTTAAATGGCCACCAGCCCTTTCTATTCTCTAGCAAACAAGGGAGGGATAAGGAAGGGACAGGGGAAATGTCAAAGAGGAAGAGAGAGAGAGAGAGAGAGAGAGAGAGAGAGAGAGAGAGAAAGAGAGAGAGAGAGAGAGAGAGCACAAGGAGTTAATGGGCATGAAAAAGTAATAAAAGAGTAAAAAGGTGATAATAGGAGGACAAGGCTTTGAAGACAAGTTTCCAATATGGAATATTTGGTGCACTGTAATGGCTTCTTCCCTATAGATAGTTCTAGCTAGCATAGCCACTATCTTTTATTATACTTAGATCTTCCAAATTTCTGTCTAGACTCTTTCCAGTTTGCCATTTTGTAGGATAACATTGGTTTCTCCTTTCTGCCTTGCCACGGGGAGCTTAGGTTTAATGAGTTACTCCCATCACAGTGCTCCTGAGGCACTCCCATTCCTCTGTGTTTATCTGTAACCTCTTTCTTTCTGCTGTTTCCCCAACCTGTCAATCACCTTTATCTCCTATTCAGACTCTGTTAACTTGTATATATCACTGTTTTTTCCTCTTTATGCCCTTTGCATAGTTACTTCAGAGCAATGTTCTTTTTGTACAGACACAGGAAGACAGTTAATGCTATGCTTTTGTACCTTGGGAGTCAACTGACTTTGAATAATATTCACTACTGGGCATCTGTTTTCTCGACTTAAACCTCAGTTGCCCTTACTTCCTAGCACCCCAAAAGCAGAGTCTTGATGAGGCACTGGACGAACCCAGGGCAAGCTGTGAGCTACACTGACATCAAAATGGGCCAGGCCAAAGCACCATAATACTTAACTATAAAGTTAAGAGCATGGTCATGGACAAATACTGTCATGATCCAAAAAGCAACAACTGGATTAGGACCCTGCTAGGGTTAGGAAAGACTAATCTGGCCTGAGCACTGTAATCTGAGATCTATAGCGAGATGCCCCCCAGGAGAGCCATCTTATAAGCTTAATGCATCTCTTACTGAATCCATACAAAATGACTAATATTATTAAGAAATAAAATTAAGATGAATGTTTAAAGATTGTTGGACTAAGGAAAAGAGAAACACACCCTAGGTGGCTGCAGGCGATCAGGAAGGGCTTTACATATTATGTTGATTGTGCTACAGGGCCTGGGTGTGGTTGCTACTTCCAAGGTTTGGAGGGTGAGAGAGATGAGAGAGCAGGACTCCAAATAAAAGCATGGAGGGACCAGCAGATGGGACAAAAGAAGACAGGAATAAGGGGCAGGATGAGGCTGCAGTGGGAAGCTTGGTGAGACTGGAACAGGTGCACGGGGAAATGGAATAACTAGCAACAGATCACCAACCAGCCTTGCCCTCATTTCCTCCTTGGTCCATTCATGGCATCAGCCATCCGGGTGGGAAAGTGGCACGAGAACACTGACCACAGGAGGCAAGCAAGAGCTGCAGGCTTCTATTCGTTTTATGGACACACACCATTTCAGTCTTTCTTCTTTCAAACATAATCTCTAAGTATGCGGGGGCCTTCAAAGATGCTTCAAGAATGTAAGAGCTGGGAAGATGCTAGACCTCCTCACACTCACCATTTCACAAAATGAGTGTCGTTCACACTGGCTGGAAGAGAAAGGGTTTTAAGGAGATCATCTGATTTTAAATAAAGCAAACTTAATTCAAGTTCATGAAAAAAATGTTCCTCCTCATTTTTTTAAAATCAATCTAGAAGAGGAAGTAGAGGTAGAAGAAGGAGGAGGAAGAGGGTCATTTTGGTACAGTTACCTCTTTATTTTCTAGCATTTGATCCCCCCTCCCCTTTTTTTTAATAACAGAAAAAGAACAGTCCTAAAGACAAAAAAAAAGAATTGGGCAGCTAGAATATAACTGAACATATAAGGTAGATGTCCCCTCCTGATCATCATCAATTTCCCACTCCCTATCATATTATTCCAATTGTTGCCATTATTTAGTGCAAACACAGCTTTGGAAAAAGAAATTAGCGACAGTGATATGAAGTCCCCTTAGTAAAGCAAGCATTTATATTCAAAGAAACATTGATGCTTATGGGATGAAAAGAAAGTATTCTGATTGAGTTAGAACCTTAAAGGTGAATATTTCAGAAATTTTCTTCGAATCTATTCCCTTTATTTTCAGGACAAAGAAACAGAACTAGAGAAAGAAATGGCTGGCATAAAGTCTAAAGCAAATCAAGGACTCTGGAATCAGATCAGCCTCAGTTTGAACCTTAAATCTACCAGCTTCCACAAATACCAGTAGACATATTACATCCATGTGTCTAAACTTCCATTGTAGCTTCATAAAACAGGGCACATTCTTATGCTTTAATCAGAGCCTGGAGCTAGACACAGACTTGCTAAGTTCAGCACCCAAGAAACACCCATGAAACAAAGAAGCATCCTATGCGTGGCATGTGACCTGTAGCAATTGTATTTACACATACCTGATTATACTTTCATCCCTGTTCCAAAGATGTTAATCGTATTAAAACATTGCCCTAAACTACACCTGTGGTAATGCTGGGACATCTATGTACAGCATCGAGCAAGCAATGATCAAAGAGGCTAAGAACAGGATTCGAGAACTGATACATTACCCAGTTCAAACCTTAGTTTGACATTAATTATGTGAACTTAGCAAGTCCTTTACTTCTCTTCACTTCCATTTACATAGCTATAAAATAAGTATAAATATAGAATATGGTACAATTATATGTAATGGCCCACATCAAATTATAATGCAAGTCAAGCAATTCACAGTGAGCCTAGAACACAGGCAGTGTAATTAAGGAAGTTTCTCTATTATTATTTGGAAACAGTATCAAGTCAAACTGGCTCTAGATCATTCAGCACTAAGGCACTTTGGCTGCCATGCTATATCCAAGATGTGTCCTGCCAGGTGTAATAGGCAAAGGACCCACAGCTGTATAAAGTGCAAATGCAACGGAATTGTTCCACACTGCCTCTGGGGAAGGAGAGATGGAGCCAGTGAAGGGTGAATTTTAAAAGAACATCCGATTAAAAACATATCAGGAAGGGAAAGCTGGCTATATAGGTCACGTTCTTCAAGTCATAAATGCTGAATTAAACAACTGCTCCACACTCCCCGTGTGGCATCCAGCACACTCCCCACGCTCACTCATTCACATTTTCCACCCTCTCTGTATTTGCACTGAACTTTACGAACATGACTTTTTCAAAATGCTCCCTTTCCTTCCTGCACGATGCGGTTCCTGAATCTCAAAGCTCGTCTTCAACCTAGAAGTCCACCTTTCTATAATAATTGCCTAAATGTGTGCTGGATACAAGGATTAGAATGTCTCTCTCCTGTCTAGACTCCCTGGCAGTCCCCAACCCAGGCGCTCAGAGTAATTCTTCCTCAACAGCCTATAATTGTTCAGCCCCACATGTGCTTTCATACATCTCCAGATGAACCAGACCTCTGTTTTCTGACTGGAACACCTTCCAGTTCCATTAGCGTCACTAAAGCACATTAGGAAGACTGGACAGATAGCAGGAAGCTCACAGTAAAATGCTGAACAGCAAAAGCAGTACTGGTGTGTGCGTTGGGGGTGGAGGGGTGGGGAGGGAGGATGTATATTATCCAAGTGCACACCAGGAAGAAAGAAAGGGCTCAGATCAACTATCTAACCTGTCAGCTACAGAAACTAGAAAAAGACATACAAATTAATCCTAAAGCAAAAGGAAGTTAGAGGACCATAAAAATTAGAGCAGAAATCAATGATATAGAAAACAAGACAAAGCAAAAACAATATTGAGGAGCAAATTAAACCAAAAATTGGTCCTGTAGAAGAGTAAACAAGATTGGCAAATCCTCAGCTAGACTCACTAAGAAAAGAAGAGAGAAAACCCAAATAAATAAGATCAGAGATGACAGGGGACAAATCACAACAGACGTCTTCGAAATACAAAAAACCATTAAGATGCTATTATGAACATCTTTATGTCACTAACTTCAAGAAACTAAAATAAAATGGATGAATTCTTAGAACCACACAAACTCTTGAAATACTGCCCAGAAATATAAGATACCTAGGAATCAATGTAGCAAGGGAGGTGAAAGACTTATACAGCGAAAACTATAAATTACTGCTAAGAGAAATAGACATCACCGGGAAATGGAAATACATCCCCTGTTCATAGATTGTGTGAGGAAATCCTTAATACCTCTAGCCCATCCAGGGATAACAGATGTGAAGAACATGTGCAAAGCTTTCAGGCCCACCCAAGGATATCGCATGTGAGGAAAGTGTGTTTTGGGGGTCCCTTGGAACAATGCATTGGGTGACAGAGCCAGCTTCCCAGAGGAACAAAGAGACAGGGACACTTATTGATGGTCAATGGACAGTTTCATCCAGAATCTAATACCCTATTATACAAAATCCAATGGGATTTGAGGTACATGACTTAACGTGGGTGTGATCGACATTTACAGAGGTAAAGCATGCCAATGGAGGTAATTCTTTTGGAAGTTCCACTCTAGGAAATGCTTTGGCTAGAGGCTTCTGTCCAGGGGCAATATTCATCTATACTCTTTTTCTTTCCCTGGCTCTTAGTACAAACTATACAATTAAGTTTACTTCTAATTAATATTTGCAGTCATTTGGATAAACAAAGGAAGAATACAGATTCCAAAACTCAGTTCTCTGGGCTCCAGGACTAAGGTTAAAAGTAGGCTGGGCTTTTACCATAAATCCCGACAAAGTCCTCAGGCAGGTTTATCTTTTTCTACCCATAGGGGTCCTGTCTTTTAGATCATTATAGCTTGTATCAAGACTGTGCTTTATGATTTCTAGAGTGTCCCATATCAAAGCCAGGGCAGCTTTGCTGCTTGCCCCATGTCCATTCGGAGTTCCTTTACTAAGACCTAGCTTTTTGGGTGGCAGGAACTATAGCGGCTGAAATCTGAGTCAAGTAATTATGATGGATGCCCAGGAGTAAATATCAAATCAATTAACTCCCAAATATTAGTAGCATAACACTTAATGGTCTTTCTGTGTTTGAGCAAAGAACATTGTTCTATAGTAAAATATAAAAAGGTTATAAGGGAAAGTGAAAAGCAAATAATTCATTACAGGTACGAAATCCAGAGTCACCAGAAGGTTTAACTTTATAAGTAGTCAAACCTAACTTGGGAGATTTTGTAGCTAACAGAAAAAGAGGTAAATTAAAACAGGAAAGGTTAAGGATAAACTTGGGGGATTAGGAATGCTTGTAAGAGCTTCTATGAGGAAAGGAATAGAAGAAATATACTGATGAAGTCTAAAACTCTTGGGGTTAACATCCAACATACTGGAAGAATAAATATCATTAAAATGTCGGTTCATGATACCCAAAGTACTATACAGATTGAATGCAATGCCCATTAAAATTCCAACAATTTTTTTCAACAGCATGGAACAAACTCTACTAAAATTCATACAGAACATAAAATAGTTAAAGAAATTCTAATAGTCAAAACAATCCTAATAATAAAAATGGGAGGTAATAATAAAAGATGGGTGGTATTGCATTTCTCAACTTTCAACTATATTAAAAAGCTATAAGAATCAAAACTGCATGGTGCTGGACTAAAGTTAGAACTGAAGATCAATAGAACAGAAAATCCTGAGTCAAGCTCCCAAAGTTATGGACAGTTAGTTATGACAAAGGATCTAAGTACATGAAGTGGAACAAAGACAATCTCTTCAACAAATGGTGCTGAGGAAAACAGAGACCTACATTTAAAAAAAAAAAACAAACAAAATAGAATTAGTACCATACCTCACACCACACACAAAAGTAAACTCAGAGTGGATTAAAGATCTCAAGATTAGAGCAGAACCCATAAAATAAATTGGAGAAAGTTCAACAGCTCTCCAGAAAATAGGTTGCAAAGCAGTCTTCAAGGATATATGACCACAATGGCAAAGACAACAGAAATAAAAATAAACAAATAAAAGTATATCAAACTAAAAAGCTTCTGCATAGCTAACAAAATTCAAGCTCTAATAAAAAAGACTACTGAATGGAAGAAAATATTCCACACAGTTCATCAGGTTGATATCCAAGATCTATAAAGCATTCAAAATTCAACTACAAAAAATCCAACAACCCCATCCACAATGGGACAAGAAGGTGAACATACACTATCCCAAAGATGGCATATAGATGCCCAACAGGCAAACGAAAAAGAATTTATCATAACTTATGACTAGGGTAACTCAAATCAAATAAACAATAATATAACACCTTATGCCCTAAGAATAGCACATATAGAAAAGTCTGAAAAATCTGTGTTAGTGAGGTGCTGGTGAGGAAGAACCCTCATTCATTGAATTGTAAATGTTCCCTCATTTAGCCTCTCTAGAAAACAATATGAAAAATCTCAAAAAAAGATATATACATATATATTTTTAAAAGATATATACATAAATATAAAAGATATCTATATATATAACTACCCTAAGACCTGGTGATACAACTTCTTCGCGTCTGTCCCCAAAACACACAAATACACAAATATTAATTCAAAAAGACGCATGCATACTTGTGTTCATCACCACACTTAGTACAATAACAAATATATGGAGACAATCCAACTAAACAGCTACAAACGAAGGGATCAAGAAGTTGTAGAGTGTGAATGTGTGTATTTATGTACATATATAGGCATATACGTATATATACATATACATATATAGGCATATACGTATATAGACATATACACACACATACCATGTAGCTCTAAGAACAAAATCATACAATTTATAGCAACACGGATGGCATTAGAGGGATATCGTGCTAAATGAAGTCAGAAGAAAAGGGAAAGTTGCAGAATGACCTCTTTCATATGTGGGACTTAAAGATACACAGCAAAGTAGCAATTAAGGTCCAAAGACAATGGAATGGAAAAACCGATACAATTGAGTTGGGAAGGCAAAGACATTGGGGTCCTTGGGGGAGGGAGGTGGGTAAACTAGTGACAAGTGTGGTGTTGAAATTATATGCATGAGAAACCACTATTATAAACCACAGAATCCCCCCTTTTTTTGTTTTGGGGCATATCCAAAGATGATTAAGGGATACTCCTAGCTCTGCACTCAGGAAATTACTCTTATCAGTGTTCAGGGGACCATATTGGAATGCCTGGTATCGAACCCAGGTTGGCTGAGTGCAAGGCAAGTGCCCTACCCGCTGTACTATCTCTCCAGCCCAAAACCAGCGAATCCCAATCAATAAAGATTAATTTTACTTTTAAGTAAGATGCTTGAATTAGCAAACCTGGGTTTGTTTTCCTGCTCTGCTGTTATTCTGCTGTTTCCTTTAGTGAGCCTCTTTTTAATTGTCTGTGATTCTGTTCTCTCATTGGTAAAATTTGGATAAAATTTTATTCTCATTTCAAAGAGTAACAGGGAAAGTTATTTGAGACAATACATATATATATATAAAATACTCTAATATAATGCTCCCCAAACAGTAAATCCTCCACAAATATACATCATCATTATTATTTCAGATTTATACACCTATACATAAGTTAACATTCATTTAAAATTTATTTTCATTTTGTTTGTTTTGGGGGGTATCCCAAGCTGTGCTCAGGACCTACTCCTGGCTCTGCACTCAGAAATCACTCCTGGATGGTCTTGGGGGACCAAGCGAGGGGCCAGGGATCAAATGCTGGATTAGCCATCTGCAAGGCAAGCACTTTATCTACACAGTCTCTCTGACTCAAGCATTCCTGTGTTGTACTGTTTTTGCTTTATATTAAATTCAGTCATGAGCTCGAGCACAGTCGTACTTCCCAAAGTGAATAATAGCACTCCTTTCTGAGGGGGAGCTGAAATAATCTGGAATAGTTGTTAAGAGATTCCAGTGCAAATGGTTGTTTTCTGTTCGATTAAAGGTCAAGCTACATAGCAGTGCTGAGTAATTTTTTTTAAGTAGGGGCTGTAAATTAAATAAACGTATTCTAGCACCAAGAAAAGTTTATCCACACTTAGTTGTTATGTGAATACACATGTGATCAGATGTACAGATTTACAAGGTTTTCTAATTAAAATGCTTAGCAGAGTTTGACAACCAGTGCTGAGGTTATCAACTGTGCAGTTTTTGGTCAAGTGTCCAACCTCAAATGCCACAGCCAACATCCAACTGTGTAAATGTCTTTTTCTTTTTTTAAGCAGGACACACAATCAGATTCCCCATTCAGCATGCCTGAATTGTTTTTAAACTCAGCCTCCATTGTGGATTACCAAAATCCCCAAGTGCATGAAAAACAAGACTTTCCTGTACCCACATAACCAGCCTTCCCTCATAACCTTAGTGTTCCAGAGCTTATTTTTGTCTCTGCATGAAAATTTTAAAAAGGCATTGTTGACAAACTTGAAAATCACTAGAATTGATACAGTATCTTGAATGCAGGTATTATCCCGAGGGCAGCCTCATCTCCAAAAACAAGCAAAATCCACAGAACTAGAAGCACAAGTAACCTCTAACTCAATGAACACACACACACACACACACACACACACACACACAGCACAGAGCTGATTGAGCTCACCTCATGCAGAAACCCCTCCAGACTGATCCCATCTTAAGTTTGCTTAAGACCCAAGACGGTGAATTTACACCTTTCTTAACAATCCCTCTTGTCTTAATTCCACTGCCAACATAAGTTTCATCTTTATATCAAATCTCTAAGGGACTTCATCATGATAGTGAGATTCTAGGAAGAATAGAAATTCTATTTCTAAGGCTGGAGCAAAAGTACAGCAGGTTGGGCACTGTGCTTGCACACAACCAACCCAGGTTCTACCTGTGGCATGCTAAATGGTCCCCTGAGCACTGCCAGGAATAATTCCTGAGGACAGAGCCAGGAATAACTCCTGAACGCCATCAGGTGTGGCCCCAAATCAAAAACAAAATGAAACAAAACAAGAAATTCTATGTCTGGTGTCTTTATGAAAAAGAATGCACCATCAGCTGCATCGTGCTAAAAGAAAGAAAAATCTTATTGTCTTCAAACAATTTTCCAAAAGGTGGAAATTAAGTGGCTTCAATTATCTTCTATAATCTGTATCACTGTATCACGGTCATCTGATGCTCATCGATTTGCTTGAGCGGGCACCAGTAATGTCTCCATTTTGAGACTTGTTGTTACTGGTTTTTTTCTGTTTATTTTTTTGGTTTTTTTTTTTTTTTTTTGCATATCGAATATGTCATGGGTAGCTTGCCAGGCTCTGCCAAGAGGGACGGAGGAATCAAACCCGTGTTGGCTGTGTGCAAGGCAAACGCCCTGCTGCTCTGCTACCGCTCCAGCCCTTTTATAACCTACGTAATATTTTTTGTTTTGTTTTATTTCAGGGCCACATAGCGTGGTGTTTCATGATTCCTCCTGGCTCTGCACTTAGAAGTCACTGCTGACAGGGATCAGGGGACTATATGGGGTGCTGGGGATTGAATTCACGTAGGTCGCATGCAAGGCAAGTAGCTCTGCCCCTAGTCACCTTTTCACTAATTTATTTTAGAACGATTCTGTGCACTCTTTAAAATTCCCTTTTCACAGAGATATTTTCAGTTTCGGCGTCCTCTACACATTAGCTTTAACTAAAGTCTCACTCAGGTTTGAATGTGGGTTTATACAAAGAAATAAAAACAAAAAATTCCTATTAAATTCCCCATGTTAGTCTTCCGACACAAGTCAGTCAGGCCTCCCTGGTCCTTTATTTCTGATATATAAGCCTGTAAGACGAGACTAAGGACCTACTGACACTTTCAAATGTATTAAATTGTGTTTATAAAAATCTTACCTGGATAAAATGATATGATTCTCACAAGAACACTATGAGCCTTTTATTATACCCACTTTGCAGAAAGTGTTAGTGAAGAACTGCTGCTTTGGGTTTTGGTTTTATGATTTGTTTGGGGCCACACCCAATGTACTTAGGGTTTACTCCTGGCTCTTCACACTAGAATCATTCTTGGCAGGCTCGAAAGATCAGAAGTGATGCCAGGGATTGAACTGGAGTGGATCTCTTGCCAGGGGAGCACGCTGCCTTCTACGCTATTGCTCTGGCCCCAAGGAAATGCTGTTTCATTAAGTAACTTGCCTGAGATTACTCAGCTAGTTAGTAGAGGATCTTGGGTTCATGGTCATGCAGTCTGGTTCCAAAACCTGAGTCCTTAACTATTGAGTTTACTCAACTCTGAAAGCTTCATGGTGGGTTTCATACCAAGTGAAATGTATTTAAAGTACTGTGCATGCTGGACCAAATCAAGCAGCCATGAATATGAAAGAAAATATCCTCAATGCTTCTGAATTATCTAGAGATTTGCTTACCACATATTTAATGACTTACCATGCATGATATTGCCAAGGAAATGTAAGAAAAAACAAAACAGCCAAAGATATAATAATTCTGAAGTTAAATATGAAATGAGAAACAGAATGTTTCTGGGAAGTCTAGAGCATCAACAACAGCCTTCCAGAATCCATGGTCAAGTCAAAATCATGAAATAAATCTTTTCTTAAAATTTTTTATTAGTGAATCACCATGCAGTACAGTTACAGGCTTAACAGAGTTTCATGCTTTCATTTCAGTCATACAATGGTCAAGTGCTCATCCCTCCACCAGTGCCCATTTTGAAATAAATCTTTAACCAAAAAAGACTTCTTTGTTGTAGGAAAGAATATTTAACCAAACACAAATTGCAACTGTTATCACCAACAATCTATAATAGAAGCTGCATTTTAACCAGCAACATAAAATAAAAGACATGATCACAGAATAAAAGATTGCCTTCACATTTACATTCTACAGTTTAGAACAGCTTTTGAAAGTCCTTGATCTTTAAGACTTGGTCGAAGAGGAATGACAAAGAAAAATATGCACATAAACAAAATCCCGGCCAGAAGACTGCAGTTATATAAGGGGAATGCAATTGAAGGGTGAGAGCCTTGGCATCCAGAAATCTAGAAAGAGGGTAAGAAAGATAACTCGAACCAAAGAGCTTGTGATTATGTGGTACTTCTCTCTTGAGAATTTAAAAAATGCTATAAAAATGTAATTATAAAGGGACAAAACATAAAGTTTATGGGTTGTGTTATAGCCTTTTCATTTTGGGGTTCTATCCCTGGTGGACTGCCAAGAAAGGCATCTTCTAAGGCATTATATAGAAATGTTAGTAATCTCTAAAGACTCCAATAAGAATCAATGTAAAGAATGTTAATTAGCAAAAGCCAAGGGCCTGACTTTCTCCAAATTTCTATTCTACTCCCTTAGATGCACCAGGCAGAGATCCACAGAGATATCTTTATTTATCTCAGAATATTATCCTAAAGAGTTTGAAGAATTTTGCCTGGAATTGGACTACCTATTCTTATGATTTTAAGGGACTTTTCTTATCATCTGGAGTAATTATGTGTTTGGAGGAAGCCTCTTTACCAGCCAATTGTATGGGTCAATTCTCCTATTGTTTTTCCTTTGGTTCTTTATTTCTACCTTGCTGTGTATCTTTTAGTCACCACTTATAGGCTTTTGTAAGGTGAAGACTTTACCTTACTCACATTAGTATCACACATAGAGAAGCAGGACATCATGCATACATTTCATCCAGAAGATTTATCCAAAATAAATAAGTAGCACTGTAGCACTGTAGTACTATTGTCCCATTGTTCATCGATTTGCTTGAGCAATCACCGGTAACGTCTTCATTGTGAGACTTGTTGTTACTGCTTTTGGCATATCGAATACGCCATGGGTAGCTTGCCAGGCTCTGCCATGGGGGCAGGATATCTCGGCAGTTTGCCGGGCTCTCTGAGAAGGACAGAGGAATCAAACCTGTGTCTGCCACGTGCAAGGCAAATGCCCTACCCACTGTGCTATCGCTCCAGTACAAATAAATAAGTAAATGGAAGAAATAACAAATGAAATAAAATAATAAATGAATACTAGAGTGCTTCATTTCACAATTTTCCAAAAGTTTGGGCATACTCAGAGCAGTGACTTATGAGGATAAACCATATAGTAAAGTCAAGTCTTAGCTTCAAGTCCATATATTAAAGTCAAGTCTTAGCTTCAAGTCCACAATTCTGAACACATAATTTATTAATTATATTAGTGAATATATTTGTACAGTAAATAAAATTCAGAATTTTATTTAATTATGAAACTATTTAGCCTGAAAAATTCTCAGGCCAAACATAGTCCTTATTATAAAGAAGTAATGGTAGCTATTACAGAATAGCAATGAAAAAGGGAACACAGAAGAATGGGGACAAAATTGATGGTTCTTTGTAAAAGAGAGTGGGAAAACCCAAATGAAGAATGTTCTAGGTACTGTTTCTCCAAATAAAGCATCAGAAAGGTGCAGCCCCTCCGTTGCTGGATTACCATGATCCCTGAGGCCAGCTAAACTACTTTTGGTACCAGCAGCTTCTTGCAGATATGTCTCTAGACTGTGAACTAAGCCACGGCCCCATGCCGCCCCCAAGATGGGAAAGGTTTTTTCTCTCAGTCCTTTCTTTCTGGGGGGAAGGCATGGTGACCGCCATCTAATAAGGACCACTAAAGAGGTACGAGCTTGCAATGATGCAATTTCTGACAGAATTTTCCCTGGACTTAGTTACTAAAATACTAAAACACAGAAATCCAAAACCGCGCGGCCACTATTGCGGCCATGCCACCTCATATCTCTTCATTTTCAGCAATGGAAAACAAATTATCAAATGCTTCCTTTTTAGCAGGTCTAAATTTGGGGGGGAAACTCCAAACAAAAATCGTGAGTTGTTTGTGGAAATATTGAATTTTATCAAAGTAAAAGAAAGTAAAGTGAAAATTATCAGCTACAGGGCTGGAGCGATAGCACAGCGGGTAGGGCGTTTGCCTTGCACGCAGCCGACCCGGGTTCAATCCCCGGCACCCCATATGGTCCCCCAAGCATCGCCAGGGGTAATTCCTGAGTGTAAAGCCAGGAGTAACCCCTGAGCATCGCTGGGTTGTGACCCAAAAAGCAAAAAAAAAAAAAAATTATCAGCTACAAAGGCGGGTGAGTGGGAGGGGAGGTATACTGGGGTTCCTGGTGGTGGAATATGGGCACTGGTGAGGGGATGGGTGTTCGATCATTGTATAACTGAGACTTAAGCCTCAATGCTCTGTAACTTTCCACATGGTGATTCAGTAAAAAAAAAAAACCAAACACACACAAAAAAAAAACTTAAAAAAAATAAGCATCAGAAAGGATTCCTGAACTCAGAGCCAGGAGTAAGCCGTGAGCACCTACAGATGTGACAAATAAAAAAAATAAAGAAATAAAGAATGTCCAGATACTCCCAGAAGCACCCAGAAGAAAAGAGTGGCACTGGCTGGGCATCAAGGAGAACCTTTAGATGGGAGAAATGATCAACAATATGGTACCGGAGACAGATTTCACCTGGCTCGTGATTTCACTGGTGGCTAACCCCATCCCCAGCCTGGCATTCCTTGCTACAAATCAAGTTTTAGCCCTTGGAAGGAAGCCGAGAGATTTCTGCAAATGTTTTCTCTTCAACAGATGGAGCAGAAACCAAGAAGCATTACAAGTAAGATGGATTGGTGAGTCACATTTGCAACAATAAAAAATAAATAAATAAATTAAAAACACAGCAACCGTTAAAAGCAGTCTCAGCTAAATAGAAGTGGGAACCCAGCATTGACCTAAATCTTTCTTTTTTTTTTTTTTAATTAAACTGAAGGAGAATTGCAAAGTTCTCTTTCAGCCCCTCCCAGCCTCAGTGCAGTGAAATCTGGAATGTTTATGTGGCTTGGCTGAATATCAGACTGTGTGAAATTTATGTGAATTCAGGTCTTAGCCCAAGGGGAAAAAAAAAACAGCACATACTGAGGATGAAGGAATGAAGACTGGAGAGAAACAGTGGGGCAGGAAAATCTAAGTTCAAGTCACAGCTTTATTCCCATGTGAAATGACTTAACCCTGAGCACCAAACATGTCATCTGTAAACAGAAAAACAGGCCTGACTTGAAGAATTCCTGCAGGCTCTTAGTTAAATAGTATCAGTGGAATGTGGGCAAAATCAGCCAGGCAGGCTTTGACTTCTCCAGATTCTCCCAAAGTCACTGCATAAGATAACCAGTTACTATCTTCCTTTCCTCCTGATTCTTGATCTTTTTCACCTCCTGACATTTGTGTTATGAAAACTCCCCGACATCTGCTCCTTCAACATCCTCTTCCTCCATCTTTGAGAACCAACTTGAACATCTAGGTGAGTATCTCACAGACACACTGCACTGTTTTTCAGAAGCTTCTGACTCCTGCCCATGGTCATAGTAGACTCTAGGATCATGGAGGCAGGAATCTTACTGATCATCATTGTCCCCAGAACATGGGGACACACTAGCAATTGGGAACCATTATTCTGGACATAGGAAACCAGAGCATTGGCTCAGTTCTACAGAGTCACTAGGTAGAATGGGCTGAATTTGTTTTGAAACGTTCAAATCAAAACCCTATTAAGAAAAATCTGGATCACCAGATTCAAATCACAGTATTTCCAGTCTCACCGGGTGAAGACTGGGTGAGACTGGAAATACTTATTTTTTTCTAAGTCGTAGCATCTGTACAAAGCAAATAATTATGTGAGCCCTGTATTAACCCTCATCCTTTGGATACTCACCCCCTACATTGCACACAATCCAAATTCCTTGCCCCCCAAACCAAGGACACAGATTGACTCTGCTGAATGTCGATGCTTTTAATTGGGAGCTACCTATTTACTACATTAATATATTCACACATTTACACTTTCGTGTATACTAAGAAACACATGTAAAAAAAGAAATATATGTGTACCCATGTGTCTGTGAGCAAGTTCATGAGCATACATGAGCACATTCGAAAGCAAAATATAGGGAGACAAAAAAGTCTTTAATACTGAGAGTCCATTTCAAACAGCAGGTCTAATCATTTCAATTCAAGGAGGTGGAATTGATGTATCTTCAAAATAAAATTGAAATCACTACGTCATAGTAACAAACTCAATTATATTACAATGTATCAAAGTACTTTATTGTCAGAAGCACAATAGATGTTCACCAAAGGTATATCAAGTAAAACATCATCATTTACACTATCCATAAGCGCAAGTTTATCCATATATGAGTGCACTTGGCATATGTAAATACATTGCAATACAATTACATACTCATGATAAACATGCACACACATTTTATATGAGCAGCAAACACACACAGCTTCCATAGAATGAAGAAATAATGTCTTTACACACTTGTCAAGCCAGGTTCTTCCTTTACCTGTCAAAATATGCCATTGAAGCTCAGGTCCTGTGAGAAATATGAAGGAAACAAATGCCACATAAAATGGATGCCGGGTTCTTTTTTAAAAAAAGAAATAGCCTTGGCAATACAAGCTAATCCTTCAGAGGAAACATACACAAGGATACAGATCAATAATGGTTTACCTTGTGTATACAAAAGGGAAAGACAGTAAGGCTGGCACAAAAGGTCCAGCTATGCAGAGTCCTTTTATACAAATCTAACAGACCTTGTAGATAACCATGAATCACTTTTACCTTCACAGAGCTTATAGTCCAAAAAAAGCTGATCAATTATTGAGGAACTGTTTTCTAAAATGAGAAAATGGCTAAGTTTGACCAATATTATGATTAGAGCAATGACATTTGGTAAGAAAACTTATTCCTCCTATTTTGTTTCAACTTTTATTAAAGGGTGGGCCTTTGGTGTGAATTTATTCCACCAAATTTTTTTTAAAACATTGGAGTCAGAAACTCCAGTGTTTCCATCCCATCATTGGCCCTGGGACAATATATTGATCATTAGTGTTAGAAGGACTGATATTTCCATTTTGATCTTTCTTTTTTGTTTACCTTAAGATGATTATTTAAATTTTTTCATGCTAAGTGGTTTCTCTGATTTTGGAAGGATGGTAGATAAGATTAAATGTCATTCTTTTCTATAAAACGGCAATATCATGATTCTATGATTTTAAGATTTTTGTGTTATGAAGAATTAATTTGTATCTTTCAGAAAACAGTTGCTCAATAATTGGTCTTCTTTTGGGCGGGACTATAAACTCTGTGAAGGTAAAGGTGATGTACAGTTATCTATAAGGTCTGTTAGATTTCTAGAAAAGGACTTTACATAGCTGACTCTTCAAGCCAGCCCTGTCTTTTCCTTTTGTACATACAAGGTAACATTTGTGACATTCCATGAGTTTGAGATTCTGAGTTCTGATTCCAAGTTCTTTCTGATAGGCCCTAACATCCTACCATAGTGATTTTCAGATTCAATCATATATGAAGATAGAGCACTTAGAGTTTACAATTCTGAACTGCCATCATTTGAATGAGTGTGGTTATCAGACTGTCCCACAGCTCAGGGGCTGGAGAAGAGGACCTTAATTAGGGACAACGTCTCTGTACTTGAACGAGGGAAAGCAAATAGTTGGGAAGTGAGGAAAGCATAACAAATTAAGAAAAGATCTCTGAAAACACAGCTGAAGGTTTCCGAATGCATCCTTCATAAAATCTTAATCACTCAACTCAATGGCCAACAGATTTCAAATACACATCACTGGAGAATTGGTGCCACTAAGACAAGGCCAGGATGTTGCTTGTCATTTCTGCCTCAGCATGGAGCCCAAGGTCTGAGCGACAAGACTCTTGGTGAATACTGTGTTGAGTCAGTGGAAATACTCTTCCTCTTCCTTCTCTTCTACTACCTCTTCTTACCCTCATCTACATTTTCCTGCTTCTTTTTTCACCACCATTTATGGCCATATTAGAACTTCCTGGTGGATCAACTGTTCAGTGCTCATAGGAAGTCAGCGATATATGGGTCGCCTTTCCCATTTACAGGTTGGAGCTGAAGGCTAAGAAATAAAACAATTTATGGAAGATAACACTTCCAAGGCAATTTTTAAAAATAAAAGTGATCAAACCCAAATTGTCTGACCTTTGGGTTTGACTTTAAGAGTTCAGCCCTTACTTACTTTAAGAGTTCAGCCCTTACTTACTTTAAGAGTTCAGCCCTTACTCTTTCATTCTGCAATTTTCTTTGAGTCTTCTTAAAAATAATATAGCTAATGAGCTCACGAGACCGTCAACAAGCCAATGCCTACAGAGAAGACTGGCACTTTCCATTCTGAAAGTTAGCGGAATTGAACTAAGTTCCTTCTCTCAATCAATATCAATTCTCATTTCAAGATTTCCAATAATTAAGGGTCTACCACACCCAACTGTTCATTTTATTTTCTAGCCTTTTCTCTTCCTCAGGAGAGTGCTGTTCATAGAATGTGTTTATTTTCCAATTAAACCAAATTAAACTTAATTTTGTTTTGAGAACTTTTTTTTTAAAGAATTTCACAGCACACAGTGAGATAATTGAGATCCTGCTGTTTCTAGCAGCACTGTTTAGAGAGAACAGGCCTCAATCTGGCACAACCTTGGAAGACGTCTTTCTTAACCCTCCCTCTCCCCTATCCTGCCATCATCTGACCAACTCATCCCATCCACTCCCTTGTCACCTGCCAGTGTCCTGACTTGGAAAGACACCATCTGACTTCAGCCAACTCATTCCATGACCTGCCGAAGGGCCACCATATTTCCTCTCTGCCCTTCTCATCTTTCTAAATCCCAGATCTAACCAGGTCGATCCATCTTGTCTGGGTTATCAATTTTTCTAGATATAGACACTTAATGTGAGTTGCAGGGTATATGTACCACCCTGGATTATTATTCTAGCATCCCCTCTAGGCAGGTTCCGAAGTTACAGCGAACACTCTTCTCTCCTACTCTCCCTCCACCTACCCTCCTGATTCTTCAACCTTTGGAGTTCACAGAGAGACTTCCTCTCTGCTAGCTAACATACTGCATCTGCTCTAATGTCAGCACAAAGCTACTCAGTGTTACTTCCGGTTGCACATTTGTTTCCTACTCAAACTGGCAGAGTATCAAATCAGAAAAATACTCTATTCCTCATAGATTGCTCAGAATCCACAACATACTGACTCCCCAACCACAAATACAGTTTGTTTTATTTTTATCTTTTTAAGATAAGAAGAAAGATGAAATAAAGATGTTAGAGGATGGGTACAGCAAGGTAGATAGATTAAAACTTACTAGTAGAATAGTATAACTAAATGGAAAGAAGATAAAAGAGACTGAAGATAGGTAAATTCTTCCCATCTTTATATTAAAGATGGCAAAATTCTTGTGATTCTTTGATATAATTTTCTTAATATATCTATCATTTCTGAAATAATATGAACCATTTTAATTACTTTTACAAAAATCTAAGGCCAGAATGACAGTAAAGCAGGTAGGATGTTTGCCTGCACGTGGTCAACATTGGATCAATCTCTTAGGACCCCATGTGGTCCCCCAAGCCTGCCAGGAGTGATCCTTAAGTGCAGAATCAGGAGCACCACTAGTGTGACCCAAACACATGCACAAAAAAGTCGGTGCGTATGCTATTTTACAAAATATGCTATTTGTAAATAAATACAATAGATAAGTTTGTACAGTGTTGAGCTTACTAAACTGTTATACAGGATATTAAAAAGAATAAAAAATATATAAAATTTGAAATTCTGTAGTCAGAAAATTTTTAAAATTTGAACTTTGAATTTTAGGCTTTAAAATCTGTTACAGAATTATGAAAACCTTGAATGTATGTGCAATTACATACATTATACATACACATATACACATGTGCACATATATGAATATATTTATAAATATAGATGTGTATGTATATACATATTATATGTATATATGATTTCCAAGAAAAATGTAGATCATGAGGCATATCCCAAACAACCAATGTCCATCTACCAGATTGAAAACGAGTTCATCACAGAAGGCATCATAAAAATGTTCTTTCAGGACCAGAGAGAGGAAAGGGATTAAGGTGCTTGCCTTGTATGTGGCCAACCCTGATTTGAATGATTTCTGGGCACAGAGCCAAGAGTAAAGCTGGGTGTGCCCACCCCACCCGCTAAAAATTCTCCCAATAGAATGTTTAGAAGTCAGGAGTCTGAAGTTTTAGTGTCAACAGTCCTTGGTGGTTCTGTGATGAAATCAGAAGAGCTGGAATCATGTTTTTGTCATCACCATTTTTTCTAGTCCACTTATCCATTTCATGACTACGGATTCCTCTCTTTTATATCATCACTTAACCCAAACTTTGTAGGGTTATTTTTAACTAACATGCTTTCACTTTTGAGGTTTTTTATTTTCTGAAAATATGTTCCATAAAGGGCTGTCATGAATGGAGTACCTACTTTCTTGAATCCATTTATTCAATTGTTGGCAATTATATAGCATAAATAGCATACACTGTGATCACAAAGGGGACCGAGACAGTCTTATATGCCTGCTCTTTGCACTCGTACCTTGGAAGATGTACCATACTCATTTATAAGTACCCAGAATGCTCAGTAAAATGATTTCACTTGGGGGAAAATGATGTGTCATTGTAAGCCCACTACAGATACTATTTAAAATTTAAACTGATAGCTTCCTTTGGTTTAAACCTAGGAAGCCTTTATTTAAATCTTATACAAAACAACAACAAAGCAAAGCTGATGAAGTGGAACTGTTCTGATGCAGACACGATGCTGGGGAAGAACTCCAATGCAGTCACCCTCTCAACTCTTCTTCACATCAGTTGATGGGCCTCACACAGTTTTCAGAACCTCCAGTGAATCTCAAGTTTTCATTTTGTTAGTGAGGAAACTAGGAAACTAAGGAAAGAGAGGGGATGTAATTTACAAAAAAACCCTTTTTTTTTAAATTTTGGGCCACACCCAATGGTACTCCTTGAGCTTTTTTCATATGAAGTTCCAGGGATTGAACCCCAGGTCACTTGTGTGTAAGACAAGCTTTGTATAAGGCAAGGACCCAACCAAAAAAATATTTTAACAGTGAAGATGAAATAAAGAGTTAAAGAATTATGACTCTAAGGTGTTCACCACTTATGCTGAACTTTCAAAACTGTGGTATGCAAAATACTGCCAAGTATGTGAAATGACTTCAAGTGAAAAAAAAGGCAGTATAGTATTTGGGATTGTGATAGTCACTTTGAATGTATTGGAAAGCATAAATCAATTATGAAATCTTTAGATATTGTTCAGTGTCAAGTGAACTAAAAAATAAAAACCACAGTTCATTTAAATCTGATTTAGGATACGTGACTCAAAAATTTAGCCAACTTTAAAGCATGAACCTACTTTGGGTTCTTTTTCTACCAAGAATTTCTCACTGATCCCCCAATGCTACTATTTAAATTATTCATTACCCAAGTAACATACTTTCATTAGAGAAATAGCAGAAAATATAGGTAAGATAAAAAAGAATGACTTTCATCCATAACCCAAATATAACTACTCAAATTTTAGGGTGCTTTTTATAGAACAGTTATACCATACACAATATTTGTACCTTAGTCTTTTAAAGTTAATAGTCTGCATAAAAGTACATCATGTCAGGGACTCAGGTGTCAGAGAAATAGTACAGGGGTTAAGGTGTTTGCCTTACTTATACGAGGCTGGAGCCACTTTAGTCCCCTGCAATGCATTTGGTACCCTGAACACAGAGTCAGAAGTCCTGAGGACTGATGAAAGTGACCCAAAAACATAACAAAACAAAATATGTCCATGTCAATGTTGCAATGGGTGCCATTTCTAGAGCTCTTAGAATATCTGAGGCATGTTGTTTAGTGTACCATACTCATGATATTTGCTCCTATAGAAAAATACTCAGGGAACTTTATATTTTACAAATGATGTTCATCGGTGGGTGGGATACTCTCCGTAGCTTGCCGGACTCTCTGAGAGGGGTGGAAGAATCGAACCCAGGTTGGCCACATGCAAGGCAAATGCCCTAACCACTGTGCTATCGCTCCAGTTCTTAGCGAACTTTAGTAGTAGTAGAAAACAGCACTGGGACTGGAGTGGTAGTACAGTGGGGAGGGTGTTTGCCTTGCACATGGCCAACCCAGGATGATCCCTGGTATCCTATATGGTCCCCCGAGCATTACCAGGAAGAATTCTTGAGTGCAGATCCAGGAGTAGCCCCTGAACATTGCAGGGTGTCACCCAAGAAGGAAAAAAAAAGAAAAAGAAAATCACATTGAATTTTTCAGTAGCAATTAAAAAAAAATAATAAAAAAAAAGATGTTCACTATTTTCATTCCACCTCCTAACATATAAATGCACTCTGTGAGGGTTATTTTGAATTATTGCAGATGCTCCATTATCCACATCTGTTCTGTTCTTTTTGACTCATTTTTCCTAAATCTCCTGCCAGAATGTCTTTCTTACACAACTGTGCATACACAATTAATATACTTCTTAAAATGGTGCATTTCTCGGGGCCAGAGAGATTGTACACAGTGTAGGGGTTTGACTTCCACGTGGCCTAACTGGGTTCGATCTCTGGCACCCCATATGGCCTTCATAGGCCACCATCCCATAGAAGTGATCCCTGAATGCAGAGCCAAGAGTAAGTCCTGAACACCTCTGGGTGTGGCCCCCAAACAAAAACAAACAAACACAAAAAAATGGAGAATTTCTTAAAATGGAGGGATTTGTATCATCTTTCAAAAGATAGGAGACAGAGATAATGAGAAAAAAAAAGGAAGAAGAAAAAATTGGATTCCTGCTTATTCCCAGGTATCTCCTTTTTGCTAAAGCCCTCTTGTTCCCTCAGTCAGGCCACTCTGGTTTCCTCACTATTCCTAGAATGCCCTAAAACTGTTCTGCTTCAGTCCCTTCACCCCTGGGACTCTATTTTTGCCTGCATGTCCACCTGGCTGACTTCCCATTCTCTTCCTCATTTTCTCCAGATATCTGCCCCAACACTCAAGGTGGATTTTCCTTGCTCATTTGTACAAAACAAGACCCCATCCCACAACGCTACCCCTCATCGCTACTACACTTCTTTCCACCCGATACACGAGCTGTTTACTTGCTTATTTATTATCATCTCCGTCACTGGAATGCCAGCTCTGAGAAGGCAGGGACTTACTTTTGTTCACCCTTTCATTCACAGCTTCGAGAACAGTATCTGGCATAAAAGAAGGGCCCGTGAGCAATGTTTGTTTGCTTTTGAAATGAAATAATAAAAACTGCATTTCACAAAAGGCTGGACGCAATGCAGGGTCCAATAATGCCATGAGACAGTGTCTTTTTCTCTGCATCCTTGCCAAAAATTAAATGCTGCTATGAGAGAAAACCAACCTTGGAGGATCCCCTAAACCATCAAGGGATCCTGGTTGCTTGGATTTCTATAGGCTTGTTGAACACGTCTTCTATTTTTAGCTAGAAGTTCTATTTTAGCTAGAATGTTCCCAGAAAACATTCAGATTTTAGATGATCTTGTGATCCTATCTGGGCTCCTGTTTCATTAATAGAGAAGAGCTGTATCTTGACTTTTTTTTTTTTGGCTTTTTGGGTCACACCCGGCAATGCACAGTGGTTACTCCTGGCTCTGCACTCAGGAATTACTCCTGGCAGTGCTCAGGGGACCATATGGGATGCTGGGAATTGAACCCAGGTCGGCCGCATGCAAGGCGCTACCCGCTGTGCTATTGCTCCAGCCCCAAGAGCTGTATCTTGAAACCTTGGACATTGTCCTCTTCTTTCTGCTGCCCTTTCCCTTCTTTTTTAAAAAAATTATTTATTTTTTAATTAGTGAATCACCGTGAGGGTACAGTTACAGACTTACACATTTTCGTGCTTGTGTTTCCCTCATACAATGCTCGAGAACCCATCCCTCCACCAGTGCCCATTCTCCACCACCAATGAACCCAGTATCCCTCCCATCCCCCAATCTCATCCCCCCCACCCCACCCCACCTCTGTGGCAGGATATTCCCTCCTGTTCTCTTTCTCCTTTTAGGTGTTGTGGTATGCAATAAGGGTATTGAATGGCCATTGTGTTCAGTCTCTAGTCTACTTTCAGCACGCATCTCCCTTCCCGCGCGGGATCTCCAACCATGTATTACTTGGTGTTCCCTTCTCTATCTGAGCTGCCTTTTTCCCCAGCCTGTGAGGCCAGCTTCCAAGCCATGGAGCCAACCTCCTGGTATTTATTTCTACTATTTTTGGGTGTTAATCTCCTACTCTGTTATTTTATATTCCACAGATGAGTGCAATCCTTCTATGTCTGTCCCTCTCTTTCTGACTCATTTCACTTAGTATGATGCTTTCCATGTTGATCCACTTCTATACAAAGTTCATGACTTCGTCTTTTCTAACAGCTGCATAGGATTTCATTGTATAGATGTACCAGAGTTTCTTTAACCAGTCATCTGTTCTAGGGCACTCGGGTTTTTTCCAGATTCTGGCTATTGTAAATGGTGCTGCGATGAACATATAAGTGCAAATGTCATTTCGACTATACTTTTTTTTTGCTTCTCCAGGATATATTCTCAGCAGTGGTACTGCTGGGTCAAATGGGAGCTCAATTTCTAATTTTTTGAGAAGCGTCCATGTTGTTTTCCAAATGCCCTTTCCCTCTTAATCTATTCTTAATTATGTCCAATAGTCTTATACCTATATGTGTGTGTGCACATGCATGTGTGTGGAGAAAGAGATTATGGACTGGAGCAATAGCACAGTGGGTAGGGCATTTGCCTTACACATGGCCGACCTGGGTTTGATTTCTCTGTCCCTCTTGGAGAGCCTGGCAAGCTACTAAGAGTATCCCACCCGCATGGCAGAGCCTGGCATGCTACCCGTGGCGTATTTGGTATGCCAAAAACAGTAAGAACAAGTCTCACAATGAAGACATTACTGGTGCCTGCTTAAGCAAATCGATGAACAATCAGATGACAGTGCTATAGTGCTACATAAATATATGTATATATATATACACACACATACATATGGAATATATATAATATAGATAGATATTCTTACAACATCTGGCTGTTATAATTCCACCCCCACCCTGGTATTTTCTGAGCTGCATTTAAAAGCAATGCTATTATCAGAGGTGGCTTTGGTGATTCCATTCCCAAGAAAAGGAAGATCTTGGCTCTCAGCTCTGGCCCTAACAAAAAGTAGCATATTCTATGACTACTGCTCCTAGTCTCCACAGCACTTGAACTTCCACAACTTCAGGGTCCAAACAAACAAACTAAGCTACGGTTTTCCTGTCAAGAATTGTGAAGCTAAATGACTATTTTAAAAGGCTACGAAATTGGCAGCTAGGAAGCACTTAAGAGTGAAAGATATCCATGGTAGTGACAGATAAAGAAGGAAAATAAGAAAATGCAGATTGTTCAGGATATTTAACGAGCCTCCATCCAGACTGCCAACTAAACAGCCCCTGGAACATGCAAATTAGGTGCATTTCTTAGATACTTAGGCATATAAGACCAAGATTCAGAGCAGAGTGGCTGAAGATTTGCAACAGTAGACCTGACCTAAGGCAATGGCGAACACCAGCCTTGATTTGGGATGAGGCCCCCAGCTGCTACTGACTGTACAGTGCTCCAGGGTGCAGATGGCGGAAGGAGAGAGGATTCAAAATGTGCATGTGGCATTTGGTGTCTGAGGATGATTCAAAGCCTGATATTATTGCCTTTGGGGTGGGGGTTGGCACACCCAGAGGTGCTCAGGGCTCACTCCTGGCTTTGTGCTCAGGGATTATTCCTGGCTTTGTGCTCAGGGATCACTTTTGGCACTTCTCAGATGACATGAGGTGCCAGGGATCAAACCAAGCTTAAAGAAATGTGAGGAAAATGACTTCACCCCTGTACTATCTCTCCGATCCGTGCTCTATTGTTCATCTAGGGGAATTTCTTTCCACCCTCAGGTACAAAGTCCTTGTCTGGAAAATGGAGATAATTACTCCAGCTAGAGTAACTCTCAAAAGCAAGCTCTCAGAAGCGGTATCTTGTAGCCTACTTCTCCCTCTGGGAGAAACTGGCAATCCTCTGAGAGTTTCCTGCCCACACAGGACAGCCTTGTAAGTTTCCCATGGTGTACTGACATGCTAAATCCAGTAACAAGCTGGATCTCATTCCCCTGACCCTGAAAAAGCACCCAGTGCAACATCGTTGGGAGGGCCGAGTCGAGATAGACTTCTAAGATCTCAGGGAAAGGATGAAATGAGAGGTTACTGAGCCCGCCCGAGAAATCGGTGATTAACAGGATTTCATGATTTCGTGATTGTTCGTGAGAGTAACTCTCAAGGTTAGATGAAATACAATGTTGACACACACCAGCATGTTGATAAGAACAATATTAAAAATGAGCAAGATAGATTTCATCCTAATAATTGATCAAGCTGATTCACAGGCGCATGCTGAATGTCAACTTTTCTCCCATAGAGACCTGCTGAATACCGAGGGCTCACAGATGGGAAAACCAAATCAAGAGTGAAATGACATGGGGTTGGCGCGTCAGCATCTACTCAAACATATCTTGAGTTTAAAGAGAAAATGCTTTACATTAAAAACAAAAGGTGAGAAGGGCTGGGGAGAAAACATAGCAGCTAAGGCACTTGGATACAGCTGACCCTGGTTTAATCCCTGGTACCCCCTACGGGCCTCTGAACCCACCAGGGGTAATCCCTGAGTGAAGAGCCAGGAATGAGCCCAGAGTACCACTGGGTATGGCCCCAAAAAATGAGAGAGTGAGAGAGAGAGAGAGAGAGAGAGAGAGAGAGAGGGAGAGAGAGAGAGAGGGAGAGAGAAGAGAATATTAAAAAGATGGTTTAGCCTGTTGTCTATAACTTTCAACTCTGATGGACAATAACTATATCTAATAAGTCTACATCTGACTATAGTAATAAAAAGAATTTTTTAATCTGCCTTATTTATTTTGGTTTGGGGAGCATGCCCAATGATGCTTAAGGGGTTGGTCTTGGCTCTGAGCTCAGGAATCACTCCTACCAGGGTTTAAGGGACCATATGGGATGCCTGGGATCAAACCCAGATAGGCTGTGTGCAAGGCAAACGCCCTACCAACTGGACTATGCTCCAGCCCAGTTGTTCTGCATTTTGAAGTGCCCTTTTCCATTTTATCTCTCCCCTCACTGCTCATCTCACATTGTCACACTGGGAGAGAGGGGCATCGTGAAAATGAGCACACTCATTTGTAAGAATGCCTCAAGACTGCTAATGATCTCTTTCCTACAGGACATTTTCACTTGGAGAACAAACTAGGGGACATGAGCCTATATAATTGTATATAAGGGGGAAGTGGACAGGGAGTCATAATAAAAGTAATTTTAGGCATATACAAGTGGAAGCTACAGCCACCTAAAGTCTACAATGGCATTAGCTAAGAATAAACCTATTTTTTAATCATGCCCCCAATAATAATAATAATAATTATAATAATATAATAGATCATGATAATAATAGAGCACGTGTGTTGTGCACTGCAGGAAGCAGCTATCAGATAAATTCATTCAATCCCCACAATAGCTTATGAGGGGTTAGTATTGTCTTCATTTTCCCACTGGGGTAATAACGCAGAAGTGCTTGGTAATCTGGCCAAGGTCAGAGAGTTGAGCTGCCATTCCAAGCCAGCATCTAGGATCTACGCTATTTTCAGGTAGGACAGAAAGAATCCAGATCATTGATTCACCAATGACTCGCCGTGTGACCCTGGGTATGGGGCCCAAGTGCCGAGCCTCAGCTCCCTTGTCTTGAGAATGGGGTCCAACACCCATCTGCATGAACCCCTTAAAATATTCAACATGAACTCTCTACAGAGGACCCATCACAACATCAGAACTATGTGACATGCCTGGCACATCGCTTTTCAATTCCAAGAAAGATTTTATAACGGTGACATTTCAGCCATCACGAAGTGCTATGGATAAAGATTCTTCCAGAACCGCCACAAATGCCACCCTGGACTCTGCCCATGTGAATAAATTCTCACTGTCAGGAATGAGAGGATGGGCAAAACTCTGGCTGGCTGCTCTGGTCACATTTTCAGAAATCCTATGAAAGGCTTGTCTGGGCTTTGAATGATGCTGTCCTGAAGATATGATTCAGAATTTAAAAAAAATCATTTGAGCCCTGTCCACCGTCCTTGCTTTGACCGTATATTGATAGTGACATTTCTGAGGACTACTTCATCTGAGAGGCATACCTCTGACCAAAATCTTCCAGCAGTACAACCCCGTTATCAACCCCTGACTGGCAATCTATTTTTCAATATCCCCCCTACACTCCTCAACATACCCGGCACTGATTTCATTTTAAGTGCCCTGGTGCCGTGGGTAGATTTTCTTATAGTGCCAGCCCAAGCCCATGGTACGATCCAACCTCGGAACTCAGAACCCCTCCTATTCCTTGAGAACTTGTGTTTCTGCAGATAAGATGTACTTACTGAAGGGAAGTGACTGGTGCACACTTCTCAGGATGCTCCTCCAGTTTTTTTCTTGTCGGGGTGGCTGGAGTTTCTAAGAATCCTACAGTTCACCCGTGTTTTGATGTCCTTTTGCAGACTGCCAATTATTAGAATGAGGACATGAGAATCCAATGCCTGGAAGCTTAGACTCTCTGAAAAAGCCCACGTCTCAGAGACGTCTGTCCTCCATCCATCCAAGTTGTTTTTTTAATCTGTAACTCAGCTGTTCCCCATCCCCCCCCCAGGAGCTATTATTTCTCATAGAAGTTCCCACTGGCTGATTTTCAGGACCTCTGAAAGGCTGGATAAATTATATCTTAGAAACCCCTCCGGGACCGTCGTGGGTTAACCCTTACAAAGGTTTCGAGCTGTGCCGATAGACCATTTACTGAAGCCTTGCTGCGCTGACCTTTTCAGAGTACACAAAAATGACTGTATCTTGCTTTTGTTAATTGCCTTATGAATCTTCCTCCTCACCCCTGGGAACAGTCTCCAAGCTGTTCCCAAGATGGCCCCAACATGGTCTGATACAGCTCTGCCCTGCGAGAAAATCTCCCTCCGCAAACCGAGAACAGGGTTTGTCCTGAGTGATGTCATTCGCGTTCTCTCTGGGCTTTCTCTCCCTCAGTCTGCGCTCCACTCTGGAGGGCAGTTAAGTCTTGACAATTTACCACCCTTAACTTTCTCACTCGGGATCTCAGCCTGTCTCTTTCCAAAGCTGCTTGCAACCTCCAAAAAAGAAAGTTCCTTTGAGAGACAGAGAATCCCCCCTCACCCTCATATATAAAAAAAAAAAGAGAGAGAAAGAAATTAATTTCACTTTTCCTCAGCCTCATTATCTTCCTAATTGTCTTCTTTGCCCCCTCAGCAGCAAGTTCTGTCTGTGGATTTTGAGGCAGCCTTTTTAGGCTACTGCATTCCAGGAGGACAGCGGGTTTCATGTCACCCCTGAATTACTCAGATATTAAGAGCTACTATCACGGCACATCTGGCCCACTCAGCTGCCTGGTCTCGAGTCGCCGTCTGTGCTTGGAGGCAGGACTTCTTCTAAATGTTCTCATTTTAGGTTATTTTTTTTTACTTCATTTTGGTTTCTGGGCCAACACCACATGGGGCTCAGGATTTACTCCTGGCTCTGGATCATGCCTAGCAGGACTCAGGGGATTAGAGGGAGGTACTAGGTTTGGAATGCGGGTTGGTACCCATGGAAGACAAGTGCCTACCCACTGTACTTATGTCTCTAGTCCTAGATGTGCTCATTTCTAAGAAGCTTGATGACAAACAATCAGTCTGACCTCTGGGTGTCTCCGTCTGCTTGTGCAAGAATGTCATCAAGCACCATGTCCACAGAGCTGGAAAAATCGCCGGGAGGAGGCAGGACAGGGTCTTGCTTCTCACTTTCAGAAGCTCAACCCAGACAGAACCAAATGCATTCTCTTTCTTGTTCTTGTTAGGGGTGAGGGCGTGGAATGCGGTGGCTACATACAGCAGTGCTCAGGGCTTACTCCTGGCTCCGTGCTCAGGTGCCTAGCGAACATATGTAGTGCTGAGAATAGAAAAGGGGTTAGCTGCATGCAAGGCAAGTAACTTAACCTCTGTTCTAACTCTCCAATCAAACCAGTAGATTCTTAAAGGGATCCAAATAGACAGCAATTAGGAATCAGACTAGAATCAAGGGTCCCAAGTGTTTTCTTATAAAAAAAATTAAAATAAATGAAGATATAAAATTAAAAGATAGAATCTCTGTTCTCCATGACATTATACAGTCATGACCTTTCTCCTCATCATTCTTGCCTCTGTAAGGGCCTCTAATCTTCCCCGTTCCCCAAACACTGAGTGAGCTTCTGAAATGACAATTATCATTCTACTGAGCATGATAATTATTTATGGAATTGTAGCACTCCTCTATTAGACTGCCAGCACCTAGCAGGATTCATCACCACACCCAAGTCCTTTTGTTCAAGGCCTTTCCCAGACAAGATAAGTAATAAATATGTGCCAATCCAAACTGATTCTGGCTTTCATCCTTTTTACCAGACTTCATTTCAATTACCTCCTCCCCAGGTATTCACTCCTTTCCTCCTTCTCTATCCATCTCCGCTTCCCAACTTCTCCCCCTCCCAGTAGATGTGGCCACTTCCAATGGGTAGTACTGAGAGCAGGACAATACCACTGTCGTCCCATTGTTCATTGATTTGCTCGAGCAGGCACCAGTAACATCTCCATTGTGAGACTTGTTGTTACTGTTTTTAGCATATCAAATACACCATGGGGAGCTTGCCAGGCTCTACCCTGCAGGTGGGATACTCTCGATAGCTTGCCAGGCTCTCCAAGAGGGATGGAGGAATCGAACCTGGGTCGGCCGTGTGCAAGGCAAACGCCCTATCCATTGTGCTATCGCTCCAGTCCGAGAGAGAGAACAGGAGTAGCAAGTAAAATTAGAAGAATCATTGCAATCACCTATTAAAAATGGACAGGATGAAATCCCATCAAAAGTCTTTAATGATGAGCATCTGTCAATCTCCAAAGGCTCCTCAGCTCAGTCCTCAGGCTACCTGCATTCCAAGCAGGAAGATTTCCAAAGATATGTTTAGATTCTCATCATTCTTCTTCATCGAGGCCTCTGTGGTCTGGCCCCCCCACTTCCTTTTCTCAATTTCATCACATTTTCCAGATTTCAGGCCTCAGTCCTGCTCCCTCTTAGATTCCCTAACCTTTCCCCTGCTTTGTGTCTGTCTGGTTCTTCTTTCTGCTGTTAACACCTCTCCTCCATCTCGTTACCGGCACGGTTCCTGCACGTATGTCTCTCATCACACACATGTCATGTGTATTGCGTTACACATGTTCTATTACAGCATCACCTGTGTGTAAATCTCTCTCCTCACATACATGTTCCTGCATGTGAGACTCTGTCCTATGTCACCCCTCAGAGAAGTCTTTTCCTGACTGCCTTATCTAAAGTTACAGCAACCATATTACTGTCCAGCCTAGGTATTTAATTTTAGGTCAGTACTACTATATCACTGTCACTGTAGCACTGTCATCCCATTGCTCATCGATTTGCTTGAGCGGCACCAGTGGCATCTCCATTGTGAGACTAGTTGTTGCTGTTTTGGCATATCGAATGTGCCATGGGTAGCTTGCCAGACTCTGCCATGTGGGTGAGATACTCTCAGTAGCTTGCCGGGCTCTCTGAGAGGGACAGAGGAATTGAACCCAGGTCAATGGCCTGTAAGGCAAACGCCCTACCCTCCATGCTATCACTCCAGCCCACTTCTATAGCACTGTCACTGTATCACTGTCATCCCACTGCTCATCAATTTGCTCGAGCAGGGACCAGTAACGTCTCCATTGTGAGACTTGTTGTTACTGTTTTTGGCATATTGAATAAGCCATGAGTAGCTTGCCAGGCTCTGCCATGCATGGCAGAGCCCACTACTATATATAATTTTTAAATTATTTATCATTTTTATTATTGATTCAGCTCTTATCCATCATCTCCCATTAGATTACGAGTTCCATGGAAAACAATACCATCTTCATGCTGAACTTTAAATGTCTAGATCTACGACAGTCAATATAATGGTCGCAAGCCACAAATAGTGATATAAATTCAAATAAAACATTTTTTTTAATTCTAAAATCTGTGGCTGGAGTGATAGTACAGCAGGCACGGTGTTTGCCTTGCATGCAGCCGACCTGGGTTCGATTCCCAGCATCCCATATGGTCCCCTGAGCACCACCAGGAGTAATTCCTGAGTGCAAAGCCAGGAGTATCCCCTGTGCATCGCTGGGTGTGACCCCCCCAAAAATACTAAAATCCAAATTCGTCACTCACACAAATCACATTCAATTATTCAAGAGACATGTGGGACCAGAGAGCACTCTAATTGATCACCCCAGAGAATATAATATACCCATCATCACAGGAAGTTCCAGTTGAGGGCACTGAGAACAATGCTTGCAAACTAGCAGGCACCCAATCAATGTGTCGAATGAATAAATAAATGAATGAATGACACGTATATAACTCAGCTTCATGTTGAACTTTTGTTCTATGACATTTAAATTCTGTAAGTGAGATAAACTGAATGCTGCTGCCCTTAGGGAGACATGAGATGTGGGGAAGGGACCAAAAAAGTTCAGGGAGCTAGAACTGTGAAACTAGGCCATTCTCATCTGAAAATATCACCCTGCAGTGATATTATTATGCTGTATAACATGTGAAGAATTGACCATTGAAAGAGAATTACACCTCCATTGTATAATTTCAGAGACCTATAGTTAGAAGAGTAATTTAGGGTCAAGATAAGAAAAATAGCTCTCCATGTAGACTGGTTTATGTGGTTTATAAGTCTGCTGTTGCAAAACTAAACATGAGATCGAATAGCCATTTTGTGTGGCTATCACCAAAATTCTTGATCCTCAAATAAGGAAGTGAACTTGTTTACTGAGAAGCTTTAGAATACAGGTACTTTTTAATCAAATCTCCTTAATGACATCAGTTATAAGGACTAAATAATGTGTCATCAATCCAAATCTACTGAATTCTTTCTGCTACCTACAACTCTTGCTAATAACTGGTGTCCACTGAAAAGAGCAGAGATGCTGAAACATGGAGGATTTCAGTTGAAATTCCAGCTCTATTGTTATATCACCTTGGGCAAAGGGTCTAATAAGCAAGAATTCCACTTTCTTCTTTTGTAAATTAGAATAAATCTTCCTTCTTGGATGAGAAGGTAGTTTAAAAGAGAAAAGAAAAGAAAAGAAGAGAAAAGAAAAGAAAAAAGAAAGGAAAAGATCCCAAAATGTAGTAGAGGATTGTTGACTTCAAGTAGGACATACTTTTACTTGCCTTTATCATTAGCGTCCCTATATTGTTGGGATAGGTAGCATGCTTTTGAAGGCACAGTTGAACGCACTGCTTTGAATAAACATGAAGGGATTGTAAGAGACACAGAGAAGACAGAGAGAGAAAGAGTCACGGAGAAAATTATGGTGACCATCACAAGTAACATTCCTCCACAGAGAAACTCTGTTTGTCAATTGTGGGTAACCCACACTTTCACAGTACATAAGAAGGTGAGTTACACATATACCCAAGACACTAGAAGAGAGAGAGCAAACAGAGGCACACACTAAAACAGTTTCAGACAAATTTTATAAAATAAGGGAGGAAATAGAGGTATAAATACAAAAGAATATTTGGAAAATCTCTTGAACATATATTTGAGCTAAACATTTAAATACAGATAGGATGTTTGGGGGTTTAAATGAGTCTGGAATTGAGTTACCGAGGCAGGGGAAAAAAAGGTAAAGGCCTTCCTTGAAAAGGTATTGGACTACAGAAGATTTAAGTCATTTGAAGAATGACATTTGAAAAATCTGTCCTCTTCACATGACCGTCCCCTCTACACCTCCCCCCACCCCCAGTGTGTTGTATAATACGATTACTATGAGCTTACTGGCCAATTTGCTCATCTTTGGATCTTCCCAAGGCTGATGCAAGCCAAGGAGTAGGATGTGTCTACCATTAGTGGCCTACTCAGATTACAGGAACAGGTGATTTCATGCAAGAAATCAGGACTGGATAAGGCAGAGGTTGCAAATGAGAAAAGGCCCCCTTCTCACAAACGAAGGCCCCTTAGGCAAAGATTTTTGCAGAAAAATGGAGGACTTTGTAGTCAAGAGCCTAAAGGCAGTGTTTTATTTGGACTGACCAGTGGAGATTGTTTTTAAGGTCCCCACCAGCATCTTTTCTAATATATTCATTTCAGCCTGCACTGGGCCTTCTAAACTCAACAGGGGGCCCAACAGCTGATTTGGAATCTCAGAACTGCTTCTCCTTGGTTGAAATGGAGTCACAGCTCCCCCTTCTGGGAGCTAGTATGCCTTCCAGGCCAAAAAAAAAAAAAAAACCTACGTGGAAAAAACGCTCTACTGCAGATGGGCCTGAAATCCTCACGTTCTTTTCCTAGGTGTTTGGCAGGGCCCCAAAACAAACACCTAGAAGTAAGGGAGCACACTTTTTTTGTGTGGCTCTGATTCTGGCTTCTCAAAGGCTTATCTTTCATGGGGCTTCTGTTTCCCCTTTTCTTTGGCTAAGAAGCCCAACTCTACTGTGACTTATGCCTTGAAAAAGGGGAACGCAATTAAGTGCAGAGATTACAACTCCTTATTAGTGAAAGTAGCCAGTAAGAGCGGTTCCCAGATTCACAGATTATACATGTGTAAGACTGCCATATCTATGTGTGATTGTGAATGTTCTTGGCTCTGCAGTATATCTTTCTGTACGGGAGCAAGGATGTCATTAATATCAAAAAAATTAACTTGCCTGAAATATTTGCATTGGTAGCTATGTGTACACTTTGCTTTCTGGAAAGCAAAGCGTTCCTTAATAGAGGTCAGGTACAGTCAAGATGCTCTGTTGGATTCTATCAATTGTTGGCAATATTGAGTTCCTGCTTATATGTAATTCTCTGAAAGTATTAGAAAAAGATTGTTCGTGTTCTCTCTCCCTCTCTCTCTCTCTCTCTCTGTCTCTCTCTCTCTTATGTGGGTATATCTGGGAGACTGATTGAGTCTTGTCATGTTTCCAGATGAAGTAGCTATGAAATCTATCTCTGAAATGAGAAGTTTGATGAGAAGACAAGCAATTGTCTTGGAACGAAATCAGGGTAGGTGTAGACAGCAATAGCTCATCCCTGAGCACTATGGCAGGGTGGAAAGAACATTGGTAGGTGTCTGACATCACGTATTCTAGCCCAGAGCATCCCACCACCCCCTGCAAGAAAGCGGGTCCATTCTCATCCCCTCTCCAGGTCACAGACTACTCCTGCTGTCTGCCACAGTTTTGACAGTCTGAATGGATAAGCAAGTCGTGTGAGAGCAGTTCCTAAGAGAGGGGTCTCCTCTTTGGCCATCATACCCCTACCCAAAACGAGTCAGGGAGCTTTGTTCTAAGGGTCTCCCCACAGGAGGTTCCTTGTGTTCGGGTCAGAGGAAGGCTTCAGCCTCACATATCTGCCTCTGGCCATTGAATAATATTTCTGTGCGTGCCTGCAGGTAGTAGGGGCACCCAACTGCCAAGACAGGTTCCTGCAAACACCCGTTTGCTTTCATCTCTTCCCAGAAGGTAAATAGATGCATAGGTAAAAATTTCTCCAAGACAAGTATAAATTCTCCTCCTCCCCATCCCCCCACCCAAGGCCTTTTCAGTGGCCCCTTCCAGCCCAGGTAGACAGGCAGTGTCTCAGCATCACAGCTTTCAGCTTCCGCTAGCCTCACTGCCTAAGCAGAACCAGAACGGCTGCCTCTTACCTTCCGAAAGTAACAGCTGCCGAGTCTGGAAGCCATGCTAAACAGCAGTAAAACTCAGCATTTTTTGCTGAGTAGGGCAAGCCTTGTAAGAGGCAGCCGGGAATCAAATCAATGGCTGGCCCTAGAGTCCAAACCCAGCTGGACCAAGCCAGGCAGGCCAAGGACTTACCTGAAGAGAATCCTAGGAGATGGAGGAGCATGAGAACGGGGACTTAACCACAACTGTCTTTCTCACTGAGATCCTTCCCACTGCCCCCATGCCCTTGGCAATATGTTGGAACTGAGCAAGAGATGCGAGGTGCAAATCCACAGCAGTTAAAGTCAATTACTGCCATATTTTGCCATGATTCACCGCCCCCGGCACACACACACACACACACACACACACACACACACACACACTTCATGCCCAAACCCGAGGTCTGCTTTTTAATAACACACGCACATATACCCCCTGGGTGCCTTCTTTTCTCCCGGAGCCCTCCCAACTCCAGAGAAGGTAAGAGGAGGTACAGTTTAGGAAGAGATTCTCTGGGGGCGTCCAAGCCAGTCTGAAATGGGGAAGGGAAGGACCGTATCTCAGGGAAGTGGCCTATCCATCTCCTTCCTTCCAATCCGGAGCAGCCCCCAAATGGAATTTCTTATGGGATCCTGTGTAACTGGTGGATAAGCAAGACCCTAAGGACTCTCTTGGCTTTCTCTGGAGGGAGATCCACACAAACTTGCCGGGATCCTCCCTAAAAGCACCCAAACCAAAAGGGGCTATGAGGAAGCCTGGGATTAGGAGCCGAGAGGCTGGCTGAGACTCCATCCCAGACTCCTGGAACCCCAGACAGGGAGCCCAAGGCTGACTTGCCTCTCACCCAGTCACCCCACTACCCCAGCGACTCCAAATTCCCATCAGAATCCTGGAGTCTGCCCAGTGTGGAATTTAAAGTGACAGCGTCGCTTTGCCTCTGGGTTTGGCCATTTCTCTCTCTCTCTCGCTCTCTCTCTCTCTCTCTCTCTCTCTCTCTCTCTCTCTCTCTCTCTCTCTCTCTCTCTCTCTCTCTCTCTCTCTCTCTCGCATGAAACTGTGCGTCTAAGTGTAGCAGGTCTCCATCATTTTCGGAGGCATTTTTTTTTCCCTTCGGAGGCACCAGTACCGGGTGAAATAAGGTGCCATCCTTAGCCCATCTCCCACAAACACCAAAGCCTCCAGCCTCCAAAGGAGTCCACAGCGGGTTTGCCGCTGGCTACGTGATCCTATAGGAAGGATCCCATTCCATGGAAGCGGGAAAGACCTCCGTTAAAATAAAAGAGAGAGAGAGAGAGAGAGAGAGAGAGAGAGATACACACACACACAAGCGCGCACACACGTACAAACAGGCACACACATCGCACCTTAAGTAGGTTATAGGACCCCTCGTCCCCTTCCTCCCCGACCCACACGCGCGCGCACACACACACACCACAAACACACACACACACACACACACACACACACAGCGAACGCCAACGACGCCGCACACGCAAACACACACCAGCACCACATCAAGTTCCCAACATGGTACACACGTCGGGAGCGCGCGAGGAGCTCCCCGGGCTCACTTCCTAAAATCCCGCATGGAAGCCGGGGCGCCCAGGATACGGGGGAGCACCCCCCCAACACACACACACCATCCCCATCCCCAACACGCACCTACACCACCACCACCCCCATCACCCTCCACCCCGCATCCCCCCAGAACCCGGGAGGACTTGAGGCAGCGGGGCGGGGAGGGGGTGCCGGAGGGGGGGTGGGGGCAGGGCGCGCGGGCGTGGGGGGCGCCCCGACTGCGGCCCGGGCCGCCTCCAAGGGCAGCGGGGGGCCGCGGGGCGCTGCGCCCGGAGCCGCCTTACCTGGAGTCAATGTCCGTCTTGCGCGGAGAGCTGCGGGCGGACGCTTTTTATTCGGCTCGGGGGGAACTTGGAAGAGCCCTGCGTGCTGCTCGCATCCCGGGGACGGCGCGGGCACTGCAGGCGTGGGGGTACCTGGCTCCTAGCAGCCTGGCTCATACTCAGCCGTCAAGTCCCCTCCGCGGCTCCTCCGGACAGGCATGAATCCCGGCTCCCGAAGGCGCTTCCCGACTCCCCGCTCGATCGCTCGCTCGCTCCCGGGCCAGCTCGCTTGCCTCCTCCTCCTCCTCCTTCTTCTCCTCCACCTCCTCGTCCTCCTCGTCCTCCTCCTCCGCCTCCCCCCCGCGCCGGATCAGTTCGCAGCCGTGGGCACCGGGAGCGCGGCGGCTGGCGAATGGAGAGGCAAGTCCGAGAGCGCCGCGGTCTCCGGGCGGGGAGCCGCGGGGGCGGGGCCACAGCGGCGGGGGCGGGGCTTGCGCAGCGATCGGCGACGCGGAGTGGAGGAGCGGCTGCCGCGGGGCGGGGCCGGGGCGGGGCCGGCGGGGAGCCGCTTTAGGCGGCGGCGGGGGAGACGCGGGGCGAGAGCGCGGCCGGGAGGTCCCCCGGCAGCCGCGGGAGGGAGGAGCGGGCGGCCCGGGTGGGCTGAGGCTGAGCCGTCTGGGAGTTTGCAGGAGCGTTCCCCCCCCTACCCTCCGAAACGGCTTGACGGGGTCTCCGCTCAGGCTCCCCGCGTCCCCCCCGCCCCAGCTCCCTCCCAAGGCACGAGTGCTGCTGCTGAACCCGCCTCGCTCCGAGCGGTGTGTGGCGCTCCGCGGCGTGGAGTGTTTTTCTGGGGATGCGGGTGCTCTCGGCGCTCTGAACCCAGCCCGTGCGTGCGGGATGGATGGCTTGTGTCTTCTGTTTATTTTATTTTTTATTTTTTTCCCCTTAGTCCCAGGTCATTGGTGCCCCGTGTGGGTCCGTCTGTGTGTTTCTGAGCGTTGAAGACCGTTGTTGGTTTCTCTGTGCGTGGAGGCAGGAGCCCACGTAACCAGAATTAAATGTGTGTTTGTTTGGGATTTTTTTTTTATTCCCGATGTGGGCAGGATGTAGGAGTGAAAGCTGGAGGGACATAAAGTTCTTTTCGTGTTCCCAGAGACCGAGAAGGGGCGAGAGCACGCGGCTTAACGCATTGATGAACCCAAGCCTCCGAATTCGTCCTGAGATGCGAGACTCCTGGTCTCTTCCTCAAGCAGAAGAAAAATAGGCCTGTACAAGAGTGAATTTTCACACACGTTCTCCTGTTTTCTTGCCTTCTATTCTCTTCCTCCGTTTCTTACTTCCCCTTTACTTTTTCCATATTTCCTTCTGTCTTTTCTTCTTTCTTGCACGGCAGCAATGTTGCACCCAGCATCCTAGGCAAGGGTAGGAAGTTTGGAGGAAGCTGCAGATGGAAGGGCAAAAGGAATGAGGAGATAATGACAAAGTTAAAGGAAGTCTGATAAAAGTGCAGTTGAGGCAGATCTCATAGTGATGTTATGTTGCTCACGTTTCTCACCTCTTAAGCTTCATCTCCCCCTTATATATAGCATAACAACACAGCCAAGAAATCTGATGTAAGATTTTAAAGAGTGTGTGTATTTTTTGAAAAAATACTTAGAATACTCCCTGGCACCCAGTGCTCAAAACATGTTATCTTTAATTATTATTGTCATTGTATTAAGTGTCTATAGTATCCAGAGTCACAAGGGGAAAAAAATATAACTAGAGGACACGGGAAGATCGAGGAGTCGGTGAACAAAAACAAAATAGAAAAAAAAAATGGTTGAATGGGGAATCAGGAACATGAAAAATATTAAATATAAAAAGAGGGATAAAGGTGAGAAAAGAGAGAGAACTGGCCAGAATAAAGCTGAGTCGCAGAAGCACAAAACTGAGACGAAGAGGAAAGGGAGAGGTCGCTGATTCAAAGCTCCCCTACCCTGCTCTTTTCCTAACTACGATTGTTGGTCAGCACCGTGGACAGCTCTCCCGCCACTGACCAACTTTTTGTCTGTGGTGGAATCTTCATTCAGCTTCCGGCCTAGGTTCAGACACTGGGCAATGGTTCCTGAGACTTTAATTCTGATCATAAAAGAATAAGATCAGCAGACATAAATGTGTACACACACATTTACTTATGAAGCCCTAAGTTTTCCATTTTTTCTTCTTTCCTCTATTCTTTTCCCCTTCCCTTCCTGTTTCTGCCTATCCCATTCCTCACTTTACATGTTACCCCATGTCTCTAGGTTTCCACTATTTCCCAAGCTCAGTAGCCTCCATGAGTGATACGAGGCAGCAGAGGATGCAGTTCTGAAATCAGTCTGAAGCAACTTGGTTAGACAACCTTAGTTCCTCTGAAGTCTTCTCTCTTCATCCATCTCCCAAGATGCACTGTGGTCCAGGTGCCTTAGAGAACTGATACTTATATGAAACATACTCCTATCTTCCTTTCTTCTGCTTCATACAATCAACACTTCTTTCAGAAAACAGTCTTTCTCAGTTTCAACTACCACTAGAAAGAAGAGAGAATTTCTGTTTTTTTTTTCCCTTCCATGAGTCCAACAATTTATTTGGGAGTATGTTATCATTCTTAATTCTTTAAATCATGTGAAATATGATATAGGCAAAACTACCTCATATTTGTCATATAAGAGATTAGAGAAGTGTGCCAAGGTAGAGTTAACAGGCGATGGACGGATTCAGAAGTTAAAGACCAAGAATCTAAGTCTAAAATCCTTTTTACAGGCCCAAAAACACTAGGCAGGCCTTGAGGTGATTGGAAGAACTTAGGATTTAATGGGGCTTCCACATACAACCTTAAATATCAGCCTAAATGGCTGAGACCATTGAATCCTCTCTGTGCCAATGGAGTATTTATAAGCTTTTATCCCTGGAGGAAGAGACAAAGACTTTGCATAGACCGATTTAAGGCTCACCAGAGCCTTATGGCTTCTGACTTTTGAATAATACTCCAACCTTTCCAGGTCTTAGTTCATTTGCATTTGGCTCTGTGTCGATTCCCTGTTTCTATGAAGAGAGGCTAAGAGGGCTGCTTTAAAAAGTCCCCAAAGACTCCTTGGTCATCAGAAAAGTTCTCAGTGCAAAGCATTCCTAATGACTTATGGAGAAAGCAATCAGAACCATATGGATAACATTTCTGCAGAAATACACATGGGTGGGAAAAGGTTTAGAGGCCAAAAATATATTTTCTTTTTTTTCTTTGCCAAAGAAAGAACATTTAAGGCAGCTTGAGATATGTGAGAAATGTCTTGTTCTTTCTTTGGGGTGGGTGTTGGTGAGCAGCTGTTTGCTATTTCCACTGAATTTACTAAAGGCGTACATGGAAAGGATATACCCCCAAATCAGGGTAGATTTAAGAAAAGGACTTCCGTCTATTGATTCTTTGAAATGCTAGAACAAAAACTTTTTCCTACGACAGTTAATGAGAAAATGAAATGATTCCTTTTTAATATATATACATATATGTGATGGTTTGATAAATATTGAGTCAAAATCTTAGTGGCATTCTTTTGAGATCCCCAGCTTTATAACTTCTAAAATAGAGAAACTTCCTGGTCTTGTATTTCATAAATTGCTTTTATTTATATTTGAGCTTAAGACCATGGGAAGGAGAAGCCAAAATGGACATCAATAAACAGGTAAACATTTTTTAAAAAGAAATAGACAAGAAATATAGAGAAATGTCCCCTGATGAAATGGAGGTTTTCTTTCCCTGTCCTTAAATAAGGATAAGATTTAGCCATATTTGTGCTGGACTCTGAGCCACCTGCCGTTTCTTCAAAAGCTTAAGTTTACTACTCCTACCAAATCTCAAAGGAGTTAAAAATCCCTTAATGTGAAGTGCTTTGGGTTCAGAACAGACTGAACAACTGCCGAAAGAAGCCTGCATTTGTTGAGTGTTGTACTGAATGCACGTGAGGTGGTGTGAAAAATTCAGAAATATGCATTGTTCCAAATCTCTGCCTTCTAGAAATCTGACATCTACTGATGAGGTGTTCTTATCTCTAACTAATCATAGCACAGCAGAAGTTGAAGCTGACATACATAGATTTTATAAAGAAGACCCTATACGGTAAGTGCTAAAAGGAGAAAGTTTTCTTCTAACTATGCAAACACCATCTGCATATTTTAAGAGATACTTATTTTTTAAATGGATATAGTAATAAAATATTTAGTTGGGTTAGTAAGGTATGATGACCATTATTGCTGAGTGTTTACTATGTGTAAATGGTATTTAAACCTTCGGTGCCACTCATCTATGTTTGCATAAGCATTTTTAATAGTAGAAGAATGCTATATTCCAGTCATTGTCTTACTCCTTTTCTTTCCCTCTCCACTTCTTTCTTTCCCTCACTCTCTTTCTCATTTATGCTTCCCACTTCCACTCTCATGCTTCTCAATTTTTGCCAAATTTGTTGAGGCAACACGTTTAATGCATAGCTCTAATCCTTCATTCTACTTATCTGCAACTCAAGGGATGCTTGATTATATAGCAAGACATCAAAGTCAGAACCGTCTGCCCAGAATTCACTGCCTCCATGATCTGACCCCTGTGCCCTTTACCAGTTTATTTATAAACAATTATTGTATGTGTATATTCTTTGCTAGAAAAATGCACCATCTCACTAGTTAGTGTTTCCCGGTCACTTTCTTTGGGTGTTACTTTGACTGGTCTTTCTTCTGCCATGACTCTTTCCATCTCTCCAGCAGCACTCTTATTTCTATATATAAATGTTTGGTTCCCGTAACATCACCTGCCACTACAATTACTACTAGACTCATTCTGATATGAAATGTAGAAAGCTGTACACCACCTTTCTTCCTCTCATTGTGTCACCTTCTCCACTCAGTTGCAACTGGCCCTCTTCCAATTACTCGAAGTTTTGAATTCCTCATACATTTGTGTGACTGTCCCCTCTGTCAGAGCCACTGAGCGCTGAGTCCTGCTCACCATCAGATTGTGTGCTATCCCCCTGACTCCCAGAGCCAGTCATGCTCCTGCTGTCAGTTCTCTCTCCCAACACTTAATGTCTCCTTCATAATAGGCTCATCGTTGTTACACAATTTTGTTATTGATGATTTATATGTTTAAAAATATGCTTCCTAAACTAGAGTTAAAACTGACAGGCAGACATGAGATCTTCATGATGAGATTTGGGCATAGAAATGCCAGTGCACATGTGTCAATCATGTATTGTACCCTATATCCTGGTTGTTGGTTCAATGTGAGGGTTGACGATGCAGTGCTGTTCAGGTGCTACTATGTTGGGGATAACCAGGGCACCCTGGTCAGATTCAGGGCATATCCAAGCACTGTACTTCATGATGCACGGGAGACCATGGGATACCAGCGATCTACCTAGAGTCGACCACATGAAAGACATGCTACTTACCCCTATATTATCTCTATGATCCTTGGAATTTTTTTCCTCACAATGGTTGAAGGATGAGGTCAGCAGAGCAGGTAGTTCCACTTTACTGAATGCTGAAACAGAGGCTCAAGGAGTATGATGACTGCATAAGGAGAACATTTTGTAATGATAGACACACAGTTAAAGCCAGGTATCCAAACCCGTTGAGGTTGCTGCACTCTTTCTTCTTTAATTCTCTGTGAAACACTGTTTTCACGCTCTAATAATCAATATGTTCCACTCGATTCTCTCTTGTCACCTCCCGATTTCTAATAACCTGCCCTACCCCAGTTCTTATTCTTCTATATGCCACTAGGGGGAGTCATTCATAGACTTATTGGCACCCTTTGCCTTCCTTGAAATTTTCCTCTTCAGCTTTATTTTCCTTTATTTTCCTCTGGGAAACCACTCTTCTAATTTTCTCACTCCATTTGGCTCTCGAGGTGCTGATGTTACCCCTAGCTTGAGAGTACTGTTCAGTAAGAATTCTCTGTCCGGTGATCACTGTGATCAAGATGCTAGTTTAATCTGAGGCAGCACCAAGAGTCTTTGTTAGAAGAAAAAGAAAGAACACGTGTAGCTGGTAGTATGCAAGTCCAGAGTTAGGTGATTGTCTTCCCCCCCCCCCCTTAAAATCAGGAAGTATGACCAGAATGCAGATAATCCTAAGGAATGATTTATGACAAAATAGATCCAGAGATGCCTGCAGTCAGATATACATATATGTTCCTATAAGCCAAAGACTTTCCTTTCTATATAAGCCAGATGGATTCAGTTTTTTGCATGTGCAACCAAATGTATACCAACTAATATAGCATTAAAATTAGGATGATTGAATTTTAGATACAGAACTCAGAGGCTTTTTTTTTCATTTATAGAGGTCATGAGAGTAGAGTGATTAACTGAAGACCTAATGCCTAGCTACCAGTCAAGTTTTAGCTCTAGGACATCCATATAAGTCAAATCCAGTTTGTCTTTAAGGGCTATGGGTGCTCAACTTAGATGGTATGAAGAATTCGAAGATGACCCCAGTGACCTTTTCCCTTAAATGATCAGCTATGCTTTGAAAGTGGGAGAATTTGTGATTATAACGCGATATCATTCCCATGATTATGCTGTGTTAAATATAGCAAGGAATTGTGGTGGCCTCTAGGAACTAAGTTTAATTCCAGTATGACAACTTGCAGAACTACAGAATCCTCAGTTCTGTAACCTTCAAGATGTCTTCTGAGCCCAAGAATACACAATACCCCAGAGGCGATCATTGTCCCAGATGACGCCCTAATTTCATTCAGATGAGGGCCCAAGTGAGGATTCCAGTTATTTCATGCCTTGATTTATGGCCTACAGAAAATGTGAAAGTATAAAGGTGTGGTTTGTAAGCCACTAAATGTATGAAAGTTGTTGTCTAGCCATGAAAAGATTTAAGACTTAAATACATTAAGTAGTTTAATAAAATCATCTCTACAATCTTCTGTTGAGTTCTGTCATCATGTGATCAGCTGACAATAACAGTTAGTGTTGAATATCTGGGAAGTCCTTTACTATATCTCAATTCTAGGTAATCTATTCCATGTCCATTCATAAACACCTCCCAGGCTAGAAAATGAAAAATTCCTTTCACTCAGCATGCAGATCTAGCTCTCCTTCCAATGGCTTCCTTTCTCTATAAAGCCTTACCTCACTGTTGCATAATTTAGAAGTTATTTCCATCAATAGAGAAAGAATTGTTGGGGGTGGAATATATGAAATGTTTTCTTTGCCCCTCAGCTTGTGCCCAGTAAGATCATTTTCATCAGCTTGTGCCCAGTAAGATCATTTTCCAACCTGGAGACTTTTTTTTTAATCTGAATTCTGAATGAGCACTAATTATGCTCAAGTCAGTGAGCATGGTGTATATGAGAAATAGATTTTAGAAGCCAATAGATTTGCCATCATCACACGTCATCAGCATCCTCTAAGAAGACACAATAAGCTTTACTGGGACCCTTGCTCATATAACATTAATCCTTTTAAGACTCAATATCTTCATTTGGCACATGGAGATGAAATGCTTTGTCCAGAACTTTTACCGAGTAACTTCCTTGAGTCAAAGATCTGGCCTATAGCAGTGAGCAAACCATTCCCATTGGTAACATACAGTCTCATTAGTCAGTACCACTTATCTCAATGATATTGCAATAATGATTAAACAACTTTATCATTGAACATGAAGGCTAACATGTGGTAAGCCTGCATCAGTGGGAATCATGCTCAAATGTGTTATAATTCTAGGTAATCTATTCCATGTCCATTCATAAACATGGTTTGTAAGCCACTAAATGTATGAAAGTTGTTGTTAGCCATGAAAAAATGAACAGGAATGAAATAATTTTTGATGAGGACATTTACTGAACACATCTTCAGGCCAGGCATTTCTCTAATTGCTTTCTATATATTAATTTTGCCTAATCTTTACAAAAATCCCAGTAGGTAACATGATTATCATCCCCAGTGAAAAAAACCGTCTGTAAAGTATCAAGCTAAAATTTAGTTGTGACCCCAGAGATTTGTGCTCACAACTCAATGCACTTCCCATGATTCCTACACACTATGATTAGTTGTTTTTAAAGCAAAAGGGATGACATGGGGCAGAAAGAAAGAACACTTATTTTGTAAATGTAGAAATCTGTCCCGAGTCTAAATCATATGTGCTTACCCACATCATGATTACACTGTATCACTGTCACTGTCATCACTGTCATCCCGTTGCTCATTGATTTGCTCAAGCTGGCACCAATAATGTCTCCATGGTGAGCTTGTTACTGTTTTCTGGCATATCGAATACGCCACGGGTAGCTTGCCAGACTCTGCCGTGTGGGCTAACCATCACTGGGTTGGGCAAAACGCATCATAGGCACTCTTGATTTTCTTTTTGTTATTTTGATTTCCTTTTTGCTTCATGCTTCTAATGCACTGAGAAGTTTGGTAAGTACTTCGCCTATATTATTTAATTTAGTAAATAATATAAATTAAAATAAACTTCAAGAAAAACCAAAGGTTATAACCACTAACATTGATAAGAAAACTAAGGATCAGAGAAGTAACATGCTTTGCATGAGTACACACAGGTAGTAAGAGCTGAAGTTTGGCTATAACTCAATGTTTTTAGTAGCTAAATTCTTTGTATGCTCAGCCTTGCTGTGCTGCATGTTTACAAATTACAAAACAGCTAAAAAATGGGAACTTTAATATGCTTTAACAGGAAGCTTGTGACTTTAGGGTGATGGTGGGATCGGAGGGGGTTATTGGGATATGGGAGAGGGAAACTGACCCTTTGGTGGAGGGTATGGTGTTGCACTGTTTTTTTTTTTTTTTTGCATGAAACACTGCCATTATCAATATTGTAAATCATGTGCCTAAAATGAAATTTTAAAAAAACGAATCCTGCAAGCTTCATTTGTCTGAGCCCATCATGATATCAAAGTAGCATATAAATTCATTTTCTATCTAGTTTCGGGGTCACTGTTTTTGAGAAGGTCTGGGTGACTTGCTTTTTTACGACATAAATGCATCCTTTTGTTGCTGTTTATAATTGATTTTTATCACAATTAGCTTGAGCTTAGCTGCTTAATCTTTATTTTGTTTCAAAACAATGGATTTTCTTGAATTTTAAGTATCTCTTGCTATCTCCTCGATGTTACTTCTTGTCCATCTCTTGCCTAGGGCAGCCATTGATAATCAATTGATTGAGCCCTCCCCCATGACACCTTCAAACACTTAACACAGCCCTCTAGGCAAAACCACCAATCAATTAGATTTGTCATGGGAGATGAAACCTAAGTGTCAGTCCTGCGTGTTCTTTCCCTGAGATAGGTAAAGTTCTTCTGTAGATGCTGGTGATAAGAGCATCTCTATCTGACTGCAAGCTCAAATAGAATTATTCAAATTGTAAATTAAGAATGAGCTTTACTTTTCTACCTTTAAAGTGAAGCTTCACATAACATTCATCATTTTCTATGCTTTATTACATATAACAGCACAGAAAATTATTTTCAGGGTTTGGGTCCTTGCTGTCACATGTGTGAAATATAATATTTAAGAAATTCAGACATATTTGTATATATCAAATGTTCTTTTATTGATTTATGGGCACTTGAGTCTTTGCCAGGAACAGGTACCTGGAGAAAAAAATAATGTCTGTTTGATTAAACAATGAGAGGGTAAGCAAAGGTTGTTTAATAAATTTAGTCATTGTTCTTTTCTGCTAGGATATTTGCCTGTATTAGATCTTGCTGATAATGACACTGTTAAATAATCAGACCATGATACACCTAAGCCAGATACTCTGCCATGCTAATCATCTTGCAGGATTGCTCTACACTCCAGGGGGCTACAACAACTTCAGACAGACTTTGCATGGGAGTAGTTAATCAAACTTGCTGAATCAATTAACACTCTCTTGCTTATAAATGACATGAGACTCACATGAATCTCCCTAGGACAAAAATTAAATAAAACACTCCAAGAAGAAGAAGAAAGAAAAGAAACTTGTTGGCGTCTGTAACTTGTAACAGCAAAACAACTCTAGAACTTGCTTTGGGATTGCCATGTCATCAGTATCTATCTGTCAGGTCTCTCCCAGTTCTTTCGCCCTCTGGACTGATTTAGCCCTCAGGCAGATTTTCCTCTACTTGTGTCTGTTGTGTTGACTGTTCAAAGCCACGTCCAGCTTTCTGTGGTAGAGCTGTCCTCCCATTGCTGAATCTCTATGAAGGTCCTCTAGTGACAAGTAGCACTTCAATGCGATATATTAAAAAGGATATTGCCTTCAGCTCCTCTGAAGAAAATTGGGGTGTTATTACTAGTAATATGAGGAAAGGATAAGTGCTACAAAAATAATGCATGTCTACATCTCTGACTCATTGGACCCTGATTATATTTGACCTTTAGTGTTTCCTTGGAAAACGGAGATAACTTTAAATTGAAGTACATTTGAAAATTTCACTTAAGCATTGGGTGAAGCTCAAGATATTCATTTTCAGCACTAGTCTGTCAGTTTCAGTAACCTCTCAGAACTTGTATCTTTACCTTTAACATGAGATAATCATTTTCTTACATATTTTTCAGGACAGTTCCAGAATCAGGGAATGCTGTGTCAGAGAGATTCTTAGATATTGCCACACCTTACACATTTTACAATTCAATGACCACAGTTAATCTTGAAATATTTTATGATAATATTAAATATTACCAAAGATATTAAATATTACCAAAGATACTAAGGATTAATTAACCTTCTTATTTAACTTTACATGAGCCAGACAAGAGGCATGGTTAAGAACAAAAGAAATTGCATAAAATTAGGAAGTTGAAGCTGGAAATACACGCACACACACACATTCATACATGTATTGTATATACCACCTTTTCCTGGCTCAAGTAGACTGAAGGGCATAATTTAGGTGTCTGAACATTGGAAATGTAAAAAAATAGTATTTAGCAATAACATTACCATGACATATTCCCACTCTTTGATATTTTTTCAGGAGCTTCAATATTTTAATTCCTTTAGAGTACATAGATTCCCATTTCTAATCAACATGTTGAAGATTTATGAAATCAGCTTCTAAAACTAAGGAAAGTCATAGCTGAATTCAGTGGTCCATCTCCTGTTTGTAGCCTTCCCATTCATTCAACAATCACTGACCTTGTGATGGTTGATTTTATGTTGACTATGCAGCAGGGGGACTGGAGCGATAGCACAGCAGGTAGGGCATTTGTTTTGCATGCAGTAGACCTGTGTTTGATTCCTCCATCCCTCTCAGAGAGCCCAGCAAACTACCAAGAGCATCCCACCCACATAGCAGAGCCTGGCAAGCTACCCGTGGTGTATTCGATATGCCAAAAATAGTAACAAGTCTCACAACGGAGATGATGTGCCCTTACTGGTGCCCGATGGAGCAAATCTTGGAACAACAGGATGACAGTGACAAAGCAGAGCTTTTATATATTGGTCAAGCATTATTCCAGCTGTTTCTGGGAGGGTTATTTGGATGATGAGGATAGCAATTGAAATGGTTGAGTAAAGTAGATTGTTCTCTCTATAGTCACTGGGTCTCATCTAATCAGTTGAGGTCCTAAAAAGAACACAAAGGTTTCTCCCTCACCCCTAGTAATAAAATCCCCCTGCTTTACTGCCTTCTAATGGGGTCTTGATATTTTTCCTTCCCTGTCTTCAGAATCCTGACTAGTGGGGCCAAAGTGATAATACAGTGGGTAGGAGTTTTCCTTGCAACTGGACAACCTGGTTTAGATCCCTGGTACCTTATGTAGTCTTCTGAATCCTGCCAGGGATGATCCCCAAACACAGAGCCAGAAGGGAGCCCTGAGCACCACCAGGTGTACCCTAAAACCAAAATAAATATATAAATTCTGATTAATAAGACTTTTAGAAAATTGTTTAAGTCCTGTATCTTTTTCATTGAATCACCGTGAGATACAGTTACAAAGTTTTCATGATTGAATTTCAGTCATATAATGATCAAACTCCCATCACTCCATCAATTCACATTTTCCGTGACCAATGTCCCCAGTATCCCTCCTGCCACCCACCCTGTCTTTTTAAGATTGAGTAAAAACATCTCTCAGTACATTGAATGTCTGCCTGCCATGAACTCTGGTGTGTATTTGTGGTCTCATTGATTGGTGTCAGCCTGGTGAAACAAGTCTGTAGCTATGGATCCAGGACCAGGCACAGCATATGCTGATGCCCAGTTCTTAGCTCTGCAGGAACAGGATCATATCAGATCACTACTCCAGTGAACTGGGCAAAGGCTGATATGTCATTTTTTATGCTACCAAATCATCTTCAAGCTTTCTAAAACATGGCTAATAAAAGCAGTCACAAAGTCACAAATATCCCACAAACATATTTGATATTATTGTGTGAAATAGGCTCTCTCATAATAATACTTTATGTATTAGATGTGGTTTTAGAGAGCATAGTCTTTAGAGTTAGATAAACTGGAATTCAAACCCCACTTTTGCATTCAGTTCAGTTGAGCCAAATGGCTTCACCTTCATGAGTTCTCACTTTCCTCATATGCCAATTTCAACCAATAATATTTAGAGAACCAAATTAAGGATGAATACTTAGTCCAATGAATGACAAAATCAAGCTATGCTGTTTCATTTTCAAGACAATTAAGGTTAGAAAGTGGTTTGTGGATGATTCAAGATGTAAAATTCAGGAGCAAAAGTATTATCTGATACAGAGAACATATCCATTAAATGCCTGTTTAACTGGTATATTAAAAATTGACACAACTGTGTTCACTAACAATGAATCCAATTTTCTTTTTGTCCTCCCTTTCTGCTCACAAATGTATAAGAAGTTCGTAAGAACACTGAGCAACTAGAATGTATTTTGCTTGGTGTATAAATCTGGATTATGATAACCAGTCAAGCAATAGAAACTCCCCTTTTATATATAATGACACATTTTTTCACATTTATAAGGGGAAGGTCAAAAATAAGAGAGTGGAGACACTTTTATTTACTTATATTCACTGTACTAAAAAAATTATCTGCACATTGTAAGGAACTGGATTTTGTAAAAGGCTAAGGGAGTTCAGTTCTGGCTAGTTACCCTATTTTCCAACAGACCTACAAGGGTTTAGATAAGATATGCCTTACTTGCTCTGAAAATCTATGAAGGCAGTTAAAGGGTTCTGTGACCTTCCATTTCCCATTGCTATTCTACGAATAGTCTTGCTTACAATACCCCTTGATGAGTAAGCTAGAATCAGAGACAGTTCCTAGGTCCTCTTCTGATTTTCACAACGCACAGATTTTGAGATGGATAAAAGTAGAGAGGATCTTTTCCAACCAATTTTTAAGTGCTGGAAGCATGCATCATTTTAAGTTGGAATAGATATACCTGTCTATCACAAGCTCAGACTGGGTTGAATGTTCTCCTGGAGAGCTATGTTGATATGCCACTGCTCTGTAGGTCTCTAGATCTCTCCTCAGCAAACAAATACCCTCTAAATGGTGATCCTATTTGTGTCCAAAATTCATTACACAAATATATCTCTCCTGGGAGGTTTCCATCTATTTTCCACTTATTTTCTATCAGAAAATAGGGTAACTAGCCAGTGCTCAAGGCCACTCTCCACAAGTTTGGACGAGCCTCATGCATGAAGGAACCAGCAAAAGAACCCAGGTATGCAGGAGCCGGGGCTGAGATCTCCAAGGCTGCTCGGAACTGAACTGGGCCTCTTCCACCCAGATTCCCCATTTTCCAGTAGCTAGGCAGTCACACCCAGAAACTGCCCCTGGCACTGAGTAATCCCATGAATGGCCAACATCTAGAGACTATAAAACCAAGCTCCCAGAAGTGACATCTAATAGACTAGTTCTCCCTCTTAGAGAACCTGGAAAGCAACTTGGTGTATTCAATGACTTTTTGAGGTCAAGTTCTGCGCTCTTCTCCATCCCCTTTGCAATCTGAGGCTTCAATCTTAGCTATCATGAAAACTCCAAAACTCTGTTAGTATTACTCTTGTTCTCCAGGTCATGTAACATATTCTGCTTGAGAAAACCCTTCAAAAAACAACCAGTCCACAGAAAAAAATGAAAGTTGTCTTCTCTCAGACTAGTTCTTAGAAGTGGCAGCAGCTAACTGCATCTGACTATTGAGAAACTTAAATGCAGGTAGTGTGAATTGACATGAACTCTAAGTATACCATATATAAAAGTCAGAATGTATAAAGGAATGTACAATGTTCATAATAATACTTATATTAAGTGCATGTTGAAATAATGGTATTTTTGATATATGTAACTTAGTGAAATGTTATAACTAATTTAATCTATTTCATTTTACTCTTTGTAGTATGCTATTAGCTGTTCCAGATTTCTGGAAGAGGGAATAGTCACTTCACTTGTTTAATAAGTTTAACAAATTAGCATTGACTTTTGTTTCTCCTTGCATTGCCAGGGATAAAACCTAGAGCTTCACACAGACCAGACAAGTGCTCTACCACTGAGCTACCTCTTGGCCCTAGTGAATTAATATTGATACTATTATAAAGATTTCAGGCATACCTGATCCAAGCTGATTTGCCAAATAATATCTTTCATAAGGTGGGGAAAATTCAGAAGGATGATATCAAGGCTCAGAGAAGTGGTCTTTGTATGCTCTTCATAGACGTGGAAATTTGTGTTATCCTAATGAAGCAAGAGGACAAGAAGTTCAAACCTTGAAAGTGCTTGTATTCAGGAGAGAAAACATCCTCGGAGGTTCAGGGAAGTTATCAAAGGAGAGCATTTGTGACTTTGGGACCATAATTGGTTGGATGTGTTTAAATTTCTTGATCTATGCTTGGATCCATGGCAGGGTTTTAAGGAGATTAGATAAAGATTCAGAGTGAGGCCACTTTCTGCTCGTTCCCTTTCTCTGAACTACATACTCTTGGTTGTTTTTACATTAATATCCAGAACAACTCTGTGGCAAAATAAATGATAAGATTTTCATTTACAGCGTCAATCAACTGCAGTGGTATGCTAAAAACTTAGCTACAAGATATGCTAGAACTAGAAGTATAAACAGGTATTTCTGCTGTCAAATCCATGCTCACTTTCCTACACCAAACTTCACCTTTATAAAATGTATTTACTTTACTGTTGCCAGTGGGCTGAAGATTCTCAGTTCTGATTCTTCTTCTCTTCTTATCTTTTTTACCCATCACTCACAGGACTGAAAACAGGATTTAATATTGTTATTTTATTTACTACAACCATTTCTGGCCTCTGCACTTTACTTGATGCTGTACAAAAATAGTTTGCCCTTTGGGAAGACTCTGCTGGGTCTGTGTACCTCCAATCCTGTATCTGTGTTTATGAACCAGGCAGGGTAGAGGGAGATAGCAAGTTGGCTAAGTATGGCTCCAGGGGGAGTGGATTTGTGGCCAAGATGATAATGGAAAATGGAGAATTTCATCTCCGGGTCAGTGACTGAATCTGGTATAGTCTTTCACTGTCTGCTCTATATGATTACTCAGTGTATAGAAGTTGGGATTTGGGATTTCCTCCAAATTTCCTCTGTTCTCCAAACACACTCTCTCCCTCCTTCTAGCCTCAAAAATGCCATTCTTTCAAGGCTATGCCTACTCCCTCAAATTCTCCCTGATTAATTAGAAATGAAAAGTTCATTTGCCATTGACTTCATAATTTAAAATGAAATAAAGCATTAAGAGCAGATGATATAAAAACATAAGATTAAATATCATTTCTGTATATGTTAATATGTTTACTAATATCATAATTAAATAGTATTAATTTAATAAGATATTCTTATGTAATTTGATTTTAAAACTAAGATTTTAATCATATTATGAAGGATTTTTGAGTTAATGGTAGTTGTTTGGCTCCTTGAAAATGTTGTTCAGATATATCAGGCATGAAGTATCATTATTCAAAGGATGGGTCACAGTGATAAAATGGAAAGTTAATTAGATTCAGAATGAGATTCAGACTTGCATTTAGATTGAACTCTTCTATTTACCTTATATGCAATCTTAGTTAAGTTTCTTATCTATCTAATCCTCAGTTTCCTTATGTATAAAAAGTCAATAATAACTTTGTGACTTTTTGAGTTATCATATATTAACTCCATAGGTTGATGTTTTTTATCCTTGTAATATTTCATACTGTGTAATATTTGTATGAAAGACTGATAAATGTATCCTAGAGATACAAGCTATTACATTATACATTTTATGTTGTGTTTATTTTATTTCTTTTTCTTGTTTGATTTTGGGTTACACTTTGTAATGTGCAGGTCTTACTCCTAACTCTTCACTCAAAGATCATTCCTGAGAGTAATAAAGGAACCATATTAAGTGTCAGGGATCAAATCCAGGGTTGGCTGTGTGCATATCAAGGACCTTAATACTGTCTCTCTGACCCCTATAATTTTTTTTAAGAATATAAAAGATGATGGTTAGAGTGATAGTGCATCTGATAGGGTGTTTTACTTAAAACAATCAACCCAAGTTTTAATTCCAATACCACATATTGTCCCCTTAGCCCTGTCAGGATTAATCCTGAGCACAGAGCCAGGAGTAAATCCTGAGCACTGCTAGTGCCCACCATTCATCCCCAAAACATATAGAGAATTTAAAATATATCATATATTCAGTAATACTTAGAATTTATTAATAAATTTGTCACATATAGAAGTGTATATGTGTTATGTTTACTTCCAGAAATGCATTATCAATAGTACTATGCTGACTACTGTTTTAAAGGACCCTTCAAATTTTGCCCAAGTCATGGGAATTAAAAACTATAAAAGTATGGTAACTAAAGTTAAACTTCAATGATAATAAATACCTTAGAAGACAAAATTTTGAATTATCATTTTATAGCTTCCATGTGTCTCTTTCCTTTACCCTAGTGTGTAAACACAAAAAAGGGCAGCAACAGCAACAGCTGCCCCTGTTCAGTTGTCTCACACAGCTTCCCCCACCCTGGGGAGGTTGATGGCGATGGGCAGGTGAAGGAAGGAACAAGGGCCGGGCTGGTTGGTCTCAGTTGCAGTTTATTCCATTCCCATCTCCATCCTCCTCTGATTCTCTTCCTGCTTCTCCCTCCCCCATGCCACTTCATTCTCCTTCTCAATCTCTCCTCAATCTCCTTCTGCCTCTCTCATTCTCCTTCTTCTCCTGGCTCTGGATCCTGGATCCTGATCCCCCAGCCCCCCTCTTACAGCCTAGTTAAATCCCCAAGCATGAGGGTTTGGGGCTTACACATAGGTGTGGTCACCACCACCACCATCATCATCATCATCATCATCATCATCATCATCATCATCATCATCATCATCATCATCATCATCCCGTTGATCGTCGAATTTCTTGAGCGGTCTCAGTAACGTCTCCATTCTTCCTAGCCTCTAGAAGACTAGACTTTAGAAGCTTCTCTTTACTTGTCCTTCCCAACGATGCCACATTGGAGGCTCTTTCAGGGTCAGGGGAATGAGACCCCGCATTATTATTGGATTTTGGCATATGAGTACACCATGGGGAGTTTGCGAGGCTCTCCCCTGTGGGCAGGAAACTCTCAGTAGCTTGCCAGATTTTCCCAGAGGGAGAACTAGGCTATAAGATGTTGTGTGGCTGCAAAGCGGCTGTGTGCTTCCAGGAGCTTGGTTTTAAGTCAGAGGAACCCAGGCGTGTGGGACCCGGGGCTGAGACCTTCAAGCTTGCTCGGATCATAATAGGCCTCTTTCACCCAGGTTTCCCATTTTCCGGTAGCTAGGCGGTCGCACCCAGGGACTGCTCCGGTGCCATGTAATCCCACTAACGGCTCACATCCAAGACTTAAAACCAAGCTCCTGTGGTCACAATCAATAAGGATAAAGTTCTTTCCTTTAGGGGATTCTGCTTCTAGGACAGATTCTTTTTCAGAAGGACAACGCACCGAAGAGCGGAATCACATGGGTGTGTTTCGCCTCTCCTTGTCCAACAAACATATAAGCATTCATAATATTAATCATTTTGTATGGACATAGTAAAAGAGGTATATTAAGCTTATAGAATTGCTCTCCTGGGATCATCTCTATCTCAGACTACAGTGCTCAGACTCGATTAGTCTTTCCTATCCCTAGCAGGATCCTAGTCTCATCGTTGCTTTTGGATCATGACAGCATTTATCCATGATAAAGCTCTTAACTTATAGTTAAGAATCATATCACTTTGGCCTGGCCCATTTCGATGTCAGGATAGGTCACATATTGCCTTGGTCCTTTCAGTCCCTCATCGGGACCCTGCTTTTGGGGTGCCAGGAACTAAGGGCAACTGAGGCTTAAGTCGAGAAAGCAAATGTCCGGGAATGAATCGAATAATATTCGAATGAATCAAATAATATTCTAATAATATTCGAAGCCAATTAAATCCCAAGTTACAAAGTATGATACTAACTGTCTTCTTGTGTCTATACAAAAAGGACATTGCTTTAAAGTAAACTATTCAAAAGACATAAGGAAAGGAGAAAGGCAATATTAACTTACAATACGAGTTCAGTGTCCTAGAAAGATCTGACCTTACAAATTAACCGAGTCTGATTAGGGGGAAAAGTTGATTAACTGGTTGGGGAATTGAGCATAGAGAAGTGGTTACAGATAAACAAAGAAATGGGAGTGACTCGGGAGCACTTTGATGGGTATGACCCAATAAACCTAAGCTCCTTGTGGCAAGGGAGAAAGGACAAAGCAATTTTATCTTACACCCTAGAATTAGAAATAAAATTAAGTAGTCTTTGCTCCAGACCTGTTTAACATATGTAGTACATAACCATCAATGGCAATGATAGCACATCAACTTCAACAGCAATTATGCAACTATTCATTGCATTTTTGTGTTTCAGATATCTTGGTCAAGTCAAATAATTAATTTTCTTGTAATAAATACAGTTGTAATTAATCTATAATAGTTTGTGTTATTTTTTCTTTTTGTTTATTACTTCCATATTATATACTGGAGTGATAGCATAGCAGTAGGGCATTTGCCTCGCACACAGTCGACCCTGGTTTGATTCCTCTGACCCTCTCGAACAGCCCGGCAAGCTACTGAGAGTATCTCGCTCACATGACAGAGCCTGGCAAGCTACCTATGGCATATTCGATACACCAAAAACAGTAACAAGTCTCACAATGGAGACATTACTGGTGCCCGCTCGAGCAAATCGATGAGCAACGGGATTAACAGTGACAGTGACAGTGACTTTCATATTATGACTATAAGTAGTTTAAGATACACAAATATAGAGACCAGAGCAGGTCCCCAGAGCATTATTTTTTTAAGAATGTAAAGGATGGGGATTAAAGTGCTAGTGCAGCTGATAGGGTATTTTTCTTACAAAGGTCAACCTAGGCTTCAACTCCAGCACTCCATATGGTCCCCTTAGCCCTGTCAAGATTAATCCTTGAGCACAGAACCCTCCACAAGTGATCCCTGAGAGCAGAGCCAGAAGTAACCCCTGAACACCACTAGGTGTGGTCCCCAAACAAACAAATAGAAACAAAAAAAATACCATAAATTGCACAAACATAAATTGTGTTGATTTTTGAAATGAAATAACTTTCATATCCAACCAAAATTTATGCATTGAATAAACTTAAAGGCTAATTCAATGAATTAAAATTTGGGTTCTTGAAGAACTTTTTATATGCTAGAAGTATATTTCCACTGGTCTGGTGAACAAAACAATGTATAAACTAAGAGACAAAATGATCTTGAAAATATTTCACTTTTTCCTACAAAGGATTACATTTTAATTATTTTATACATAGAAAATTAGATAACAAAAAATTTAGTTGAAGACAAAATTTGAACGATAAGCAATGCAATGTGACAGTATAGCTCTATGATTTTTGTTGGTCATTGTTAGAGATTCCGTTTGGGTTTTAGGACCAAATTAAGAAGATGGAGCTTGTATCCAACATAGATTTAAAGACCAAATAACTATAATTTGCAGACTAGAGTACCAAAAGAAAGGAGCCACACAAAAAGTCTTAGAGAGCTGTATCTTTCAAGCCTCTGGCTAAGTATGCCCTATGTGTGTGTATATGAAGATAAAGAATGCCAAAGAAGAGATTCCAGAAATCAGTAGTCAGATTCTATGAGTCCTAGAAATAGCTCCTGTTCTGAGTAGCCAGAACAGAATGAACTTCTAATATGTGAGTTAGTGGGACAATCAGAATGGCATTGCCTTAAGAGTGGAATTAAATTAGCTCCAGAATAAACGCTACTCCAGATAAATGACAATAAAACATTTTAAAAGGCAGTGTTCAAATAATCAAACTGATTCTCAAGAATCATATTGTGTGCTGGAACATGTGATTTGAGCTGAAATAAATAATACAAAATATTCATAATCAGATGACTAAATTTTACAAAATCCAGACTCTAATGAAGCATTACCAAGCATGCAAAACATAAAGAAAGTGTGATTATAATCAGAAAAAAATAATTAATAGTATTAAGATCTATAATGTGGATAATAGAATTTGAAACAACTATTGTAAATATGCTCAACATGTTAAAGAAAATAGAAGAAATGAGTTAATGCTTATGTGAAAATACGCATGGTTTTAAAAAGATGAAAATGGAAGTTTTAGATATAAAAATACTATATCTAAAGTCAAAAGCATATAGCATTAGATACTGCAAGGAAATAAAATATCAGTGAATATTTGGCATTATAATGGGATCTATTCAAAACAAAAAACTCAAACTTAAAAGAACATAAGGAGGTTAAATAGACTTTGACACTATTTGGAACAAGATAAAACATACTAATATGTGTATAACCAGAGTACACAATGAGCAGAGTAGCAAGAGGACACACTATTCTTGAAAATGCATGTTCAATATTTAGAAGAAAGTAAACCCAGACATTCAAAACACAAGAAGAAATTAGAACACTACTTCTTGGCATACCATGGTCAGGTTGATGGAAAATTAAAAAAAAAGTAAAGCATTTAAAACAGTCAGGGAAAAAAAATGACAACTCTTCCCAAAAGTAAAGGTAATAGAATTTAGTAGGCATCCTGTCAGAAGCTATGATGGTCAAAAAACAACTGAGCCACATTTTTAGGTACTGAAATAAGCCATAATCAAGCAGAATTGTACTCCCAGCAAAGTATACTTTAAAAATCAAAAAGTAATGAATACTTTGTAAATAAAGGAGGAAAATGGAGACAACTTGCTTCTTCCAAGTATGCACTATATTAAGAGAAGTCCTTCAGACAGAAGGAAGATATTACAGATGGAACTTTGGATCTGTACGAAAGACTGAAAAACATTCCCAAAGCAAGTATAGGAGTAAAAAAGAATTGTTTCTGATTTTTAAATATTGTTTAAAGCAAAGCATGTTAACAGTGTAATTTTGTGTTAATAAGTTGTGTAGAAGTAAAATGAATGAAAACACAACAAGAAAAAAAAGAATAAGGAAAATGACACTGTGTTGTTAAGGTTTGAAGATAGACGATAGCTGGTTAAAGAAGCATACCACACATTCTAGAGAGATAAAGCACTAAAGCAAAAAAGTAAAAATTTAAACAAATTCTATAGCAAACATGGTATAGATACAATGGAATCATAAATATGCTCAATTAAAGCAAAACAAAATCAGGAAAGCAAATAAGAAAAAGTGAACAAAGAACAGATGTTATAAAGAGAAAGCAATAACTGGAAACCCATCCATAAAAAATAATTAAATTATATATATTTAAACAACAATAAAAAATATTGTAGGCAGACTGCATAAAACAGGGTTACTTAACTGCAAGATGCCTCCAAGCACTTCAGCATAAAGCTAAAAATAAGGTAAAAATAAAAGCCTGGGAAAATGTGTAGTATAGTAGCACTAAAAAATAAGAAATCTATAATATCTATATTAAAACCCAGATAGACTGAAGGAAAGTATTAGTAATAGCATTAAGGATCTCATAATAGTAAAATTTCAAGTCACAAACATATATCAATAGATTTATACATACATAATTAAAAGAAAAAGCATGAAGCACAAGTGATAGATATTAAAAGAAAATTAGATAAAATCTATTATATTTGTAATTCATGTGTCTATCTTAACAACAATTTGAATATCCAGCTAAAAATACAAGAAAGAATTTTGAAGAACAGAACAATAGTATCAACAAATTGAGTCTTATATCTTTAGATTACAATAGAATACATAATTTTTCAAGGGAACATTCCAAGGGAGCATCCACTGCCACCCCCCCAAAAAAAAAAAACTAAATACAACTTAAATGATAAAAAATGTACTGATTTCTGTTTTGGTTGACAGAAATGTTTTTAAGATTTTATTTTAAGGGCATGATTAATAAGAAGTTTGGGCATGGCAGTAAAAGTGATTTCCATCCCCTGTTCTCATCCCAGAGATCAGGCTGATATTTGGCTCAAATACAAAATTTTTAATAGAATAATTGGTCTTTCCAGCAGAGCCGTTCCCACCACCCTCTTTTCTGGCAGAGTAGCCTATATAGTACCTGCAATAAAGCATCTCACTGCAAAATATTCCTATAGTTGGGAAATTGCAAAGATTTAAAAGCTCCATTCATGAGCCAGGGACAAAGTTCAGACAAATTACATATTATATGACAATAATGTACCAATGTTATTTATAATATTACTGAACTAAAAATAAAGGACACATGATTATTTCAGACATTCAGAATAAGCATTTGAAAATATTGTCCATCAGTTTTGAAAGAGTTCAGCAAGCTAGGGACAAGTTTCTCAAGACAAGAAAGGACTTTTACAAAATTTCTATGACTATCACTTTACTTAATGATGAAATATTGAATGTATTCTCCATAAAACCGGAAATAGTGCAAGGATATCTTTTCTCATTCCGTCCAGTTACTAATGCATTGACTATTTCAATGTGCAATAAAACAAGACAAAAAAGACATATAGATTAGAAGATAATAAGTAAGTTGTCCTTCTGTATTTATTTGCTGTACCAAATCCTCTCCAAATCTTGTATCAGCTGCTAGAATTGATAAGTGAGTCTTGCAAAATTACACAATACCAGATCAATATCCAAAAGTAATTTTTAAAAATAATTATATCAAAACCATGAGGACTTAGATGTGACAAAACATGACAATATCTGTGCACTCAATATCAGAAAATTTTGCAAAGAAATTTTTAAAAGATGTGAAGAGAGGAGATAAATCAGGAAACTTTTTAAACCTTCAGTTCTCCCCCATACTAATCAATAGATTCATATAAATTCCAATTGACATAAAAATAAGCACTTTTCTAGAAATAAAAAAATTGATCATAAAAATGCATATGAAAATATTAATAACCTAGAGTGAACAAAACAATTTAGAAAAAATAGAAGTTGGAGGACTTTAACTGATTAGAGGATTTATTATAAAGCTACTGTATTAATACAGATTGTTTTGGCATAAGGATAACATATTAATCAATGGGACAGAACAAAATATTAGAAATGGATTCAAACATAATTGGTTAATCGATTTTTAACAATGGAGCCAAAGCAATTCAACAGGGAAAGACATTATCCTTCTTAACAAATGGTGCTTGTATAATTGAATATGCACATATTTAAAAATGAACTTCAACCCTTGCCCCATACGAACTACAAAAGGTAACTCAAAATGGATCACAACATTAAATGTAAGAGCTATAAAATTATTCTAGAAAATGATATAGAAGGAAATCATGCAACAGTGGATTAGGGATAGATTTTATCCATAGGACACTTGATATAAGATGACAAATTGTCAAATAGAATTTTACCAAAATTAAATCTTTGTTTCTCAAGGTACACAGTAATAAAAACAAAAATGCAAATTATAGCTTCTTTTGTTTGGGGGCCACACCTGATGGTAGTGCATAAGACTTACTATTGGCTCTGCCGTAAGTGCTCATTCCTGGTGGGTTTGGAGTCCATGGTGGGGTTTAGGGATCAAACCCTAGTTGGACATGTGAAAGGCAAGTGTCCTATCCACTGTACTATCTCCCTGGGCTCCTGGGGAGAAAATGATTTAATTATATCTGGTAAAAGACTTACAAAGTAAATGTGTAAAATAATCTATTTCACTTCAAAACAAAAAGATGAACAACAGAATTTAAAGGAAAGAAGAAAACAAATGTTCTGAATATTCACTTTACAAAAAAATTAATTATAGATGTAAAATCAGCGCAGGAAAATATATTAACCATCATTATTCATTAAATGACTACAATTTAAAACTACAAAAATATTTTTTACAAGCATTAAGAAAGTTAGGAATTTCTTTCCAAATTAAAATTCAACTTTGATTTTATCATTCTTAAATATTTATCCAACAGGAAAAAAATTATCCACAAAGACATGTACAGAAATATAAAGAAGTTCATCACAATTGTAAAAACTAGAATGGCTCATCAACTAGTAAATGGAAAAACAAAATGTTATAATACCATGAAGAAATAAACAGGAATATAAACTACGGCACCAAACAATGTGAATGAATTTCCAAAATCTTATGCTAGGTAACAAACAAAAACCAAAAAAAAAAATGGACTCAAAAGTCTCTAAGCTGTCTGAGTCTAGATGAGTTTTGAAATTAAATCAGTGGTTGTAATGGGTTAGTGAGAAGCAAGAGATTTACTACAAGCATCACAAGGGATCTATTTGGGGTGAAGAAAATGTTTTAGTCTGCATTATGCTAGAGGTTGCATGACTGTAAACATTTATCAAAGCTCATTGATCTGTACACTGTAAATGAATGACTGCTATTGCATATAAATTCCACTTCAATACAGCTTATTTTTCAAAATGAATATGTAAATGATTGTCAATGAAAATCCCAGGTAAAGGTACACACGTGTTATCTCTAGAGTGGTTATCTTTCTGTTTCAGGTCTAGGCATGCTTCCACGACTTTCCTACTAGTATTACTTACTTATTCATATATTCAGAATCTTTCAATTAGTCCCAGACATTCCACAGTTCATTGGTGAAACAACAGTTAGCCACACAAATGGAACTTCTACTGTCAGGGAGCAGACACATAATCCCACTATTTCTTTTGTAAAGGTCCTGATCTTTCTATGACAACCATGTTTTATTTTTGTGATTGCAAGAAGAAAATTTCTTCATTGTTTGAAAAATTGTATTTCCTTTCAATCCTCTTTCATGTGTCTGCTTTTTGGATTCTCTACTGGGCTACATCATGATTATCAGCATATGCTTAACTTACAGAACCCAATGTGTAGGTCACCGGCTGTCAACGTGGAAAATAAGAAATGAGAATCTCACTGCTTTCCAATGTGTTTTAGAGGAAACCGATGACAGTCTTCAGAACTGACGCAAATTGAGTCCATATTGGATGTTAAATAGTTTATAAAAGTAAATGCATAAAACATTTATATTTAACATACATAATGCATAAAACATTTTTAATAGTTCACAAAAGTAAAAAGCATTGTTTGTATAAGTAAGGACTGTATTCAGTTATCTGTTGACACAAGAACAAGAACAAGAACACTGTTTTGAACTATCAGAACAGAACAGTCCATTATAGAAGAACGCGTAGGTTCTAATAATAGTGTTGTGATAATTTATAGCATAAAATAGTCTATAAGATCCTACATTGTCATCTGGATAAAACCTGATCATGTTTCCTTTTATTTTTGTATTTTGTAGACATAGATGACATCTGAGAAGGAAATTAATTTTAAATACCTATTATAAATAAAATCCAGGTGTCTCAATGACTCAAAGCCATATTACACAGGTGATGACTATTTTGGAAGTTGGTTGGGCAACTTGGTTTTAAGTTATATTTAAAAACTTGGTTTTAAGTTATATAACACGTATCCTATCTTTTATACCACATCCAGTGTCATGTCCCTGGAAGGCATTATTGATCTATCAAATACACTTTCTGGCAAAACTCTGACACAGCCTCAAAATTCATCCTGACAGTTGTCCACACCGTTGTTCCCAATAGACCTGACTGTAGGCTTGAGGTAAAATCTATGTGCAATACACACACACACACACACACACATTTTATAATACATATACCAAACAAGCTCTTTTCCCCTGTCTTACAATATTCATTTAGAAAATGCAGATGAGTGACCACGTTTTAGCTTGATTTGAGGGTTAGAAGAGGTAATATATTCCAAAGGAATTTGGAATCTCTAACAATTAAGCAATAATAACTTTCTCTATTTCCTGATCTTCTCTCTCTCTTTCCCTCTCTCTCCCTCTCTTCCTCTCTCTCAATTTTCTCTCTCCCTCCTTTATACTCTCTTGCTCTAATGTTAATATATAGTGCTACAGCACTTCAGGCTCATTTCTTCTGGTGAAAATCACATTGCATTTTGATTTAAAAATAAGATATGGTAAACGGGATTTATGCTGATTCCTTTGTTTTAAGGTTTACTTTCCACAATACAGTTGAGAAAAATAAGCACAAACATGGTAGCTAAATAATACGCTCCCAGAGAGACTACCAACAGAAAAAATTGCCAAGCAATTGAATGGAAGAATTAGTTATTTGAAACCCTCCTGCCATATTCTCTAATCAAACTAACCAGTCAAGCAATGATGCTCTCCAGCCATGAACTGGAGGAGGCATGAATATAGTGCAGATCTATAAAATAAATACTTTCCAGCATGGATTCTAGATTTAAGCATTAATGTTGACCCCTAGACACTGAGATTTACAGTAAGTGGAGACCAACGTGATTAACCCTAAATTCTCTTCTTGGCAGAAGTAATGCATCTTGGAAATTCCACTATCCATTCTCTTTTTTGTTTAAAATTGTAATTTCAGGAGTAGGACTAAACACTAAACAAACTCATTTCTTTTTAATAAAGCACATGGTAAAGAGTTGTAAGAGAAACAATAATATAGGAACAGATGATAAAAGTTGGCAGGTGCTCAAAACAATCCCATTTGAAAAGAATACTATTGGATACAGGATGTGAGAGATTCAAAGGAATCAGCAGCAGAAGTACTCACAGAACATAACAAGAGGCACGCAAGAAGAGGCAGACACTGGATCCACATCACAATTCCAGCGAGTTGAGGACAGTGAGTCCAGGAAGTTAAGTAAGCAGCATCGGGCAGGTGGTGTGGGGGAAGGTTATCCAGTTTAAGAGGAGGCAGGCAATTAAGCAGAACTTTACCAAAGATGTTGGTGTAGGTTGTATTTTCTGTGTTGCTATATGCAGCCTTTGTGCAGTTTGTAAAAAAGAACATGGATTCATCTACCCTGGAGAGAAAGAACAGAAGAAGAGAGCTTTAAAAAAGATGCAAACACTTGGTTTGTCTATAAAACTGCAGTGAGATACCAGTGTTCCTTGTTTCAACCCAGGAGATCTGCGTAGGCTCCCAATAATCACATGGAAATGTAGACACATAAATAAACATCTTTTTTTTTCTTTCTCCTAACAAGGTCTGTACTACCTTTAGCAAAAGGCTTGGCTTAGCTTGGCGACAATTAATTGTAGCAGCTCAGAGAAAGGAGCAGGTTGTAAGTGAATTAATGCGTTTCAAGAGTCCTGAGTGCCTGACTTTTCATGTTGTCTAAATTTGTAACCCGTAAGGCTGCATTTCCATAAGTTTTGAAATGCAATGTGTTCCGTGGCGCTCGAAACTCGATCAGGATGAAAAGAGCTTTATAAAGTAAGATGTTATTATTGTATTTGCCTTCACAAGAGAAAATAGTCAAAGGAAGACAAATAGAGGAGGAGAGAGGAAAAAAAAAGACCCTATATAGATTAGAACTCCCACACACCCTGCAACCTGGGGGGAAAAAGAAAAGAGAAAGAAAACTAGAAAACCTGGTATAAGAATATGTCTCATCAAAGACTGAACACTACAATCAGGCCTCTGTGTGTAGAAAGTTTTACCTTTTTGAACCCCATAGAAGAAAATTATACTTGGTAGAGAAAGAAAAAGAGTTATTAACAAATCAGCTATCTGATGCTTAAATAATATACCTGCTAAAATGAGTCTTCTAAGTAAATGTACAGGGGAGCTGATTAGCTCTACATATTGGCAATAACCTCATCACTTTTTTCTTTCACTTAAAAAAAATGATGGGTTCAAACTATTAGCACATAGTGCCATGGTGATGGAGCATATATTTACTTATTTTGGTTTTGGGGCAACACCCAGTAGTGCTCAGGGCTTACGCCTAGTCTGTGATCAGCGGTCAGTGCTTATTGTTGATAGTGCTTGGGAAACCTTATCTGGTGCTGGGGATTGAACTGGGGTTGACCATATGCCAAACAAGTGCCTTAACCCCTGCAGTATCTCTCTAGTCTTGAAGCACATATTTTTTTGTTTGTTTGTTTGTTTGTTTTTTTAAAAAAGAAGAGGTTGGGGCTGGAGAAATAGCACAGTGGGTAGGGGCTTTGCCTTGAACGTGGCCAACTGGGCTTCAATCCCCAACATCCCATATGGTCCCCTGAGTATTGCCAAGGGTAATTCCTGAGGGCAGAACCAGGAGCAACCCCTGTGCATCACCGGGTGTGACCCAAAAAGAAAGAAAACAAAAAAGAGCTTGCTAGGTTAGTTTTTAAAAAGACTGCTTTCCTAATGAGAGGCAAACCTGGATTTTTATTAAGATACTGAGCAGAAATTGGCAACCCTAAATTCCACAACTAGTTTAGTCATCTACTACTTGTATAATACTACCCTGCTGTCTCTGCAATGGGGATATTAATATCAATCAGTATCTATAAGCCTTCCTAGCAGTGCTTATGATGAGCAAATAAGCTATCACAGGTGCAGATACTATGAAAATGTTCAAGTTCAAAATATATAGTGTGACTATCTAACAAGGAAATGAATATAAAAATCTGGATAAAAGCTATATCTGTGTTGTCCAGTATGGTTATCACTAGCTGGTTATCAGGAACTTGAAATACAGCCTCTGTGATAAGGAACTGATATATTTTTCCAACTTCATTTTATTTTATATAAATTAAATTTGAAGTTAAAAATTGATATTCAATCTAGTGCATAGAACAATTCTAAGTATGTTTGTAAAAATTGGACATATGAATGTATTATTTTTCAACTGCATACATCTTATATACTCTAAATTCAGATCAGGTTTTCTGATAAAAATTTAGTTTGTATTGATATTTGCTTTAAATGCACTGATTTTGAAATTTTAATATAAAAACTGGAAACTGTTTTATTAATAAACTTATGCTGATTCCATCCTGAAATGGGAATGTCTTTGAATTATTGGGCCAAATAAAATGTAATATTAAAATTAGTTTCTTCTGACTCTTCACGTTCCTTTTTTAAGGTTGCTGCCATAAAGTTTTCAAAAGCCTATGTGGTTTTCTTTACAGAATAGCTAGACGACACTGGTGCATGGAGTAGAATCTTTAGTGAACCTAGTTGCATATGCAAATTAACACAATTCCCAGAGATGCATCATTCTTACTTCCTGAAAGGAAATAGACTGGGGTCGATTCAAAACTTGGCATCAGCTCAGGAAGCCACGAGTATGCAGTTGGGATTTAAACCTGTGACCTGAAAACCCTTGTTTTCTTCTAATATCAGTCTCAGGGAAGGAATTCACAACCCCCTGCTTAAGCTGAACAAGAATATGCTTTTGAGTTCTGTCTGATGACTAAGCCTGCTTTGCCTCTATAAGGCCTTCTGGAGCTGGGGTGGGTGTGGAGTTCAGAGCCTGATTCTTCTTGAGCCTCCACTTTTCTCTGTCTAAAGAGTATGACTTTCTAGGGCAGAAATGCTTTAAAAGTGAGAGTGGTATATTATCAGCATAGGTTTTAGATGTGTAGGTTATATAGCTATATACACATACACATGTGTATACATATTAAATCAATTTTGAGAGTATCAGAACAGAGAAACTTTGTATGTTAACAAGAAAATATGCTATTTTCAGAGATAGTATTATTTTGTTCTCAGAAATAAATACATTTAATGTTTTTTGGGGGGTCACATCTGGCGATGCACAAAGATCACTCCTGGCTCTGCACTCAGGAATAACCCCTGGCAGTGCTCAGGGGACCCTATGGGACGCTGGGAATCAAACCCGGGTCCGCCATGTGCAAGGCAAACGCCCTCCCCACTGTGCTATTGCTCCAGCCCCAATACATTTAATTTTAGAAAGCAGAAAGATTGCAAGAAAAGCCAGTCACTGTAAATGCAGTAATAACAACGACAGAGAATATGAGGCGATAAGCAGATACCTGAAGTTGAGAAACTGCCTTAGCAGATGTGAGGGATCACTTAGAATTCAGTTTGCAGTTATGATTTTCTTGATTCTGCTCCCAATGGCTCCCTGAGAATAGGGGCTCACTGGGAGACAGGCTGGAAAGTAGTTAGCGCAGGTGGATAAATGAAACTCTGTCTTGTCTCCATGCTGGAGGAAGGAAGTGAACCAGTCTGATCAGGGCAGATGAGGTAAGATCAGGAGCTATATCATTGTTTGAATCCTAAATGTGTGTGTGTGTGTGTGTATTAGCAGGGATGGAGATACACAAAAATCAAAGGGATATGGAGTTGCAGACATGTTTTCCTATCTCCCGCACCCTGTGACTTAAGAAAGAATGATTTGGAGTCAATGAGCCCCAGGCACATCCCAAACCATATGTTTGAATGAGATGAACTAGAGTGGCAGGAACCTGTCTTCTGCTATGTAAATGGCATCCAGGATCCCTACTGCAGGCAATTTTGGATTCCCAAACAGTGAGTTTCAAGTGTTCTCACCGGACACCTATTCACGAAGAATTTGAAACAGTAATCATTGCTTCAGCATCTGCATCCCACTATCGTGTCCTGGATACAATTACTACACACTCTTCTAGGTCTTGAATGTAAATCAAATTTTGACAGCAGGGTCTAGTGAAAAAATATTTTAAAAGTTAATAAAATAAAATAAAGGCTCTCTGGTCTGGGCTGGAGGCAAAAGGCCTGGCTTCTAAACCCTGCTCTCTTACCATTTAGTGAGGGGATCTTTCCCTCACCTGAACAATTTCCCAGACACCAGGAATGTGTCTTTATACCCAGGGATATGTTGAAGACAGGGGTAACCCTCATTTTGGTAGACTAAGCCCCTTCTCTGGCCGGGTAGTGTCCCTAAGACCTAGTCCTGGAGGAATTTAGTTCAGGAAACTACTGAAGACTAAGTGACCACCTGCCTCTCTTTTCTTCCCTTCCTCTGACACCTGCAAACTGCACTAGGTAATCTTTGGGTTGGATTCTTCTAGTACATTCCTTCACCCATATATGTTTTTGAGTTCCTACTATGAGCCAGTACTTTTGTGATTCTGTGACTGAACTGTTCAAATTTGTAGTTATTAGTCACATTGAAACAAATGAACTGAATTAGGCTATATGAGATGCTACTTGCAATGAACGTGGAGAGTAGTGTGCTGAGTGGAATGAGTCAGAAGGAGAAGGACAGATATAGAATGACTGCACTCATTTTGTGGGATATAAAAATAATACATGCAGTATGAGACTACTATCCAAGGCCAGGGAAAACAGGGCCAGAAGGATTGGTCAATAGAAAAAATTAAGTCCCACATGTGGCTAGCATGGGTAGTTCACTTTACTTTCAATTGCACAGAAGAGCTAAAGCAATATCGTAGAACACGAAAGACCACAGTCCTTCAAGGGTGAACCCTTTTAACCACACGTGAAGACATTAAACAAGAAGAACAAAGAGCTCAGCCCCAAAGGCATTTATAAGCTCACACTGAATTTAATTAAGCCATGGAGGGCAAGGCTCATGCTTCATTCATTTTGTTTTCTCTGTTTTGTTGAGAAATACTAAAGTTGTATTTGAATGGTCCTTTAGCCAACAGCATTGCATGTGAGGGTCATGAGGATGGGGGGTCCAGAAACTGGGTCTCTTTCATCTCTGTCAACTGCCTTTGCAGCCTTGGGATCCATCCTACTTCTGGGCCAAGATTTCCTTCCCATTCCATCCCTACTCTGACCCAAAGCATACGGGGAATTGAACACAAAAGCTCTTAAATCCCTTTTCAGGGCTGACGTCTTATAAAACTGGAATGATGTAACCCCAGGGCAAACCATACCATCAAATGTCAGCCCTGCACTATATTCTGATTTATTAGGAGTCATTAGGCAACATTTCGACATACCCTTTCTCCTGCCCAGAAGGGTATTTAGGAAAAATTAGAAGTAATGAAGAATCCACTAAATATGCTGTGTCAAACTTTAAAATATGAGTCAAGAGAGAAGGGGGAAGGGTCCCTCCTTCAAGTGAAGGCATGAGTTGTCTGGTTGCCACAGAGCTGCCTAGAGGTGGATGGGAATTCCTTAGGAGATTATAACTAGGATCATCCCTCAGGGATAGCAGAAGGAAGCAGAGAGGAATTTTTGCCCGGTCCACTAGAAACCGGCTTTGCACATGAACTGTCACTGAAATTGGGATTTGGCCAACCAGGAGAGGGGTGTGAGGGTGTGAGAGGTCACAGGGGGAGATTTTGTGGGAAAGACAGAATGAACACAGGGCTTCTAGACCAATAGTCTCTTGTTTATGAAGGACTTCAGGTTTTTGACAGAACATATAAGTAAAATTTCATATAAAATTCATAAACTTTGTGTGTGTGCAGGCACAATATTGGAATCGATCCTCTAGATACGTGGCCTGGGTTTTCTCATGACCTGTCAGAAACAATGGTCCTAAAGGAAGATATCCATAGTCGACAATTTGTTTCACAAGGGTGATAAAAAGATACAGAGGGGAGGGGGGATGGCAGAGAGATAGTGCAACAGGTAGGGCATTTGCCTTGCATGCAGCTGACCCAGGCTCAATCCCAAGCATGCCATATGGTCCCCCAAGCATCGCCAGGAGTAATTCCTGAGCGCAGAGACAGGAATAACTCCTGAGCAAGGCTGGGTGTGAACCCCCCCCCAAATTTTTTTAATGATTCCAGGGCCACTACTGTTTTAGGAGGCACACACAATGTGTCACTTCGGGTGGCTCTCTCACGAGGTGCAAAGGAAGCATTGATTAGCAGGAAGAATCATAAAGGTGGGCTGCTGTGTGACCTTAATCAGAGATCTATATCTGAGCCTAGGTTTCCCTCTTTGCAGACTAAGGGTTGCACTTTCTATTTTTGATGCAAATAGCCCCTTATTACAGTGATCTTCAACCATTTTACTCTTGAGAACACCTGTCTTAGCACCTGTCCATGAACAGATAATAACCACTGGGGTAGGTAGACCAACAGCTTTTAATTTTTTCATGCCTGTTGACCAGTATCGGTTCTGAACCAGCAGTTGAAAAGCTATTCCTCCTTGAGAAAAGCAAATTATAATTTCTCTGGGTGAAGGATTAAAAATAGAACTAATGGGGATGGGGTGGAGGTGGGAATCATTAGTTCTTCAGGTGAGGCCATATCCTACACTTCTGCTGGAGGTGACCAATGCTTCTTTTTTTTTCTTTTTTTTTTTTTTTTTGGTTTTTGGGTCACACCCGGCGATGCACAGGGGTTACTCTTGGCTCTTCACTCAGGAATTATCCCTGGCAGTGCTCAGGGGACCATATGGGATGCTGGGATTAGAACCCAGGTCGGCCGCGTGCAAGGCAAAAGCCCTACCCGCTGTGCTATTGCTCCAGCCCCAGTGACCAATGCTTCTTGATGAACCAGTTGGCCCATAGTAATAGCTAGGAAGCAGGAGCCATTAACCCAAGTCACATGTCTTTTTACACTTCTGAGAATGCCAATACTGTTTCTGCTATTTTGTTTTGTTTTTAGGTCACACCCAGTGCTGCTCAGGCCTGACTTTTGGCTCTGTGCCCAGGAATCACTCCTGATGGTGCTCAGGGGACCATATAGGATGCTGGGGATCAAACCTAGGTCAGCTGTGTGCTAGGCAATTGCTTTACCCACTGTCCTCAATGCTGTTTTTTCCTAGGAAATTCTCCACTTCCCCTTCTCTCTTTATATAGCTGGTTCCATTTGAATTTCATTCCTGGTGCCATTTTCTTAGAAAGCTGTCCGTAACATATGTCCTTGTAGCCCCTTTCTAGACATTTATTTCTCTGTTTTTTCATTTGTTTTTATAATGCAGGAGAGATTATCTGCTCTTTATACTAGATGGAAACTCCATAAAAGAGGGGCATTTTGATGTTTTTTTGTGGGTTTTTTTGTTTTGTTTTGTTTTTTGCTTTTTGGGTCACACCTGGGGTTGTACAGGGGTTACTCATGGCTCGTGCACTCAGGAATTACTCCTGGCAGTGCTCAGGGGACCCTATGGGATGTTAGGAATCGAACCCATGTCGGCTGCATGCAAGGCAAATGCCCTATTCTCTGTGCTATCCTCCAGCCCAGAAGGGACATTTTGAATCGCCATCCAAAGACTCCAAAAAAACATCCATAGAGAGTAAAGATGCATGCATTTGTGTGTGTGTGTGTGTGTGTGTGTGTGTGTGTGTTAGGGTGAGAGGATGAGTAGAGAGGATAATTAACTTGTTAGAGATAAGACGGAAGGCAGGAAATGAGGAAAAGCAGGAAATGATACTGAAACCACATTTTCTATTTAGAAACTTCTAAATGTAAAGGTGAAATTAGAAACTGGAAGTTGTGAAGAAAAGGGACCCAATGTAGATTAAAGGTTGTCATGGCAAGTACTTTGCAAATCATATCTCTCTGGAGGTGGAGCACACAGAGTCATGACAAGTCACTGTCTTTCAGTTCCCACAATGGGGCATAAGACTGATAATGCCACGATGCCTACATCAGGGTGTGTTGTAAAAAACTTCAGTTCTAGGCTTCCTACCCTAAACGTGTTGTAGACAGCACAAGAAAGGATGTTGACTCAGTTCCCAGTATTGTAACCTGTTACTGCTCCTCTCCAGGCACTGAGTTTCATTTTCCACTTGAGTTTAGAAGTCAAATATTTAGCTGTGCTAATGGGGTATTGGATCTTTTTATTATGGCCCCACAACTCAGTGTGTGCAGCTTTACCGAGATAATAAAAGATGTTAGACCTGGTCTCACAGCTGCTTAATGCAGAAATGCTATGGGAACACACCTGGGGTGCAACTTCGAATGGAATCAATGGTGAAGTCAGCCATGTCCCCAGCGGAGATAAAAGCATTAATATCCTATTTCACTCTCAGCCCACACTGGCATGGCGTTGATTAAAATTAGCTTCTGCAATTTGAGTTCTTTTTTAAAAAAAGCAAATTTGTAAAGGAGTATATGTATGTGTGTGAGTGTGTGTTTGAGAGAGAGGGGGAGAGAGAGAGGGAGAGGGAGAGGGAGAGGAGAGAGAGATAGTTTTTAATAGGAGTTGAATTTGATGCCTCTGCTTGAAGCCTGGTTTTAGATCTAGTTTTAATGGCATACATTTCACAGTCCCCTGGCTTGGATGGTGCCACAGGGAGGTTTTATTAAGTTCACATCTCTCCGTTCTGTCTCCCGTACTCCTATGTGTGTTCATGAGTGTGTCCGTGCATGCTTGTTGGTTTGTGTATGTATGTTTGAGAAAGAGAGTTGATGTGTCTCATGAGACAAGATGATGCCAGCAGGCTTTCTTTCTGGTGCAGGTGCATACACACAAATGTGCCCACATATGTGGGGAAGGGAGCAGTGAGTTTTAGGGTGGCACATAGTAAGAGGAGTTTTCTGATAAGGTAGAGGAAATTTCTGCATTGCAGGGAATGGAGTAAATGGATTTAAGATGTGTCTTTGCATTAGAATCACAAAGAAAGGACTGGAAGAACAGGAGTGACTACCGGGAGTAAAGCATGTAGGAGTGAGGATTTGCTCATAAGAGTGGGGGAAGGAGGGGTGCAGGCATACATGTATGTTTGCAAGTTTGTGTGAAAGTTTAGAGATAGCCATTATCTGCATTAAAAACAAACTATTTAATGTACTTGTGGCCCAATCTTGTGTAAAAACACAAAAATAAAAAGAAAAGGCGCGGGCGAGGGAAAGAGCGCCTCACCGCACCGAGCCAGGCACAGGGCCTAGGGCAGTAGCACTGTCTCTCCTGCCACCCGAGTTCAGTAGTCTCCAGCCGCTTCCCCCACCCCGGGGAGGTTGATGGCAATGATGTGGCAGGCGAAGGAAGGAACGGAGCCAAGATGGTTGGTCTCACTTGCAGTTTATTCCAATCTTCCCTCTATACACTCTCCACCCCCCTCCTTCTCTCCGAACCCCTTTTATTGATCATCACACTTCCAAAGGGCGCAACACATTGACTTCCAAAGGGCTCAACACATTGACATCACCAAAGGCACCAAAAGACCTTACAGGAAGAACATTGAGGCAACATTATTCTCTTGTATCTGCAGGCCAGTAATCTAGGCCCTCAGAAAGAAGATACAAAACCAAAACTGAAGCCTTCCTTGGGCTGAAAGCACTCGGATTTACATCCCAAGGACAGGGCTGGGCTGCCACAAGAAATCTACATGTCAATTACAAACTAGGCAGCACCTGAAATCTACATCCCAAAGACTAGGCTGGGCCAGAGCCTGGAATCTACAATGTCAAGTCAGGCCTGGCTAGCACCTAAGATCTGCACGTCAAAGACCAGCTAAGCTTCTGTGAGAAGAGGAAAACTGCCTCTGAAATTATTTCCAGAAGGCAGCTGAAAAAGGTAAAATATCCCTGTCTGCAGTACAGTGTCTCCAACATCTCTCCCCTTTTTGTTTAGGACAGATTTTAACCATCATAACAATTCAAGCTTAAAATAAAATGCTAGGCACAAGAAGTTCAATAACAATAGAAGAACACCTATTCTCTAGGACAGATACTCTTTCAGCAGGACCCATCCAATGATGAAATCCCATGGTTGTGTTTCTCCTCTCCTTGTCCAACAAACATATAAGCATTCATAATACTAATCATTTTGTATGGGCATAGCAAGAGATGCATTAAGCTTTTAGAATTGCTCTCCTGGGGCCATCTCAATCTCAGACTACAGTGCTCAGGCCAGATTAGTCTTTCCTATCCCTAGCAGGGCCCTAGTCTCGTCGTTGCTTTTAGATCATGACATGACAAGCCCATGACCAAGCTCTTAACATATAGTTAAGCATTAGGCGCTTTGGCCAAGCCCATCTCAATGCCAGGGTAGCACACAACTCACCGCTTGCCCTGGGTCCATCCCATCCCCCGTTGGGACCCTGCTTTTGAGGGTGCTAGGAAGTAAGGCCAGCTGAGGCTTAAGTCAAGAAAGCAGATGCCCGGGAATGAATGATATTTGAAGCCAATTAAATCCCATGTTACCAAAGCATACTAATAAATGTCTTTCTTTGTCCATACAAAAAGGATATTGTTTTAAGGTAAACTATTCAAAAGACGTAAGAGAGCCCCTCCCCGCCCCCTGCCCGCCGCGGCTCGGGGCTTCTCCTGAAGCCCCTGCCTGGCACCTTTCCGCCGCCGCCGTCGGATCCTGACCAATCCCCACTCTGCTGCTTAGGGGCGTGTCCTCATCTCAGGGGGCGTGGCCTAAAAAGTGGGCGTGGCCTCTTTCCGGAGCGGCGGCCGCAGTTATTTTTTTTTTTACCATTCCATGCCTTCTCCTTTGGCCACAATTGATAGAATTCATTCCTTCAAAGAACTCCCTGAGGCCCTCCCTTTCCCCCACTTCCCGCTGCCGTCTGCGTCTCCCAAGTTTCTGAAGTCACTCCCTGCTCGCCCGGCGCACCCCGTCTCCCGAACCGGCTTGGAACTGCGCACGTCCCCCCCATCAACAGGAAGACACTGGGGGCGTGGCCTGTGTCTTAGTGGGCGTGGTCTAAAGTGGGCGTGGCCTCCTCTCAGAGCGGCCAACGCTAACTGGGCCGCAGTTATTCTTTGCTACCTCAGCTCAATCCGTACTGTGTATTCCTTTGAAAACTCACTTTTGCGATCTCAAACATTTACGCAAAATAGCCATTAGCTTAGGCTGACAGTATAAAAGCTATCAGTGAATAAGGGAAGTTTTCAATCGGAGCCCCTTCTTCCCACAAAAAGGAAGAGGAATAAATAACTACAAGGTTCCAACTCTGCACTTCAGTGACAATATGAAGAAGCAGCGAAAATCCCCTCCACGAAGAGAGGGAGAAGAAAAGATACTAGAAACCTCAAAAGAGTCTCCCAACATCTACGACCTCTCAGATAAACAATTCAGAGAGGAAATATGGAGGAGAGTCGACCTACTCCAAGCAACTATGGAACAGACATCCAATAAATTAAGGGAGGAGATGAATGAAGCGCTGGAACGGTCTACCAAGAAAATACAGGAAGAAATGAGAGCAGAAATGAGAGCAGAAATTTCAAACCTTCGAACGGAAGTCTCACAAATAAAGCAATCGGTAGATGAAATAAAAATCTCACTAGATGCCCTCAACAGCAGAATGACTACAGCCGAAGACAGAATCAGCGAGCTTGAAGATGAGCTGCAGAAAGCTTACAGACAGCAACAAATAATGGCCAAAGACCTCAAAATAGCTATAGAGCGAATCAGAGCCCTGGGGGATGACTTCAAGAGGAACAACATAAGAATCATTGGAGTACCAGAACCACAGGGAAGTAACCCCAATGAAAAAAACATAGTCAAAGACATCATCACTAAGAAATTCCCAGAGCTGGAGAAGGCAGGCGTCCAGATACAAGAAGTCCGAAGAGTGCCAGCAAAAAGAGACCCAAATAAAAAGACTCCAAGGCATATCATAGTCAGAATGGCGGATGCTGTAGATAGAGACACAATTCTACAAGTAGCAAGGTCAAAGAGGGAAATCACATACAAAGGAGCACCCCTCAGATTTACGGCCGATCTGTCAGAAGAAACCCTCCGAGCCCGAAGACAATGGTGGGACATAGTGAAAAAACTCAACGAAATGAATGCCTCACCAAGAATACTTTATCCGGCTAAACTCTCACTCAAACTCGAAGGAACCATACACTACTTCTCGGATAAACAACAGCTCAGGTCCTTCATAGACTCAAAACCAATCTTGAAAGAAGGTCTAAAGGGGCTACTGTAAGACAAGGAGGAGCCCCATAAGAACAACAAATCCCACAGAAAGATGACACAATACCACATCACAATAATCTCTCTCAATGTCAATGGCCTAAATGCACCTATCAAGAGACACAGAGTGGCTAAATGGATCCGGAAATTAAACCCAACATTCTGTTGCCTGCAAGAAACACACCTGAACAAACAGAGTAAACATAGACTCAAAGTCAAAGGATGGAAAACAATCCTCCAAGCAAACAACCCCCTTAAAAAAGCTGGAGTGGCCATCCTGGTATCCGACAACATAGATTTCAGGATGAAAAAGATCAAAAGGGACAGCGAAGGTCATTTTCTGTTTATCAAGGGATATGTACAACAGGAAGAAATCACACTCTTAAACGTATATGCTCCTAACAAACGACCGGCTAAATATTTAAAACGACTCCTAACAGACTTCAAAGAGGACATCACTAACAGCACAATTGTAGTCGGAGACTTCAATACGGCCTTATCACCTCTAGATAGATCCACAAGAACAAAACTCAACAAGGAAACACTGACCCTGAATGAAGAAATTGAAGAGAGAGGCCTAATAGACCTATACAGGGCCTTACACCCCAAAAAGAAAGAATACACATTCTTTTCCAGTGCACATGGAACATTTTCAAAAATAGACCATGTACTGGGCCCCAGAACATACCTCAATCGAATCGGAAAAATAGAAATTGTATCAACCATCTTTTGAGACCACGATGCACTGAAGATAGAAGCTAACCACCCACAAATACGGAAAATCAAATCAAACACCTGGAAATTAAACAATTCCATGTTGAACAATGAGTGGGTCAAGAAGGAAATCAAGGAAGAAATCAAAAGATACTTAGAAACAAATGAGAATGAAGACACGAGCTACCAAAACCTATGGGACGCAGCTAAAGCCGTGTTAAGGGGAAAATTTATAGCTCTCCAAGCATTCCTCAGGAAGGAAGAAAGGACCCACATAGATAGCTTGACTTCACGTCTCAAGACCCTAGAAAAGGACCAGAAAAAGGACCCCAAACCAGACCGAAGGAAAGAAATAATAAAAATTAGAGCAGAAATTAATGACATCGAAACCAAAAAAACAATCCGAAAGATCAATGAAACAAAGAGTTGGTTCTTTGAGAAAATAAATAAGATTGATAAACCGCTAGCAAGTCTCACAAAGAAAGAAAGAGAGAAAACTCTAATAAATCGAATCAGAAATGAAAAGGGGGACATCATAACAGAAACCAGTGAGATTCAAAAGATCATTAGAGACTACTTTGAAAGTCTTTACGCCACAAAAAAGGAGAACCTAAAAGAAATGGATGGATTCCTTGATTCCTACAATCTCCCAAAACTGAAGAAAGAAGACCTGGAATACCTGAATAGACCCATCAATGTTAAGGAAATTGAAACGGTAATCAAAAACCTCCCCAAAAACAAAAGCCCAGGCCCAGATGGTTTCACTGGCGAATTCTTCCAAACATTTAAAGAAGACCTATTGCCTGTTTTCCTCAAACTTTTCCAGGAAATTGAAAAAACAGGAACTCTCCCAAACAGTTTCTATGAAGCACATATCTCCCTAATACCAAAAGCAAACAAAGACACCACTAAGAAAGAAAATTACAGACCAATTTCCCTGATGAACACCGATGCGAAGATCCTCAACAAAATACTAGCAAATAGGATCCAACAACTCATCAAAAAGATCATACATCACGACCAAGTGGGATTCATCCCAGGGATGCAAGGATGGTTTAACATTCGGAAATCAATCAACATAATCCAGCATATCAACAAAAGTAAAGATAAAAACCATATGATCATATCAATAGATGCAGAGAAAGCATTTGACAAGATCCAACATCCTTTCATGATGAAAACCCTCGCCAAAATGGGGTTTGGAGGAACTTTCCTCAAGATAGTCGAAGCCATCTATCACAAGCCTACGGCAAGCATTATCCTCAACGGGGAAAAACTAAGGGCCTTTCCTCTGAGATCAGGCACAAGACAAGGATGCCCACTCTCACCACTCCTCTTCAATATAGTACTGGAAGTACTTGCGATAGCTATTAGACAAGAAAAAGAGATTAAGGGCATCCAGATAGGAAGGGAAGAAATCAAACTCTCACTATTTGCAGACGACATGATACTATATCTAGAGAAGCCTAAAACCTCTACTAAGAAACTCTTAGAAACAATAGACTTATACAGTAAAGTTGCAGGCTACAAAATCAATACCCAAAAATCCATGGCCTTCATATATGCAAACAATGAGGCTGAGGAAAGGGACATGAAAAAAGCAATCCCATTCACAATCGTGCCCCAGAAAATCAGGTACCTCGGAATCAGCTTAACCAAGGAAGTAAAAGACCTTTACAAAGAAAACTACATAACGCTACTCCATGAAATCAAAGAGGACATGAGGAAATGGAAACATATACCCTGCTCGTGGATAGGGAGAATCAATGTTGTCAAAATGGCAATACTCCCTAAAGCATTATACAGATTCAATGCGATCCCTATAAATATACCCATGGCATTCTTCAAAGAAATGGATCAAGCAATCCTAAAATTCATATGGAATAACAAACGTCCAAGGATAGCTAAAACAATTCTTGGGAAAAAGATGATGGGAAGCATCATCATCCCCAACCTCAAACTTTACTACAAAGCAGTAACAATTAAAACAGCATGGTACTGGAACAAAGGCAGAGCCGTAGACCAATGGAACAGGGTGGAATATCCCTACACACAACCCCAAATGTATGACCATCTAATCTTTGATAAGGGAGCAAGAGATGTGAAGTGGAGCAAGGAAAGCCTCTTTAACAAATGGTGCTGGCACAACTGGACAACCACATGCAAAAAAATGGGTTTAGACCTTGACCTGACACCATGCACAAAAGTCAGATCAAAATGGATTAAAGACCTCAACATTAGACCACAAACCATAAGGTACATTGAAGACAAGGTCGGCGAAACCCTCCACGATATTGAAGATAAAGGTATCTTCAAAGGTGACACGGAACTAAGCAATCTAGTAAAAACAGAGATCAACAAATGGGACTACATTAAAATAAAAAGCTTCTGCACCACAAGAGATACAGTGACCAGAATACAAAGACTATCCACAGAATGGGAAAGGATATTTACACAATACCCATCAGATAAGGGGTTGATATCAATGGTATATAAAGCACTGGTTGAGCTCTACAAGAAGAAAACATCCAACCCCATCAAAAAATGGGGCAAAGAAATGAACAGAAACTTTACCAAGGAAGAAATACGAATGGCCAAAAGGCACATGAAAAAGTGCTCTACATCACTAATCATCAGAGAGATGCAGATCAAAACAACCATGAGATACCACCTCACACCACAGAGACTAGCACACATCCAAAAGAACAAAAGCAACCGCTGTTGGAGAGGATGTGGGGAGAAAGGGACCCTTCTTCACTGCTGGTGGGAATGCCGACTGGTTCAGCCCTTCTGGAAAACAATTTGGACGACTCTCAAAAAATTAGATATTGAATTCCCATTTGACCCAGCAATAACACTGCTGGGAATATATCCCAGAGAGGCAAAAAAGTACAATCGAAACAACATCTGCACATGTATGTTCATCGCAGCACTGTTTACAATAGCCAGAATCTGGAAAAAACCCGAATGCCCCAGAACGGATGACTGGTTGAGGAAACTTTGGTACATCTATACAATGGAATACTATGCAGCTGTTAGAAAAAAGGAGGTCAAGAATTTTGTAGTTAAGTGGATGGGCATGAAAAGTTTCATGCTGAGTGAAATGAGTCAGAAAGAGACAGACAGACATAGAAAGATTGCACTCATCTATGGTATATAGAATAACAGAGTGGGAGACTAACACCCAAGAACTGTAGAAATAAGTACCAGGAGGTTGACTCCATGGCTTCGAGGCTGGCCTCACGTTCCGGGGAAAGGTCAACTCAGAGAAGCGAACACCAACTACATTGTAGTCGAAGGCCATGTGGGGGAAGGGAGTTGCGGGCTGAATGAGGGCTAGAGACTGAGCACAGCGGCCACTCAACACCTTTATTGCAAACCACAACAGCTAATTAGAGAGAGAGAACAGAAGGGAATGCCTTGCCACAGTGGCAGGGTGGGGTGGGGGGGAGATGGGATTGGGGAGGGTTGGAGGGACACTGGGTTTACGGGTGGTGGAGAATGGGCACTGGTGAAGGGATGGGTTCCCAAACTTTGTATGAGGGAAGTATAAGCACAAAAGTGTATAAATCTGTAACTGTACCCTCACGGTGATTCTCTAATTAAAAATAAATAAATTTAAAAAAAAAAGACTTAAGAGAGGAGAAAGACAATATTAACTTAAAGACAATATTAACTTACACTGTCCTAGTAAGGTCTGACCTTACAAATTAACAGAGTCTGATTAAAGGAAGAGCAGATTAAACTGGTAGAAATGGTTACAGATAAACAAAGGAGTGGGAGTGACTCGGGAGCACTTTGATGGGCATGACTGATATACCTAAGCTCCTAGTGGCAAGGGGGAAAGGACAAACCAATGATATCCAACATCTCCCCCTTTTCCTGTCTGCAGTACAGTGTCTCCAACACAATCTAAGATATGAAGTTCTGAAAGTTATGACCAAGGTTTGTACCAAGGGCTCAGACTATGGGAGAGTTAGTTTAGATTGTATAATTTGGTGTTTTATATTTTGTGGATTATAGGGCATGAAGCAATATCCTTATCCAGAGGAAATATCCCCTATCATGGTACCCCAAAATGTCACTAAATATTGTCAAATGTCCCTGAGGGTAGACATCACTTTATATTAACAACTACTGGTAGATGAGGAAAGATAGATATTAAATTATAAAATGGGTTACATAACCCACGTACATTCTGAAGAAGGACAGAGCAGTATTAAAACTTGTAACTTAGGATGACTGTCAGGGCATTAGGGTGAAGGGTTAATAAAGGTCTCTGGGAAGATGGGGTGAGTTGGGAAGGCATAAAAGATGAGTCTGATTCATTTGGGTGAAATATGTAGCATTTGATGTTTGTGTGTGTGTATGTGTCTGTGTGTGTGTGTGTTGGAGAGGATAATGTAAAGTAGGCCCTGATGGAGGGGAAATGAAGAGAGACTGTGTGTAGTGTGTGTGTGTGTGTGTGTGTGTGTGTGTGTGTAGAAATCAGGAGAAGGGAGTCATGAGCATCAGTGGGGCTGTCAACAGGGGAGACATTGAAGATATGGGCATGGGTTCTTGGGTTCTGGAACTCTGAGGCTCACAGGTTTTGGCGAAGATGCATTGCTGCATGCCCATGTATTATTGGACATGTAGCAATATCCCGATTGTTCAGAATAAAGCAAGCCTGTTCACCCTGTAAGAGAGGTTCATGTCCCTAGAAGGAACTTGCAATTAAAGGGATAAAAGAGTGAATAAGGTTCCAGCACCTGCTGATACAGGTGTCTTCCTAATAAAGAGAAGTTAGGACTTGCTGGAGTCAGCCAAGATGGTTCAAGAGATCTTATCATGAAATTAGGTGGTTTCTGAGTCATGGAGAGGGAGACGGTTTCCACTTACCTGATCCTAGTTATTTCTCACCCACTAAATTATACTAATTTGGAGAGTCTCTTGCCTGCACGCCTGGCTGTCTTCCCCAGGGCCCCTTGGAGGGGATGGGCTCCAGCTTCCCTCCCCACCCCGAGCAGAGCTCCTGGCGGCCGAAGACCACTGGAACCTAGCTACAGACATGCTCGAGGCCCCTCTCCACATGTTCGGACAGGCCTCATGCATGAAGGTACTGGCAGAGGAACCCAGGTGTGTGTAATCCCATCAACGGCCAACATCCAGAGAGAAACTTAAAAGCAAGCTTTCAGAAGAGAGTGATTCAAAGAGTCTTGCCAGCACACCTGCCTGTCTTCCCCAGGGCCCCTCGGAGGGGATGGGCTCCAGCTTCCCTCCCCACCCCGAGCAGAGCTCCTGGCAGCCTAAGACCACCGGAGCCATGCTCGAGGCCCCTCTCCACACGTTTGAACAGACCTCACACATGAATGTGCCGGCAGAGGAACCCAGGTGTGTGGGACCCAGGGCTGAGACCTCCAAGCCTGCTCAGATTGGAACTGGGCCCCTTCCACCCAGATTTCACATTTTCCAGTAGCTAGGCAGTCACACCCAGGGACTGATCCTGGCTCCGTGTAATCCTGTCAACAGCCAGCATCCAGAGACTTAAAACCAAGCCTCAAACATCTTATAGCCTATTTCTCCCTTTGGGAGAACCTTGCAAGTTGCCAGGAGTTTGTCCATGTCCACATGGAGAGCCTCGAAAACTCCCCATGGTGTATTCATATGCCAAAATCAGTAACAGTGCTGGATCTCCTCCTGACCCTAAAAGAGCCTCCAATGCAGCAGCTGGGAAAGATGAGCAAAGAGAGGCTTCTAAAATCTCAGGGTTAGGACGAATGGAGACGTTACTGAGACTGCTCGAGAAATTCAATGGTCAACAGGATGATGATGATGATGATGATGATGATGATGATGATGATGATGATGATGATGATGATGAGAGACTTTGGAAACTGACAGCATTTGCCCAGAGCCACACAGGAATTTCACTCAAGTCTGGCTGACTATTCACACATCTCTGCTTCCGTGGGATGAAAAGTTCATCCAACATGTTCAATCCACTTACTACCCTCTTCATAGACATTTGATCACTACATGGATTTTAGCGAGCGTCCCTGCTTTTGTATCCACCCTTGATCTAGGTCCCACATGGTCACCAAGTTTTCCAATCTTGTCACAGCATCAACTCAATCAGCAGTCCCTAGAAGTGTTCAGGAAAAGGCAGCCTTTTTTTTTTTAATTGAATCACCGTGAGAACAGTTACAAAGCTTTCAGGTTTAAGTCTCAGTCATACAATGATCAAACACCCATTCCTTCACCAGTGCACATGTTCCACCACCAAGAAACCCAGTAAAACCCCCCTCTCAAAACAACCTTCCTGTGTGTGGCAGATGATTTTCACTTTATTCTCTCTTTACTTTGCTTACATTCAATTTTCGACAGAAAACCCACTAAGTATAAAATCCAATATTATTATTTGGAATTTTTCCCCAACAATCAGACCTGCCAAAAAGGCGTCATTAGGTAATTTTTTTTCTGTTGCTGATAATGAAGAGCATATGATGTCAAACGGCTGCAACAGCCATGCAGTTTTGGAATTCTGGTATTTTAGTAATTAAGTCCAGAGGTATTTCTGCCAGCAGCGACTGCATTCTGAGATTGGTTTGTGTGCCTCTGGGATCATGGCTGTACAGGAGCGAGGAGCCATTTGTGGGCGGCTGCTTGGAGTCTTGTTGGGGAGGGGAGCAGAGCCGGTTTTGCCCCCCCCCCCCCATTGTGAGATTTCCTGCGTGAAAGGCAGCCTTTTCAAGGGGCTCTAGAAGCTCCTTTATAAACTCTCTCCTGTCTGCCCATCTATTTGGCCTCCTTTCTACTATTCAGAATGCTGGTGTTCTCCTACAATTTCAAGTCTTTCAATATTCTCGCCTTACCTATAAGAAAGCCCTGTGTGGGGGAGATAGTTCAAAGTGTTAAGGCTGCATGTCCCAGTATGGGAAATATTGTCTGCCATGGAGGCAGTGGGGAGATGGTGGGCGTATAAAAGGGATATTGGTGGTGGAGAATGTGCACTGGTGGAGGGATGGGTGTTTGATTATTGTGTGATTGTAACCCAAACATGAAAACTTGTAACTATCTCACGGTGATTCAATAAAATTTTTACAAAAATCAATGAACGTGTTAAAATCACCCCCCCACACCCCCCCAAAAAAAAAAGACTTCATAGCCTCTGGAGCATCCCCAGCTACAAACTAGCGGGGCCTCAGCTGCACGGAAGGAAGCCCCTAAAGAGATAAAAAGGGAGTTCTCCGGTCCCTTTCTTCCCATCCTTTTCTTTCATGACCTTGTCTTTTAAGACATAGGGCATTTATCTTAATCTCCAGAGCTTTACTTACCTTCTCCTTAGAAACTCCCTCTCTGCTTGCTTATGGCTTCATGAACATGTACTGAGTATTCCCTACGTACAGTCATGAGTTTCCCCTGAGCACAGCTGTGTGTGGACCAGCTCACCCAACCCCAGGTGGGAATAATGACACCTGCCTTGTAGAGCTATTGTGTACATGAAATGAGTTAGTACCTGCAGAGTGTTTAGAATGGAAACATTAGATACACTCTAAGTTTTAGTATGCTTATTTTACTCCACATAAAAGCACTATTCTACAAATAGCTCCAAATAGACATGCACCATTCCCAAAACTATTTTTACCTCCTTTTCTGTTTATTTGGAATGGTTTCAAAGCTTTTCTTTGTTCCAAAACTCTCAATTAAGGATAGCTTCCTAAATAAAGCCCAAGTGTCCCATGATACTGTTTTCACAAGTTGACAGTGATTTTGCACGCATGTAGGGTATCTATGTACATAATATAAATATCAAGCAATATCAATGTAGGTAATTTTACATCTTTCCTGTGACCACCATGGAAAGTCTTCCAGAAGTTTCCACTACACTCAGTAAACATATGATGGTGCATGTATTTTGTTATTCTTTCAGGGTCATATCTGGTGGTGCTCAATATTCATTTCTGGCTCTGTGCTCAAATACTTATGGCAGACATGGGGGATGCTGGATATTTAACTTGGGCCAGTCTGTGCAAATAAAATACCTCACCTTCTATACCATCCTTCTGGCCCCTAATCATAAATTTTAAATTTTGCATTAATTCAGTTAGTATGGATCAAGTATCTACTTTGCGTTGGTCATTTAGCTAAGCATTTGGCATACAGATATGACCAATCTTGATTCATGTACCCACACACACTTTTAATTGGGAAGGAGAAACACAAAAGTGATTGTTAAATACCAGGACCATTGTTCTTTTGTGCTGTGGATGCACACACAAGATGGAATTGGGTTATTGATGAAATGATGGAAACAGTACTTAAGTCTGTATGTGGAAATCATAGAAATTTTGGTGAAGATCTATTTGAGCTTAATTAACAGTAGAAATAAGTCATTTATTTTGCATTTTTATGGACAGTTCATTGGGCACCATTACTTATGAATACACTAACAGAATCCCTTATAACAACCAGGAAAATTAGAAATTATTCTGTCATTCATAAAAGGCAAGTGGAAACTGAAAGAGGAAGTTAATAATTTTTCAGGGTCATGCAAATTATTCAATTTTTCAAGGAGTCAGCATTTGGACTATTTGGTGTCAAGAACTTGGCTCTTACTATCTCCTGCATGGCCCTATTTTACTGAAACTTTTGAAAAAGCCAAAGTCAAGGGGATTCTAGGGAAAAGGACCTTAAATATATGAAGTTCTGAAGACATAGAAGAGTTGGAAGACTCGGCAGCCTATCAACCTTCTTTGCTGGTGGAATGTGGTTTGGATGGGATAGGAGCTAAAAAGAGGTATAACCAAAAAGGCCTTCTGTGCTACAATTAGGAGCCTGAGCTTTATGCTGTTGTCAGCAAGGAGGCTGGAGAGATTGTAAACTAGAGCAAAATAAGACAAGATCAGCCCATGGGAAAATGGATTAGGCAGAGATTTGGGGCTTTGAATGCCCCACTAAGGAAAGTTTGCAGTAAAGGGAAAATGCATTGGCAAGAGTTAAAAGAAACCCTCTTTCACTTTTTTTTTTCTCTCCGCCTGTCAATCTAACCCATTGAGATGGAAGGTTGTTGAGTTTATTTGATTTCAGGAAATGATATATTCTTTATGTTTTTTTTTTTCCTTTCGCTATCTTCATTTTCCCTCTGGACTTCATAGCATTGCAAGCAGTGGCCTGCAGCTTCTCTCAGTTTTCACAGAGAAATGTACTTTTGGGGTTGTCGGGCCTGTAAAACATGAAATTAACCAGTGTCATATCTTTTACGCCCTCCTCCATGCTCACCCTGGAGCCCAAATTAAATTTCACACTGAACAATCCAAAGCAGCTGACATGCTCCGCAGACTCCCAGCACGTGACTTTGATGGCCACAAGGTAGACGTCCCTGTCACTAGACTGTCAACTCTGCCACCTCGCTCCGATGGCAGACTTGAGCTGATTTTGGGCTTGGTCTCAAGCTGCTGCAAATTCCCCCAAGACCAACGGGCTCTTTCCCTGAGCACATGAGTGTTTGCACAAAGGTTTACAGCTTATAAAGCAGCATCTGTGCAAGCCTGCAGAGCAGGGCGCGTTGTCTACAGCGTGCAGGTGGGGAAAACAAACCTTGGTGAGGTCAGTATGTCCACACAGTGAGCTCAGCTCAATGTCCAGCAGGACAGTGATGGCTTGGCCACATGGAAATGCCCTCTCCCCATTTCACCTTCAGTTAAGAGGCTTACATGGGTAGCAAGGAAGAAAAGACCAATAAAAATGACTATCTGCTGATAATTTCTTATTTTTTTGGTTTCAGTCTTCCTCTTTGTTTTTGATTATGTCTTCTCCTCCATTCAGTAAGAAGCACATCACTGTTATTCCTACAGCCCTTGCAGTAGTCCTTTCTCTGACTTTCTCCAAATCAGGCTCCCCATACTTACTAATCTTGATTCTACCATCCTATTTTCTCCCCTCTTTTTATAATAATACCTTTTATTAAAAGAAATAAACTTATTTATTTATAAGTAGATAATACTTTTTTAAAAGAAATAAATTTATCAGTTCAAATTTTTCCTGTATCAAAGTCAGCTAAACTTTGCCATCAATAAAAATAAGCTCCTTGCTATTCTCACAACTAGTTTCTCCCTGGACCGTGGTTTTATCCAGCTGGACTTACACAAACAATGCATCTGGTAGAGGCTGCATAGAGGTGAATAGTTAACATAGTTAATATAGTTAATAATATTAATAGTTAATATAGTTAATCAAATTCTCTTCTTCCTCCTTTTTTCTTTTTCTTTCTTTTTTTTGAGCCACACCCAGCAATGCTCAAGGGTTACTCTTGATTCTCAGAAATTACTCCTGCTGGTGTTCAGAGGACCATATGGGATGCCAAGGATCAAACCTAAATTGGCTGTGTGCAAGGCAAACATCCTGCCCATTTTACTATCACTCCTGCCTGAAAGGCTGCCTGGATTTCAATCTTTTGTCATGTGTCTGAGGCCAGAGACCATACCAACTTAATGTATTTTCATACAAAGGAATATTTTGTATACAACAGTCATTGCACTGTCATCCCATTGTTCATCGATTTGCTCGAGCAGGCACCAGTAACGTCTCCATTCTGAGATTTGTTGTTACTGTTTTTGGCATATCAAATATGCCATGGGTAGCTTGCCAGGCTCTGCCATGCAGGTGGGATACTCTCGGTAGCTTGCCAGGCTCTCCAAGACAGATGGAGGAATAGAACCTGGGTCAACTACATGCAAGGCAAATGCCCTACCCGCTGTACTATCGCTCCAGTCCAACAATCACCAATATATATTTTACTAAATCTAGTTCATTCACCCAATCAAAAATTGTTACTGTGCTTTCTCTTACAGAACCTCCTGAGCACAAGTTTCTAAATTTGTTTAAGAGATTACCCTGATGATAGACAGCTAATCTCATAAGTAAACCTCCAGAATGCATCTGATGGGTGCTAATGAGTAATATTTCTTCCAGGATTTGTTTACATGTTATACTTCCTAGCACAGTCAGTTAACAACTTTAGGGGCAGAGAAAGGACCAGGGAGAGAAAAGAAGACAAGGCAAGTCTTCATAACAATGAATAATAATTCTACTGAAAGGCATTCTTTTCATATATCTGACCCAAGATTGAATGACTTCTACAAGGCTCCTCCTTTGAGAGGCAAAACCCATCAATTATTGCTTGAATTTCTCCTGGTGTAAGGAGGTTGTCAGTTTATATCATTGTCCCTCTTTCATTGTGAGACAAACTTCCTTTATCAAGCTTAAATTGGCTTTACACTTTTCAGCTAATATCCCCTCAACCTTCTCCCTGTCCTTCCATAGAGGAAGTCTAGATACTCCTTCTATGACACATGCTTCCAAGTACCTAGAGACAGCTCTCACACCTTCCGCATCTTACACTTTTTTCACTCCATAGACTCTGGTGATGCAAACATGAAGCTTCAGACAGAAAAAAAAAAGACAGGTCCAAAATAACAGGAAAGAGCTGGGGTTATAACCAGGAACCCAGTGATCTCTTTATTGTGCCTTTTGGAGAAAAATGTTAAGTTTTATTTCGAATGCACCAGACCAAGTAACACCCATACTGGATACACAGCTAACATTCATCGCTATGGAACTGCACATTCTTGCAGGTATTTTTGATGGAGATATTTGATGAAGGTGGATGTGATTAACTAATATCTACAGTTGGTTGACTTCACAGGGGCTCATTCTCCATTTTGTGCATGTGCCCCATCCATCCAGTCTTGCCTATGAGCAAGGCTGATGTTTTCTTTGTCTTTTTCCTTCTTTTTATTTTAATTTTTTTTGCTTTTTGGGTCACACCCAGTGATGCTCAGGGGTTATCTTGGCCCTGTGCTCAGGAATTACTCCTGGCAGTGCTTGGAGGCTCATATGGGATGCTAGGGATCAAACCTGGGTGGGCTGCATGCAAGACAAATGCCCTACCCATTGTGTTATCTCTCCGGCCCCAGCTGATGTTTTCTTGATGAATAAAAACTCTAGCAAATGCACTATTTAACTCCTACCCTAGACTATCCAGTCTGCTGACTTACCCTTCATACACATACAAATACACACACACACACACACACACACACACAGATATCCAGCCACATGCATTCACACACTTCTTTCACTCCCTTATTTAAAGTCTGATGTATATGAGGCTCTTTCCCCAAAGGGAGGCCTTGACATGACTTCAGACTCCAAGACGGATCTGGAAGTGAAGACGGACTCATGTCAAGGAAAGGCGAAAGCCACCTTACTGGGTTGGTGGCCACCCTAGATCAATCTCATATATTCGTAAGAGTGTGTGAGTAGGGACAGCAGCGTCCTTCCTGTCCTCTCAGAAGAGAAGCTGGCTCTGGGTCCTTAGCAAGTCAACCCCCTTCCAGCGCTCCCAAGATGCCTCTGGGAGAAGGAGCAGACTAGACTGCATTTCTCCCTGAAGGGAATGAGGGGAACGAGATCTATGAGATGCAGGTGACGCAGGTTAGGCAAGCACCTGCTTCTCTGAGGCCCGAGGCTTTAGACTAACCCGGGAAGGAATTTGTTGCTGCAGCTTACTCTTAGAGAGGTGAGCTGAGAATATTCGTTGCAGTAGTTATGACTTGGAATGTTTTAAAAAATGGCCCCAGGGTCACCTGTGCATGCAAATGTATCTGGGGTGGGGGGATGGTCTAGAACAAAGGGGGAGTCACTCCTGGAAGCAGCCAGCTTGTTTCTGAGAAGCTGCTGGGCAGAGCAATAGATGCACGCTCAAGAATTGGGCTGCTTCTGTCCTTACTGGGTTTCTTACCAGTATATGAGTTCCCTGGAAATAGTTTTCTCATTTGTGTAACAGGGATTAAAAACAATACTTTCTTATAGGCATTCTATTAAAGCTAATTAGCACATGTTAACATAGGTATAATTCAAATTTCCGGGCAGTGCACAGGAGTGCTCAGTGAATGGTTGCTATTGTTATTGCAATGGCTTTCCTTCTTGCAACTTTTGACTTTTGCTGTTTCATTTACTTTCGTTTATGATTGAAAACCGGTATTTTTTGGCACACAGCACAATGGTGATGAGCATAAGTCTTATCACCGTGGCAAGTAGCCTTGTTCTATTTATGAATTCTAGTAAGTGATTTGACTGACTTCTCAGGTAGTTCACTGGAGTATGGTCATAATAATGCCCAGACTAGCAATATCACATCCCAAGTGTGAGAATGAGAATAGATTCAGGTTGCCAAGTTCAAATCCCAGCTCTGTCACTTGATAGCAGTATGGTCCTCGACAAGTTATTTAATTTCTCTCCATTACAGTTTCTTTATTTATAAACTGGAGACAACAATAGTACCTATCCCCCAGTGCTCTTATGGGTATTAAATGCATTAATATGTGTAAAAGGCTTGGAACAGTGCCTAGCACTTAGTGAGAACCTGATAAATGACCACAATTCTTATTGTGCTCTGAGTAAGGATTAAATGAGATAATGCCTTTAAAATATCAAATACCTAGCAGGTGCACAGTAAAATAATGGTGTTTGTAGTAGTTGTTATTGCTTATAGAATTAATAATAATAATGAGAAGAACATTATCATCATATTTTACTTCAGGGAACTTAATATATTTCTTATAAGGTAAGGTTTGTCTCTGGGCTTTCTCAGTTTTAATCCCTTTTAATTTTCAAGAAGATTAATCTGGCTGAGTTTCAGCTCCACGTGACTTCTTTGTTAAAATAACAAGTCTTCAGTAACTTGCACTTATGGAATAAAACCCAGCCTCTGCTCTTCTTTAGCCTCCTCAATATTTCCACTAATGAGCTTTTCTAGCTTTATTTTCAAGGCTCATACCTCATCTCTTCACTGTTTTCATTGCCTGTATAGATACCCATTCAGGACATGGTGAATGCATTTAGGTGCCCACTCCGTTCATGGTGAATGCATTTCTCTTGCGGGACCCAAGGCAATAATTAACAGTAGCCCAAACAGTTCGAAGTGGTTATCTAATATAAGACTTATATAATTACAATACTAACTAGACATAGACTGTCTACTGTGTACCAGGCAATGTGCTAAATGCTTTCCTTTCCATTTGATATCCTCAGTGACCCTATAAATCAGGGATCATGCCTTCTTTTAGAGAAATGTGGCTTCTATGACTCAGCCAATTAGAATGACTTGCCCATGAAGCCAGAATAGTGCAGCAGGTAGGGTATTTACCTTGCACATCACTGACCTAGGTTCAATCCCTGGCATCTCCTATGGTCTCCATGAATAATCCCTAAGAACAGAGCCAGATGTGACCCAAAATCAAACAAAGAAACAAACAAACAAAAAAACAAAACGACTTAAAGACCATGAAGGAAGCCTCAACTGTGATCTTAATTACATGGGCTTTTTTAGTATTTAAGTACTTTATAAAGTGAAATTTTGGTTGCTTGGGGATCACATCAATCTGCTCAGAAATTGTTCCCAGCAGAGCTAGGGAAATCCAGCATATGTGCAATGGATCAAACACAGGATTCCCAGCATAAAATCTAGTCCATTGTACTCTCTTCCTATGCTATAACTTTATGTTATAGCATACTCCGTATTCTATACACTTTAGCAGCAAATATACGTGTGAGATTTCTCTATACTGCCATCTATTGTTGCTCATCTATTGTTGTTGCTGTGTTTCATATAGAATGACCTACAAATTTATTGTTCATTGGGCTGAGCTTTATGCAAAGCTGCAACAGAGAAGAGCCTCTGAAATGAAGCAAACATCACAGTACTTAGTCATTGGAAAGGTCGGATTTTCATGATAAATGTAAGCAAGCTATAAGTGTATTTAAAGTCAAATGCCACAGAATATGCTGGCAATTCAAGTTCAACACAATTCAAGCACTGATTTAAAATCACAGTGTGATGTCAATCACACAAGCTTACACATGTGACTGAGAATTTTAAAAGATTTTTAGAAAGTTTCTTTAAGAGGATATTGAAAGAGGAAGCCTCAGTTTTCCCTTGCCTATTGTTGTGGACAGTCCCATTTTTGACTGCTTCAATCCTACGTTTTTAATATTCCTCTGAATTTTTGGTCTCTTTATGATAAATGAGAATATTCTCGAGGTCTTAAACTCATCAAGACTGAGAGACAATGGACAATACCTAAGGCCAATACCTAAGAGAACCCAAAAGACCTGAATCTCTGTATGATCTCTACATTCTCGGTAACATTCTTGGCACTTAACAAGTAAGACAGAGTCCCAGTTTCCCTATAAAAATCCCACAAAATGAGACATATTTACCTTTTTCCTATACTGAGTTTCTCCCCACATGGGGTGTTTATTTCCCTTTTTCTGTTTTCTAATGAACTTTTCTATTTTCTTTTCTTTTTATTTTAATTTTTTTAATTGAATTACAGTGAGATACAGTTACAGGATTGTTCATGAGTGGGTCTCAGTTATATAATGTTCAAACACATGCCCGTTCAAACACATATCCAGTGTACATTTCCCACCATAAATGTCCCAGTTTCCAACCCTCCACCCCCACCATCTCAGTGGCAGGCACTTTCTCTCTCTCTCTCTCTCTCTCTCTCTCTCTCTCCTTTTGGGCATTATGTTTTTTTAAAAAAAGATACTGAAAAGTTATCATGTATATCCCTTTACCTACTTTCAGAACTCAGTTCCTGTCCAGAGTGATCATTTCTAACTATTATTGTCATACTAGTCCCTTCTCTATCCTAACTGCCCTTTGCCCCCTCCCAACACACTTGTGGCAAGCTTCCAAACATTAACCAGTTCTTCTGGCCCCTGTCTCACCTGGCCTTGGATATTGGTCTCAATACCATTTTTTTATATCCCACAAATGAGTACAGTTATCCTATAGGATAACTGACTACAGTGACCAAGATACAAAGACTGCCCACGGAATGGGAAAAACTATTTAACAAATACCCACCTGATAAGGGAGTAATATAAAAGTTATATAAGGCACTGGTATAACTATGAAATAAAGAAAATCCAATCCCATCAAAAAATGGGGAGAAGAAATGAACAAAAACTTCCTCAAAGAAGAAATTCAAATGACCAAACGGCACATGAAAACGTGCTCCACATCATTAATTATCAGGGAGATGCAACTCAAAATTGCAACAATGAGATCATCACTGATAATATCATCTCACACCACAAAAACTGGCACCAACAACATGAAATATCATCTCACACCACAGAGACTGGTACACAAAGAACAAGAACAATCAGTGCTGGCACAGATGTGGGGAGAAAAGGAATCTACCCTTTGTCATTCCCACCAATTCCCACTAATTCACTATTGGTGGGAATGTCAACTAGTCCAGCCTTTACGGGAAATGATATGAACATTTCTCAAAAACACTAGAAATTGACCTTCCATATGACCTACAATAACACTTCTAGAAATGAACCCTAGGCAGGGAGTCCTGAGGGGGGCAAGGACAGAGGAGATGGGTAGTGATGCAAAAACACATAGTAGAGATGCCATCTGCACTTCCATGTTCATTGTGGCACTATTCACAATAGTTGGTATATAGAAACAACCTGAGCATCTGAGAACAGAAGACTGAATAAAGAAACCATGATATATCTATGCAATGGAATACTATATAGCTATTAAAAAAAACGAAGTTGTGAAATTTGCTTATAAATGGATGGACACAGAGAGTATCATGTTGAGTGAACCTTTTCTGTTCTCTCTCTCTGAGCCTGAACATGTTTATTACTTAAAAGTTCATTCTTGAAAATACTAAAGAACCCTAGAATTGCGGACAAACACAGACACACAGTCACTACTCCTGCATCAATAAGAGATTAGTGACTTGGTTCTTTCTAGATGACAAAACTCCCTAATCTTGTTCATTCTACTGGTCATTGACCTCCGTCATTTGGGCATTACCCATTTTCTCTCTCTGAGCTGCTTCATTGGATACAATTCCCTGCTTAAACCTATAACCTCTATCAGGCTCATCTTGCTAAGTACACTTACAGTTTATTCCTTCAACTGTTGCAGGAAAGTTAGATATTAGTATTGTTACATCTCTGCAAATAGCACTGCTATGGACATCCTAGCCCCAATGTAGGCCTTTCTAGCCTTGTACATTGTAGTAATTGGTATAAAATTTGACTCTGTGTTGGAACTCTTAGATGATTGAGTCACATATCTGATATCTGTTTTTCTTTTAATGAGCAAAAAAATTGACATGCACTTCCATAAAGATGTTATTGTTCTAATGTCTCTGACAAGGAATCATCTTTGGAAGAAGTTGGATCTGGTGTTGAGTTATGCTCAAGGATTTCCTCAGTGTCAATTACACTAAATATAAAGTCTATTTTGACAGGCATTCTCCAATATCTTAAAGAGAGTTCTGAATTCTCTCTATTCAATAGGGTAATCAAGGCAGTTATTTTCAGGGATCTTTCATAGATAACTCACTCTGTAGGCCTACTGTGGTTTGTTCTAATGCAAAAGTAACAGTGATGGCTCACATTTGCATAGCCTTTTATTATGTAGAAAACACATTTCTCATGTATTTCTGAATGTCATGTACACATGTGTCTATTCTTTTTAAAGTCAGTCATGCATCTCACAGACAAGAAAAAATATTTAGAACTGTGAGCTAAGATTATAATTGAACCAAGATTCAGACCAGCTTTATGAATCTTACATATCCTTTTAAGATATTTTGTTTTTGCTGAAGACAAGGTACTTGTTTGCCCACAGAAATCACCTGCATATGAGGTGTTATCAGATGATTCTTATCTTAAAGAAGAAAACAGACCTGATAAATTAAAAATAGATGAGACATCTTTCTTGTTACACAGATCTCATGTACATCTTCTTTGGCAATTCAGATTATTCTGAGCAGCATCTTACTCAAGAATGGGCATAGAAAGCCCTCTAAGTGCAACCTAAAAGGCAATACCAAACTCACAAACCACAATGTATTAGAAGCAGACTGACCTACAGGTCCCTTTAGTCTAATTCTCCAAATTTGTTACTTCTGGCTTCTTCTTCTAAGAGCCACACTGCTCAGTTCCAGTTACCGCTCTTTCCCAAATCTTAGTGATTGATCTGGCTTCACTCTTGATCAGGTTCCTGTCTCCTGTGGATTTGGCCATTTTTTTTCAGTATGCATCCAGGTTTGAGTCTGCCTATCGTGTGTCCAAAAACCAAGGAGGAATCTAGGTTATTTTCTGCAAGGAAATACTGGTTCTGCTTCAAAATTCCCCTTGCCTACAATCTGAGGCAAAATGGATTGCCCTTTCTTTTGGATGAGAGGATGAGAGTAAAAGTAGGATGCTTCAAGTCTTCCAATGGGAGGACTATGAAATCTTCCTGTCTAATATCTAATCCACAAGATTTTTTTTTTCTGTACCAATGACTGGATTATCTACATCAGGGGTTGGCTTTTCCAGATAGTGATTAGTTGGGGCTTTTTGCTTGGTTGTTTGGCTTCTAAACCTGGTGATGATCAGGATTACTTCTGGCTCTGCACTTAAGAATCGCTCTTAGTGGTGCTCTGGGGACCAGATGAGATGCCTCAAATTGATGATGAGATGAGATGCTCTGGGTTGGCTGCCCGCAAGGCAAGTGCCTTATCTCCCATACTATCTCTCCAGCCTTGGTGTGGATTTTTGTGACATTTGGTCCTTTAGTGTCTGTGACAACTGTTCTACCCTGTTTTTATATTTGTAGCATAAAAACCACCACATATGATATGCAAGAACAAGATCATTAAGAGTTTTTGGAAAGAGCAATAACTAAAATTGAGAACTGTGGCTTCTAGAGGAAGCAAAGTCTATCCCAATAGACCTTGCTGTATCAAACAGGTGAGTGACTCCCAAATCTTAGTGATTGATCTGGCTTCACTCTTGATCAGGTTCCCATCTCTTGTGTATTTGGTTATCTTTTCAGTACGCATCCGCATCCAGGTTTGATGCATGCTGGGGGTCATGGTTGGGAGACTCTTGATCTATAGGATTAATTTTGATTAGGGAACCTTACCAACAAAGTACTGGTCCCTGCAATCTAGCGAATGATTCACTAATACATGCAGAAACAAATGCCCATGTTAACCCTCCATCATCTAGTTCCCCCATAAGGTACATAGCATACTGAGTTAACAAACCCTCAAAAATATTTCTTTATACATTGAATGTGAAGGAAAAAGTACTAGAGGACAAGACAGGAGAGGGAGAAATCTGAGGTGTTTTGGTTGCAGTAAGGAGTTTCACTAACAACAATTTAGCACTACACTGAAGCACTCTCATCGATTTGTTCGAGGGGGCACCAGTAACGTCTTTAATTCTGAGACTTGTTGTTACTGTTTCTGTCATAACAAATACACCATAGGTAGCTTGCCAGGCTCTGCCATGCAGGCGGGATACTCTTGGTAGTTTGCCTGGCTCTCCAAGAGAGAAAGAGGAATCAAACCCGGGTCAACCGCGTGTAAGGCAAATGCCCTACCTGCTGTGCTATTGCTCCAGTTCAACAACAATTTAACCCCAATTATACTTGCTTTCATCAAATAAGAGTTAGTCAAGAAACCATGATTTATCTTCTGAGACTGGGTCTCATTTACTTAGTGAAGTTGAGTACAAGGTAGCAAGTGTTGGGGGACAAGGAAATGTGAGAAAAAAATGATAACTAGATAACCAAGGATTTAGATGACAAAAGGTGAGTACTCTAAGAAGATGGTGACATGTAGGCACTGCTGGGGTGAGTGAGAAGAGAATGGTGTTCAGTGGAATGATATGCATCTCTAAGAAAGAACAAGATGGTGGAATTTTCCACGACATAAATGAAACTAGAAGCTATGATGCTGAGTAACATCAGTCAGAAGGAAAAAATAGCTGTAGAGTGATCTCTTCTAAACACATCAAGAGAGTCACAACAGACTAAAGGCAACACTATATGAAACTGATCCACATAGCTGAGTTTGGGTGAGGAGGAAGGGGTGGAGAGGGAAGGGCATTGGGATCCTTGAGGGGAGGTCCGTGGGTACACTTGCGATACTAGCAGTGTTGGAATCATACATATGGGAAACCAACATTAATAATATTGCAGGTCACAACCCTCAATTAATTTTTAAAAATTAACAAAAGATGAGGGTGATATACTCACCTGATACCAAGTTCTGGCTAAAACATAAATTTGTCACAGTGGTTCTTAAACATTAGTGAATCCAGGAATCACAAGAGACCACTTTAAATACAGATCCTTGGTATCTGTTTCAGGAATTCTCAAGGAGGGCTGAAGATAGGGGTGAGAAACCAGGGATGTTTTTGAGTAACTATGCAGGATATTTTGATTCAGATAATCTGTGAATCAATCACTACACAATCTTGAAGCCTTGATGAGAATGATATGCAAGGTAAAAACAGCTGTCATTCCATGCCTCCTATATGTAAAATGACAGCTGTTTTTACAAGAGATGTAAATATGTAAATACTGAAAGAGTAGACCTTCCTTTGATATTGAGAAGGAACAAGAATTGGAACTTTTAAATCCCATGAATATCAAACCCAAAAGCCTATATCAAATGTGTCTTCTACCACGCACAAAGATAACAGCAAAGCTGAATATAAAATTAAGGAAATTGACATGAGCATAGTTTGTTAGCTGTTCGGTATTTTATATGAACAGCATATAATAAAGCTTTTGGGTCCATAAACACCTGAGTTTGGCACCTAGTATGAAGAGTATAACCTTGTTTTATTATTTTCTTCAATTTTAAAAAAGGAAAAGATGTTTGCCATGTGTTATGTGATACAATTATTTTAAAAATTAAGTAATAATGTCTGCAAAACATTCATCATAATGTAATGTTTAGCACTTCTAAATGGTCAATAAATGCCAACTCTCATCACCATCTTTGTCCTCATCATATTTGTGGTAGCGGTAATGGTTTCATTTATATTTAAATATGTTTATAGCTATTAAAGTTGTCTTTACGTGTGTTGATAGTTATTAAAGTTGTCTTACTAATTTTCTCATTTATAGTTATGAAACTGAGTCCTAGTTATATGCAATAACTTGCCAAACGTATTAAATTAGTTGGCTGAGTTGGGTCTCAAACTCAACTTGATGGTTGATACTCTAATCAAATCATCTGATAATACACATAGTAGATTCACGATGAACAAATGCGACCCAGTTTTCTGGCACACGTGGACAGCACCTTACTCAGGGGAGAATTGCTTGATTTTTGCACCTTTTTTTTTTCTCTTTCTCATTACCTTTCTCTCTCACACACACACCAAACTGCGCCCTAGCTAATTTGAAGAAGGCCTACAGGAGTAATTAAAAGAGGGGGAGTCATTTGCCCATTGGTGAAACTGGGAGAGAAGTCGATGGAGCTCAATCTGCTGGGAACGGACTGCAATCAATTCCTGGGAACCCAATCCAAGGCTGCAGCTGTAAAGCGCTCAGCAAGCTGATCAATGGTGGCCTTGAGTGCAGGAGAGGGAGAGACAGGCTGGCAGCAGCCAGGGACGTCTTTAGGCAGCAGGAACCAAGAACCAAGGTCAGCCTTTACCTTCGCTTCCCCTCTCCCTCTCCTCACAGCACCTTGGCAGAAGTGTCAGAGCAAGACGGGACAGCTGAAAGTACACACGCAGGCATACACACTGACGGCGCTTCCTGGAAGCTCTGGGGAAACAAAAGAAAAATCATTTGCTAAAGATAATAAAAATGATAAAAATCTCATATTCATCATCATGGCCATAAGGACAGCGGTGGTAATAATGACAGGGCATCTAATTTGATTTTCTGCTCGTTGAATGCAGAAGGGCATCTTTATATCCAAATGCAAACAATTTAAGGACTTTTGTCTCGTGGCAAATGGAATCCATCACAATTAATACGATGTTGATTGATGTGGAGGAGGGAAGCCTCCCCTTTCTGCTTTTGTGTATGGTCCATCACGAGGCACTGTAATGGTGCGACACCTCACGTGCCTTGCACCTTGCACGTAGTGTTAATCTCATTTTTGTTAATGTGCAAGGCACTGTAATATATGCTTCAAATAAAAATGTAATGACTGAAATGAGTCACTTCTTTTCAAGTAATTCACATTTTAAAAGCAGCATGTAAACAGAGTGTCTTCGTTCATTAGGGCTGCTATAAACACAGAGTTTTAGTTCATTAGGGCTGGCCCTCTCCTGCACTCCAGGAACAAAAATGGGTAACTTTTAAACACAAATTTGGGCAGAAGCCATAGTACAGAGGATAGGTGTTTGCTTTGCATAGGATTGAGCCTGATTCCAACCCTGGCGTCCTAAATGACCCTCCCCCAAACACCGCACCCCCCATCCCACCCCCAGTAGTGCCAGGAGTAATTCCTGAGTGCAAAGCAAGGAGTAAGCCCTGAATACCACCATGTGTGCCATCTGCCCTCAAAAAATCAAAAACAAACAAATAACAAAGAAACACAAACTTCTCTTTTCCCTCTCAGTTCAGTTCTAGAAGCGGGAAATCTGATGTCAGGGTTCTAGTGTGGTAAGATAGAGGCTTTTCTGGATTTTTCCCAGATATGGTATAATGTACCCACGTATGGCATAATCTCCTAAGAGAGCTCATTTATAGAATCCCATTGTCTGATTTTTTTTTATTGAATCACTGTGAGATACAGTTACAAGCTTTCATGTTTGAGTTTCAATCATACAATGATCAAACACCCATCCCAACACCAGTGTACATTCTCTATCACCGATGTCCCCAGTAGCCCCTACCCCCTTTCCAACCCTCTCCCTGCCACCATGGCAGACAACTTCCCCCATACTCTCTACTTTTGGGCATTATGGTTTGCAATACAGATACTGAGAGGTTATCACGTTTGGTCTTTTATCTCCTCTCAGCACACATCTCCCATCTCGAACGATTTCTCCAACCATCACGTCTCAGTGATCCCTTCTCTATTCCAGCTGCTTTCTCTCCCAGCTCATGAGACAGGGCTTCCAACTATGAGGCAATATTTCTAGCCCTTGTGACTACTGTCCTTGGATATCAGTCTCGTATTATCTCTGATCTTTTTAATGAGAGTAGGGTGGAGTGGAAGGGCAGTGCGCATGAACCACACCCAACTCTGCTCACAGGTTATTTCTGGCTTTTCACTCGGGGATCACTCCTGGTAATGCTCCGGCGACTATGTGACATGGAGTTAGGACTGCTTGTCAGCTGTATGTTAGGCAGGCACCTCCCCTGCTACACTTTTTCTCAGGTGAGAGCTTTATAAAAGAACTGGGAGCATTTTTGAGGGCACTGTAATCACTTTCCAAAGACCCTACCTTACAACACCATTACCCTGGATATTAGGAAACAAATAGATGGGCTTGGGGTAGAGGGGTAGAGAGACATTTGGATCTTAGCAGAAGGAATTAGAGTGATTAAAATATGGACGAACATGGATAGGGATCCGGAGGAAGGACATATTAGTTCTGGTATAGGCTGAGAATAAACAGAGGAGGATCATTTGAGCTGATTTGAAAATTATGTATGATTTCCCTGGGGAGAAAAATCCACTCAAGGTAGAAAGAAAAGCAAAAAGGCAAGAGAGGCTACATCAGTTTCCTAGGGCATGTGCCTGCCTGTTATATTTGGTGCTGGAGGGATAGAAAAAGATAGGTTGGGGAAGATGGTGAGTGTTTCCAGAAAAGTTCTTTTTTTTATGTAAAATAATTTACCCATTTTCCTCCTTTAGCCAATGAGAACCCCAATAAGTTTTGAATAGGAGACTGGTTCTTACTAGAAATTGGTTTCTCATATGGAAATAAAAACAAACAGGAGAAAAATTGAGCAGAAGTTGGAGTTGTAGTAAACAGAGACAACAGAGGCACAGAGATAATATGTAAAAGTCTAGTCAGTAGACTTTGCACCCAACTGTGTTAGTCCAAACTCGAGTACATTTTCAGGGTTTTGTACCACGAAGGTAGGTAAGAACACTGACTTTAGAAATAGAGAGTTGGGGATTAAGTCCAAGTTCTAGTCTTAAGCAGGTTAATAAAAATCAGTGAAGCTCAATTTTTAGTATATGAAATGGAAGCAGATTGCCCATCTCTTGAGGTAATAATGAGTATTGAATGTAATATTATATATGTGCATATATATATCTAGGTTTCAGCAGAGTTTTTTGTATAGTATAGGATTTTGATGAATGTTAGATGTCATTATTATTAATATTATCTTCAAATACCCTCCCCATGTTTCCTTTCGCAACCTTCCTTCCACTTCTTTTGACATCTCTTGGAATATTTTAGCACCTTGAATTAATTTTAGACATGAAGATGGACTATCAGAAGAGCTATTTTGGTTTGGAGGAACTTTTCCTTATCGTTTTGAACATACCAGCCAGATGTACATCATATATTATATGAGGAATGGGTAAGGGAGATGAGAAAAAAGTTAAGAGCATGCAAACCATTTTTTACATACTCCAAAAGTTGTCAATTTTAAGAGGGATAAAATTCACTCTTATTTGACTCCAAAGGTAAAAATACACCCCCCCAACTCCCTGCCTGTAGGTACAAAGATATTTGGCTTTAATAAAGGGAATTTTAATGATGAGGGATGTCTCTTAGTCAAACATGTTTAGTGGTATGGTAGGGAATTTTTCTATCACTGAAAAGGTTTGAGTTAAGATTGATGGCTATAAAAAATATTTTAAATGGAGACTGAGTTAAATGATCATTATGACTTTTTCATCAAAACTGTGATGCAACTTTATTCCATGTAAATGAAGCAAACCTTTTATAAATGTGTTGGAGTTTTTACTGAGAGATTTAATGTGGCAACAAAGGCATAATGAGAGTTGGAAACAAATCTATTCTATGATGTATTTTCCTGCACGGCAACAGGCCATATGCTTCCCAGAAAGCCAGTGTTCCCACTATTCCCTATTGTCTTACTCTGTGAAGTTTAGTTAATTATTTTACTTGCCTAAATTTGTATGGAAAGAACCCTAGATCAAAAGTCAGGAGTAAGTAAATGTGATAGCTATCCAGAATATGTAGAGTGGTCATTCTGAAACTTCGTTTGGAGGTTCTTTTACTCCAAACAGCTACTCATATGTGTGACAGAGTCTCCTTATTAATTGTCTGACACTGGGTGCAAACCTTGCTCCCATTAAGATTATTCTCGCTGTTGTGATCAAATCAATATCTTTAATTGTAAGTGAATGGAGAATCAAAAATAGCACAAGTATGCTAGAATAAGAGGTCAACTAGAAGTGAAGTAAGGAAAGAGGTGGTAGATCTTGGATACTTTGGAGGTTGGAACTTTCAACTATAAAACTGTAAATGAAACTATAAAAGGATCAGAATGATAGACAGGGTTAAGACAGTTAGTTGCCTTGCACTTAGCTGACCCTGATTCAATTCCTAACACCGCATATGGTCCCCTGAGTATTTCCAAGAGTGATCCCTGAGCACAGAGCCAAGAATAAGCCTTGAGCAATTCCGGTGTGCCCTCTTTGTGTGCCAAAACACATGAATGTTTGCACAACTCTAACTATAACACTTAGACTACAAAACAAACAAACAAAAAAACCCCCAAAACTCAAACCCAACCTGTTTACTAGGGAGGGTGTAATTTGCAATAGACATTTGTCATATTTTCAAAGAAAATGAAAAACACTGGTTAACTCAGACAACTGATTTTTTAAAAGTTGAGGGGGACATAGTGATAGTACAGCAGGGAGGGTTTGCCTTGCACATGGTCAACAGAGTTCAATCACCAGAATCCCATCTGGTTCCTGATCCCTACCAGGTGTGATCTCTGAGTGCAGAGCTAAGCCCTGATCACTGTGGGTGTGGCCCCAAAAATCAACCAACCAAACAAACAAGTTGAGGGAATCATACTGAAGTAACCAGAAAACACAGAAAAACAAAAACCTAGATAATTGCCTCTAGGTAACATTTTTTTTTAAATTTTTTTATTGAGTCACCATGTGGAAAGTTACAAAGTTTTCAGGTTTAAGTCTCAGTTATACAATGCTCAAATAATATAGGTAACATTTTAACATAAAGACTGACTCCTATACCTTTTTTTTTTGTTTGTTCCTTATTTTTTGTAATGGTGCACTTACAGACTTACAAACTTTCGTGGTTACATTTCAGTCATACAGTGCTCAGCACCCATCCCTCCACCAGTGCCCATTCTCCACCACCAATGATCCCAGTGTGCCTCCCCCAAGACCCCCACCTCATACCTCCATCCCTCCTGGCTTCTGTGGCAGGGCATACCCTTTTGCTCTCTCTCTCATTTTGAGTGTTGTGGTTTGCAATAGAGGTATTGAGTGGTCATCGTGTTTGGTCTATAGTCTATTTTGAAGTCAATAGAATGCATCTCCCATCCCTAGTGGGCCCTCCAAGCCCCTTTACTTGATGTCCTATCCCTTTCTTTTCACAAATTTTCACATGTTTCATATATAATGCATGCACCTATAATTTATTAAGTACAAATGATATAACAACACGCAAATGAAAATGAATCAAATGACTTATGATCTATTAATAAATATTTACATAAGAAATTCTTTAGAAAATTTCCTTTCTAGTTTAAAACCCCCAATCAGCCTCAAATGCCACATAAGACAACTTCTATGTAATTTATGTTATCTACTATAAGCATACATTACATACTTAATAATGTGAAAAGCATAAAGAAAAAAAACCCTAAGAATGTATTATACAGGTAAAGAAAGAATATAATTAGAGACTATCAGTATGGATTTGGAAATTAAATATGCCTGATTTCCAAAATTCAGATCTGTCCCTTTAAAAACTATAATATTTTAGACAAGTTACTCAGTTTATCTGAGCTTCTATTACCTCATCTAAAAATTGGGGGAATAAGGTGAATAATAAATAGAGACTCATTGAATGGATTAGTGAAATCAACATCTGTTCTGTGCTTTACATAGGTGTGGCACATTCTGATTGGGAAATGGCAGACACAGTCATCATATATTATCACCATAATCACCATCAACGTTTTATTGGAATCATAGGAGTAAATAGCTAGCCATTTATTTTCCTTAATTGGTTTTATGGATTTTATTTATACATTAAAATATCTCTGGAGACCTTGCTCAACAGATTAGAGTGCATGTTTGCATAGAGGAGACCCAAGTTTGATTCCCACCACTGCATGGGAATCCCTGAAACAACAATTATGGGGCATAGCCCCATAGCAAACAATCACTTGTATCACTTGTCATCCCCTTGCTCATAGTTTTGATCGAGAGGGCTCCAGTAATGCCTCCATTCATTCCTGTCACATGCTAGTGTAGCCCAATGGTGTATGCTCACTCTAGGAACACAAAGAGCCTCAAACCATTAGTTCAGTCAGGGTCTTGACGTATAAGTCTGACCATCTCACTGGTGGGCGGCCACATGTTCTTTTGACATTCCGTGGAATCCAGTCTGTAACAGCTCTAGTCCAGCAGTTGTCTCCAAATTGCATTATATGTCTGGCCCATCTAATTTTCAACAACTTGGCAAATGAGGCAGCGACCCTGATCCTGGATTGTCCACGGAGTTCAGAACTCCAGATTCCTTCTCTCACGTGAGTGTAAAGTAATATTCCAAGCATAGCTCTTTTGATTCCTCTTTGGGAGACCCAAGTAGCATTCTTATCCTGTTTTTGTAGGGCCCAGGTCTCTGAGGCATATGTTAGTGCATGAAGAACATGGAATGGAAAAGATGTGCCCGAAGCCGGAGGTTCTTTGTCCTCGTATCAACTTCTTTGATGCTCTGAAGGCGTTCCACATAGCTCTCTTGCTCCTATGCAGCTCAGGTGCCAGGTCGTTGGTCATGTTGAGTTCTCGACCTAAGTACACATAATTGCAAATAAAACTAAAAGTAAATTAAATTTATATTATATATAAAATAAAATTGATATATATCATATCTACATATGTGTGTATGATATGGTACATATTAAAGTACAGAATACCCTACACTTTAATACGTACCATATTGTATTTTCAGGTTCCTGATATTCTGATTGTACTGGAGTGATAGCACAGCGGGTAGAGTGTTTACCTTGCACGAGGCCAACCCAGATTCAATTCCTCCTTCCCTCAGAAAGGCAAGCAAGCTACCTAGAGTATCCCGCCTGCACGGCAGAGCCTGGCAAGCTCCCTGTGGCATATTTGATATGCCAAAAACAGTAACAAGTTTCACAATGGCGACGTTACTGGTGCCTGCTGGAGCAAATCAATGAACAATGGGAAGACAGTGCTACAGTGCTACAGATATTCTGATTACCCAAGTATGTTCCTTCAGTCTAAGATAGCATGTGGAAGGCATATTTAATTTCCAAATCCACACTGATAACCTCTAGTTAATGTTCTTATGTTGTTCATTCCAAGAAGAGAAAAATATCCTTCCAATTATAAATAATGAGGACATAAAACACTAATATGCGTTTTATATACATTATATAAGCATGCATATATATGATATGTATGCACAGACAATTTGTGACACTGAGCTAGCCATTTATTTTACTTAAAGAACTTTTAATTGAGGATAGAGATTTCCTAAGCCATATTCAGGGGTCCCTGGGCCCACTCCCAGTGATACTCAGGCAGCAGAGTGGGTGATTCAATACTTGGGCTGGCAAAGTACTGCAGTGTTGCTTGGGGATCTCTAGAGCTGTACCCAACTCTTCCTGAGAGGCCATGTTGTCCTAGGGATTAAACCCAGGGCCTGGGACATGCAAGGCATTTGTTCCAGCCCTTAAGTTATCTACTCAATCTCAATTCCTATGATTTTAAGTATCTGTAGTAATGTATTTTCTTTCATTCCTGAGTTTAGTGATGTGAGTTTTATCTCTTTTTCTTGGGTAGTTAAGCAAATATTTGTCAATGTCATTGACCTTTTCAAAGAATAAATGTGTCTTAAATTTTTTATTCTTTATTTTTTTTCCATTTCTAGTTTTTTTATCAGGTGCGAGCATGAACTCAGTCCCCCGTTACCACAAATTACGCAGTTCAATTTCCCACATTTGGGGTGATCAACAGAGTCAGTACATCCAGTTGTACAATGGATACTGGGAAAACAACCTTAATGCTCATGGTATCTCCCCTGCTAGGTAAGTATATTGATTTATAATATTATTTCCTTCCTTCTACTCACTTGGATTAAGTTGTTTTTTTACTTTGTCAATGTTTTAAAGCATAAGGCTAGGTTATTTCTTTCCTTTGATAGCTTATAAAATTAGAGATAATAGTCATGATATTAATTATCATTATTTACTATCTCACAGGCTGCACACCTGGATAGATGATTGCTAGACTTTATAACAAACAAACCTGTGGGTTAAATATTCTTACCCTAATTTTTTTAAAAAAGAAAATGGTCTAAGAGAAACACATTGAGCTGCCCCAGTTTATAAAACAAAACCAGTAATTAAATTTGTTCTATTTGGCTCAAAATCAGTACTCTTTATGCCATGCACAGAGAAAGATCAGTAAAAGAATAATTTGCTTGTTATTATATCCAACTTCATTCCACTATTTGCACCAATATGAATTCTGTGAGAAACTCAATTTTCTTTGCACAGTCAGTTCCTTCTCATTATTTTGATTTTAGCTCTTCAACAATTCTCAGAGTTTCTCAGACCATTCTTAAAACAGATCTATCTTGGCACCAGGAGAGATAGTACAGTGGGTAGGGTATTTGCCTTGCATTCAGCCCACCTGAATTAGATATCTGGCGCTCAGTATGATACCCCCTGCACCAACCACTAGCAGTTATTCCTGAGTGCAGAGCCAGGAGTAATTCCTGAGCATTACCAGGTGTGGCCTCTCCCCAAACAAAAAAAACAAAAAGAGAGCCATCTTATTGTTCAGTATCTCAGAGAGTCCAATTGTTTCTTTGATTCATTTGGTATATTTATTAATGTGTGGTCATTTATATCTTTGTTAATATATTAACATATTTGGTTTTAGCATCATTATTGATGATTGAAATGTTTATTTATCAACATTAATTTTTTCTATTTTACTTTCAATTATATTAATATACAAGATCCAGGAAGTCATAAGATGTTTGTGATATAGTCATTGTTCTTTCTTTCTCAGCTTTTATCAGTCCCTGGCTCATAAATGTTTATTAACTGAATATTTTAGTAAGCAAAAGGTACCTAAAAACATTGTGCGATTCTCCAGTAGTTGTTTCCCAGTAATAAAATTACTGGGAAGAGAAATCAAGACAACAAAAGTGGGAAATTCTTAGGAAATTCAGACCTTCACAGGAATTAGATTATCTTCAGGTGTACGTATTTCTGCCCTTTCTTCATTTCTTCCTCTCTCCAAGGTCACATAATCTCACATCTCTGCTTCTGTTTACCCAATTCTCTTTCCCAAGGGCCAACTTCTTTAGATTGATCACAATCCATTATGGCTTCCCAAGGCACTGTTTTAACTCTTTTTATTTATTTATTTTTTGCTTTTTGGGTCACACTCAGTGATGCTCAGGGGTTACTCCTTTCTCATGAACTCAGGAATTACTCCTGGCAGCGCTAGAAGAACCATTTGGATACTGGGAATTGAACCCAGGTTGGCCATGTGCAAGACAAACACCCTCCTCACTGTGCTATTACTCCAGCCCCTGATATAACTCATATGATAATTTGTTCCAATTCTCTGAATCCTTTTTGAGATGGAGATTTTAAAGCCCAGAGATCCATAGATCTGGCCCTGTGGCCAGGACTGCTTCCCTAGGCCAATTAGTATGACTTGCAGGGTGGGGTTAACAGCATATATTCCGAGGGTCTTTTTTAGTTCTTGTACTTAAAAATGACTGGGGTTGAGAAAATTATTGGCAGGTAGGACTACTATAGATTTGAAATTTGTACTTAAAATAGAAATTTTGTATTTAAATTATTTATGGGTTGGAGTGATAGCACAGCAGGTAGGGCATTTGCCTTGCATGCAGCCAACCCAGGTTCGATTCCTCTGCTCCTCTCAGAGAGCCCGGCAAGCTACCAAGCCCGCTCCACAGAGCCTGGCAAGCTCCCTGAGGCAAACTCAATATGCCAAAAACAGTAACAACAAGTCTCACAATGGAGATGTTACTGGTGCCCACTTTAGCAAATCTATGAGCAACGGGATCACAGTGATATAATGACAGTGATGTGAATGGCCAAGTTCACAATGATAATGAGAGTCAAAACCAGGTCTGCTTGTGCCCAGAGGAGTTATCTTGGACCGAGTACTCAGGATATTGTTTCCTGGGTCCACAAGCAGAACATCTTTTATAAAATTCCTTCTGTTCCATCAACTGGGAATCTGGCTACCCTCAGATTATGGATACATTCACCCTAGAGAAGGTCTCTTTGCATCCTGCTGCTAAGGAAATTGCATTATTGGATTTTTAAATAAACTACAGGCCAGAATATCTGAGAGTCTTTCTTGCAGACCTTGACAGGTTTATTTTTTTTAATTAAAAAATCCTAGCCTGGGGCATAAAGAAAATGTCTTCAGATTTGCAATCAGTGCTTATGTTTCATATTTGAAATGCAAGTTAGGAACAGGAATTTTTTCTGACCTGATCCTGTGACTCTATGGAGTGAATTACTGACTTCTTTTAATTTAGAAGATTTTGATGTGAACTGCCCTTAATCATTACCAGGGGGCAGAAAAACGCCCAATTACCCAACTGTTTGAAGGTCATTGTTCTGCCTTCCTACTGTCTGACAGCAATCAATCAATCAAAATAGTCTATGTAACTTGGAAAACAAAGGACACATAAAACACTCATAACAGTGTCCAAGGCCAAGAAGACCTATACACATATTAAATTACTTACTGGTCTAATTCAGAAGAGATTATTAATATACATACATAAACTCAAATCAATAAGGGCCAAAAATGCAGAGACATGTCAACAATAAGAAAGCATCTCCAGAAAATACATGAATTAGGAAGTTGGTTCAATTTTTAAGTGCACTAAATTGTTAAGAAAATATTTAGTCCCCATTAAAATAGCAGGCACATGTATTGACAATATGTTGGGATTTTTAACAAAAATATTTGAATTTCACACACGTAACTCATAAGCTATCAAGAAGGCAATGCCTTGGGGCTTGAACTAACAAATTATTATTCTTCACAATAGGAGGGGAAGTTAAACCTAATTGTATGTATTTATTTTATGTACTTACTTATTAATGACTCCCGATCATATGAAAATTACTGTAACATTCTGGGCTCTTTCTCTTTCTCCCTCTCTCTCCATATATATGTATATGTATATGTGTGTGTATATAAATACATATTAATATATATTTAAGCCTGGCACCTTAAGCCACTCGGCCATCCTGACACGCTTTAAACTTTTAGATATATATTTTATATATATACTTTTACTTTTATATATACTTTTAAATCTAATTTTTAAGTATAGACCTTTAAATATAAACTTTTATATATATGTATATATGTAAATATGTATACTTTTGAAAAATTCAGTTTTCATATACAAGATTGTCAGATTATTGAAGCAGTTTAGAGATGGTTGGTAAATTTATCCAGACACAGCACCCTAAACTTCGCTGTTGTAGATTATTTGAGACTAGAGCAAAACAACTTATCTGACCCTCTCTATCTGTTAAACTCTTATTCTCTGGCTCCACATATATAGTCCTTATTTTTCATTATCATGCTACCTCTGATGGGAATTATTTTAGCTCAGTATAGATCAAGGGTATGCTCAGGGCCAGACCTTGAGTTAGAACTGGATTCAGATAAGTGATTTCATCATAATTTACTGAGAAATAGAAAAATACTCATAGCTTCACTGGAGCGGCTGTTATGGGATAAATTGAAAGAGATATCAAAGAAGAGTTTTCCTGGGAGCTACTGATACCAAATAGTTTTATTTCCAGATTATTTCTTTCAAATTTACAAGAAACAGAATTCTCAAGCTTTTTAAATTGCTGCAAGAGAAAAGTCCAAGTTGAACAGCAATGTCATTCTTGGTGTGACCAGCAAAATTTATCAAGAAGATTCGCAAACTCGTGGAGAAACAGACTGAAAGTTACGTTTCTTCCATGAGACTCAGTCACCACCTAGGCAGTGACTGAGTTCCTGCTGCAGGAACCAGGACTGAAGCCCTAAGCTAAGCTCTGCTAACACAGCAGTGAGCCAAAACTAATCAGGCTTTCTCTTGAGCAAATGTACACAGAGATGGGGTTATACTGGATGTTAGGATGGCTGCACGAGCAGACAAAGAGAAGATAGAGGCAAGGATATTCTACAAGATCAACAAGTAAAGGCAAGCATGGGGCCAGAGCAATACTATAGCTGGTAGATGTTTGCCTTGCATGTAGTCGACCTGCGTCTCTCCCCGCATCACTTACAGTGCCCTGGCACCGCCAGAAGTGATTTCTGAGTGCAGATAGGCAGATAGGAGTAAGTCCTGTGTGAATCTCCCATCCTCCCAAAATAAATGTATCACTTATATCACTTGTCATCCCGTTGATCTTTGATTTGCTCAAGTGGGTGCCAGTAACATCTCCATTCATCCCTGTCACATGCTAGTGTAGCCCAATGGTATCTGCTGGCTCCAGAAACACAAAGACCTTCAAACCGTTCATTCAGGGTTTTGATGAAGAAGTCTGACCATCTCGTACATGGGCAACCAAGCGGTCTTCTAACATCCTGTGGAATCGAGTTGGTAAAAGCTCTAGTCCAGCAGTTGTCTCTAAATTGCATTACATGTCAGGCAATCTGTTTTTTGACACTTTGGCAAAAGAGACAGCGTCCCTGATTCTTGATCATTAACAAAGGTCCGAACTCCGGATTCCTTCTCTTACTTGAGTAAAATGTGATACTCCAAGCATAGCTCTTTTGATTCCTCTTTGGGATACCTAATAGCATTCTCATCCTGTTCTCCTAGGGCCCAGCTCTCTGAGGCATATGTTAGTGCAGGAAGAATGGTGGAATCAAAAAGATGTGCCTGGACTCGGAAGTTCTTCATCCTATTAACCACTTCTTCGACACTCTTGAAGGTGTTCCATGCTGCTCTCTTCCTCCTGTGCAGTTCTGGTGCCAAGTCGTTCCTCATGTTGAGTTTTCAACCCAGGTACACATAGCTGCTGCATTCAGAGATGTTCGTTCTGTTGAGAGCAAATGGAATGTCAGGGACTAATTTGTTTTTCATTTACATTGTTTTGGTAAGATTCAGCTGCAGTCTGACCTTTCCACACCCACAGTCGAAGTCGGCCAGCATTTGTGCCGCTTGGCTACTGTTTGGTGTTATTAGAATGATGTCATCAGCAAAGCAGAGGTGGTGAAGTTGCTGACCATCTATCTTCACTCCCATTCCTTCCCATTCCAGTTGTTGCATGATGTTCTCGAAGGTGGCACTGAAGAGTTTTGGTGAAATGGTATCACCCTGCCAAACCCCTCTCTTTACGCCAATGATCACTTCTTTATAGAATGGTGAGATCCTGGTGGTGAATCTGTAATACAGTTCATGATGGATCTTGATGTACTGAGTTTGAACACCCTGTTTGACTAGGGCTTTGATGACCGCTTCAGTCTCAATAGAATCAAAGGCCTTCTTTAAGGGGATGAACATTAGACAGAACAGTACCTTGAACTCTCTAGAAACTTCAATGAGTTTGGTAACTGTGTGGATATGGTTGATCATGCTGAATCCTTTTCGGAACCCATTTTGCTCCCATGGTTGTTTTTCATCTAGTGTTCTGCCTATTCTATTCAGGATGACATGAGTGAAAAACTTATAGATGATGGACAACAGGCAGATTGGGTGATAGTTGACAATGTCGTGGATGTCTCCCTTCTTGTACAACAGAACGGTCCTGCTGGTTTTCCATTGGGATGGAACCTTGCATTTAGACAGGTAGCATGTGAAGAGCCAAGCTAGTGTATTGACGAGTATTGGTAGCAGATTCTTCAGGTGTTCGGGTCTGACCTTGTCTGGACCGGGTGCTGCATGCATCTTTACTGATGAAATGGCATGTAGAATTTTGGAAGGGAGGACATTGGGAACGACATATCTATCCTTCAGAATTTGGTTTGTGGGCAGGTGGTTGTGACTGTCAAAGAGATCTGAGTAGAAGTCATGAATAATCCTCTCCGTTGCCCTTCTGGAAGATGTGGTAGATCCACCAGGACATTGGAGGGCAGTCATCTTGGTCTTGTAGTTGGCGAAGGACAGGCGAGCATTGCAAATACTTTTCCCAGCTTCTGCCACATCGGCCAACATTGCTGATCTTCTCTCTTTGAAGTCTTCCTTTATTGCTTTTCTGTACAGCTTTGCAAGCTCGGATGTTAGCTTGTGATTGCCTGAGGTTTGTGCCAAACTATGTTGGGGAATGAACTCAAGACTTTCTGAAGACAGGTGTCTGTTTGTGGCTTTCCCACTCTTGGCATTCTTCATGCAGTCATGGAGGTGCTGAACCAGTCAATCGTATTCCTCATCAATGTTGTCAAAGACGACATCTTCCCACGTTGCTGCAATAGTGCCAAAGAGGTCCCAGTTGGTGGTCATTCTGGGAGTTCTCTTCTTAAACTTAAACTTTGCAGACCTTTCTCCTTGATATGTGAAGTAGAATTTTGCATGAAGGAGACAGTGGTCCGATCTCATTTTGAATTTTGGGACAACAGTGACATTGGTCAGGCAAACCTTTGACTGAATATGATGTGGTCAATTTCATTGTGGAACTGTCCACTGGGAGACTCCCGTGTCCAATGTTTAGAATTGGCCTTCTGGAACTCTGAGTTCCCGTGGATGGTCTTGGTTGACATGATGACTCAGACAGTCTCTCACCCTGTTCATTCCATTCTAGGCCATGGGTCCCAATGTGGAGTTCTTCGGGCAACCTTCTCTGTCCTATCTTGGCTTTAAAATCATGGACAATGATCTTGTAGAAGGTGTCGTCTTCTTTATAGAACTTCTCCAGCTCCATGTAGAACTTCCCAATTTCTTCTTCATCGTAGTTGGATGTTGGTGTGTATACGACAAAGATAGAAACTGCCAGCAGTGAGCCACATCTATTCAAGCATAATCATCTGATTTGGATTGTTAGGCATTCAAATGAATCAATGTTCATGGCCAAGTTCACTTTGACAAGGACACCGACTCCACCAATGCCTCTGTTGTCACATGTTTCGAGGAACAGTTCTTCTCCAGTGTCAAAAAAAGGCATGATGTGAATTATGCCTTCTTGTTAGACAAATGTTGTCATACTTGATCTTCTTCACTTGCACCATCAAGTCTTCGATGGATGTTTCCAATCCCAGCATACTTGCGTTGAAAGTACAGTCATTTTAGTCTTTCGTTTTAGCAGTCTAATTTGTTCCTGATATTTTAACAACCTCTTCTTGCTCATTCTTCTTAACACTGCTGTATTGGGGGCTCTTTCAGTGTCAGGCAAATGAGGCCGATTGTTGTTGCTGTTTTTGGCATATCGAATATGTCAGAGGTAGCTTGCCATGCTCTGCTGTGCAGGCGATGTACTCACGGTAGCTTGCCAGGCTCTCCGAGAGGAATGGAGGCTTTTAGGCCAGCCTCCAATCGCCCTTACTGGTGTTCCCATAGTTCACACCATATTTGAACCCCAGATTTGAATTCCATCAATATGTTGCAGAAATTATGGAAAGTGGGCATTAAGTGTTTTATGATGTGTCTCATAGCCACGCGGTCCAGAAAGCAGTCTGGAGCGTGGCGGTGGCTGGGTAGTGGAGGTAGTGGAGGTCAGCCTATGAGGTATTTATCTGGTGCCGATAGGGTGGGGTGTCTGGGTTTGATCCCTGGAACACCGGATATTGGAGGAGGCAGACAGAGGATCTTGTTTCCGGGTCTCATTGAGCCTGAAGTCCAAGGTCGCAAAGTCCTCCTGTACCTGGCTCTGTGGGGCTTCACTCATGCATGAGATTTGGCCCGAGTGTCCAGAAAGTGGCCTGGAGCATGGTGGTGGCTGAGTAGTGGAGTTCAAAGTAAATGAACTGGAGAAAAACTATACACCATGTAGTTCTTGAGATAGAGTGATTCTGGTTTCTAGTAGACTTAGCAGGCTGGAGCGACAGCACAGAGGTTGGGCATTCGCCTTTCACGCGGCCAACCCGAGTTCGATTCCTCCATCCCTCTCGGAGAGCCCAGCAAGCTACCGAGAGTATAGAGCCCGCACGGCAGAGCCTGGCAAGATACCCATGCGTATTGGATATGCCAAAAACAGTAACAATAAGTCTCTCAATGAGAGACGTTACTGGTGCCCGCTCGAACAAATTGCTCGAACAAAGATGAGCAATGGGATGACAGTGACAGTGACAGTAGACAAGCACCAGATGCCATGAGGTTGAGCTGTATGAAGGTTCTGTTCGTTGTGTTGCCTCCTTGTGGTCTGTCTAGAAGAGCTGCTTCACCACCCCCACCTTACACATTAAAAATCTATGAAGTATCAGATAGCTTTCTCTTCTTTGTAATAAAGATGACCTTACTAGAATAACAATGCCTTTAAACGAAGAGATAAAATTATAATTTTTATACAAGATATATTTTGATAACCATCCTCAAGAGAATAAACAGAAAGCTCTATTAAAATTAATAGGACAGCTCCACAAAGAAACTGGTTACTGTATAAGTACACCAAAATAATATTGTTCTTACTGGCAGTAACTAGTTGGGAAATACGATTTTAAACTACATTATTCACTGTAACAACAAAAACATAAAATGCTTATGAATATCTTTAACAAGAAATATATGAAATTCTTATGGGGAAAGCCACAAAACTTTAATGTGAGATATAAAAAATACTTGACTAAATAGGAAGATAAACAGTGTTGCTGAGCAGACGGCTCAATGATGTCTTTTTTCCTAAATTAACTTATAGGTTTGTCATACTTCCCAATCGGAATCTTGACAAGATTTTTGGAAACTTAGCAAGACGATTCTTAAATTCATTTGCAATAATGGCATATAAATGTACCTAAGTCATTTTTGAAAAGTAAAATTGGAAACATTTTCTCTCCCAAGGAAGTTTATTTTAATCCAGATTTGTATCACTTTAAAAGTCTCAAATAAACAATTTGATTGTAGTTAATTAGAAAAAGAAGAAAAAACAGAGCCAACTGTTGGCAAAAATAAGAAGGAAATAATAACACTAGAGCATAAATTAACAGAAATCAAAAGGAGATACAAAGTACAATGAAACCATTGTATTTTTCTTTGAAAGGAATAATAAAATTCATAAACTCACTAGGCTTAGCAAGAAAAAAGGAGATAAAACCTTTAAATAAATATTTTTTTAAAAAGTGTGAAATGAGTCAGAATGATAGTATAGAGGATCGGGCATTTATTTGCACGTGCCAGTCCTAGGTTATTATTAAATTCTTGAATATTAGGCCTACAACATAAATGCATTGACGTAAACTAGGTAATAAACCAGGGACCTCACACCAGAGATAAAGTTGGAAATTCAACTTCAAAGGCTTCAAAGAAAACTAAACGAGAATGAAAAATAGGATTGGATCAAATTGTTTTTAGAAAGAAAAATAGGAGAGGGCCCCTACCAGTGAATTTTTAGAAAGTAAAAAAGTACCAAAATGAGTATTTAAAAGACTGAATCGCTCTGGAGAAATTTCAAACAAAAAACAGAAGATTGAGAAACCATTAATAGTAGCATTGTTAGACCAAAAGTATTTTTAAATTTTTTTAAAAAGTGTTCAAAGGTTGTGATAAGAACATGAAAGAAAACCACAGAACGTCTTAAACAAGTCTTCACTGAAAACACCCTAGCAACAGAACCCTACCTATGTGGAAATCGCTGAGGTGAAGATGTTTGAAAAAAACCCACAAAACTAACTGCAGAGGCAAGCAGTGCACACGCCCCATAAGAAAGTCCCCTGTATCCCAATTTCTCAATTTTGGATATTTACTCTTGGCTCTCTCACCTCACCTCTGGAGAAACTCACATGCTCTATGAACGTGTCTTTCTCTTTCTCTTTATATGTACTGAATAAAGAAATTTAACTTCCCTATTTATTCCCTTCCTCACATACATTTTTTATGAGGGTTGGCAATGGACCTGGAAGAGATCAGGACTGACTTTCCTTTTTTGGCAAAAAGTCATTCCTTGTTTAAGCCTTGGGCCCTGAGAACTTTGGTGATGGGAACCAGTACCCATGCCTTGAAGATCCAGTGAATCACAGGTGCAACCTGACAGTTATCAAGTGGGGCTGAGGGGATGTAAGTGTTCAAGCTGGAAAGGTGCTGATGGCAGAATTTTTCGATCCTAATCCTTCTGGCACTTTCCCCAGGGAGATCATGATGGGTAGAGAAGGGAAGTGGTAGCTCTCTGTCTGTCTTTATCTCTCACTCACTCACTTTATCTATCTATCTCTCAGCTCATACCTCCCAGTTCATCAAAATGACCTGTAATTGTAAATCACTGAATCACTTTCATCACTGTCATCCTATTAATCAACGATTTGCTAAAGTGGGCACCAGTAACATCTCCATTTGTTCTAGCCCTGAGATTTTAGCAGCCTCTCTTTACTCGTTCTTCACAGCGGTGCCACATTGGAGTCTCTTTCAGGGTAAGGGGAATGAGACCCATCATTGTTACTGTACTTGGCATATCAAATACGCCACAGAGAGCTTGCCAGGCTCTCCCGTGATAACTTTAGATGAGACCTAATATAGACCTGCAACATTTTCAAGCCACCCAGGAGATCTACTTCTTTTGGAGAGTTACTTCTACCTACAATAAAAATGTAAAAGCTTTTACATGGCAAAAGAATCTACCACAAACATAAAGGCAATATAGCATTTAGAAAAAGATATTTGTATACCTGACAATAGGTTAATATCCAGATATATAAAAAGGACTCACAATTCAATAAAGACAAAAATTATTGACCCCCAATAGAATAGCAAGTAATGGCACTTCTCCAAGAAAGAGACAAAAATGATCATAGACACATGAAAACATGTTAAATATCACTTACCATAAAAATTCAGATTAAAAACCACAAATGAGTTGTCAACTCATAAAAACAATCTATGTCAAAAATCTTGGAAACTGCAATATTGGTGAGAATGTGGAGAAAGGAATTCTGATGCACTGCTGGAAAAAATACAAATTGGTGTGATCTCTACCCTTAGAAAATGCTATGAAGATTCCTTTAAAATATTTTAAAATGGTGCCAGAAAAAGTACCACATGTAAGGTACTTGTCTCACATGAAGCTAATCTGGGTTCAATCCCTGGCACCTTGATATGGTCCTCTGATCGTTGCTCACAGTAATACCTGTGCACAAAGCTAGTGGTAAGCCCCAAGCACAGTCAGATGCTCAAGGTGTACCTAGGGTACTGTACTTGGTACTCAGGATGATTCAACATATTCCCTTTGTCCAAGTATACAGAAATAAAAGAAAATTAATTTTAAAATAGGAAATAACCATGATCTATCTTTAATACTTCTAGGTATTTATCCCAAGAATATGAAAACATGAATTCCAGGGTCTATGTATGTCCTTATATTCATAGCAGCAGTATTTTATAGAACCAAAATATGAAAGGAACTTAAATTCCCATCAAAAGATAGCTGGTTAAAGATGCTGTGGCATAAATATGTACATATACCATACATCTTATATATATCACTTATTTATAGAAGTGATATATAATTTATATAAGTGATATATATATGTATTTATATGTATATATAAAATATATGTATGTATCACTGTATCACTGTTCTATTGTTTATCGATTTGCTCAAGCAGGCGCCAGTAACATCTCATTTGTCCCTGTTGCTCAGGGTCAGGGAATGAGATCCATTATTGTTACTGTTTTTGGCATATCAAATACACCACGGGTAGTTTCCCAGGCTCTGCTGTGCGAGATTCTGAGTGGTAGAGCATTTGATTATCAGTGGTAGAACATTTGAGTGCAGAATATATATACTGGAGCGAGCAGATACATTGGGCTACACTAGCAGGCGACAGGGACAAATGGAGACATTACTGGCGCTGCTCGAGAAAATCAAAGATCAACAGAATGACAAGTGATACAAGTGATATATGTGCGTGTATATATATATATATGTATATATGTACACAGACACTCAGTGAGACATTACCATAATTTTCAAAGGATGAAACTATGCCTCTTATTATAAAATGAATAGGACTTGAGATGATTGAAATGAGAAATCAACCTCCCCAACTTCAAACTCTACTACAAAGCGGTAGTAATTAAAACAGCATGGTACCGGAACAAAGGCAGAACCTCAGACCAATGGAACAGGATTGAATACTCTGACACACAACCCCAAATATATGACCATCTAATCTTTGATAAGGGAGCAAGAAATGTGAAGTGGAGCAAGGAAAGCATGTTTAAAAAATTGTGCTGGCAAAACTGGACGGCTACATGCAAAAAAATGGGCTTAGACCTCCACCTATCACCATGTACAAAAGTCAGATCAAAGTGGATTAAAGACCTCAACATCAGACCAGAATCCCTAAGGTACATTGAAGACAAGGCTGGTAAAAACCTCCACGACATTGAAGCCAACGGTATCTTCAAAGATGATACGCCACTGGCCAAGCAAGTGAAAACAGAGATAAATAAATGGGACTCTCTTAAACTAAGAAGCTTCTGCACCTCAAAAGTTACCAAAATACAAAGACAGTTTACAGAATGGGAAAGGATATTTACCCAGTACCCATCCGATAAGGGGTTGATATCAAGGATATACAAGGTACTGGTTGAACTCCACAAGAAGAAAACTGCCAACCCAATTAAAAAATAGGGTGATGAAATGAACAGAAACTTTCCCAAAGAATAAATCCAAATGGCTGAGAGGCACATGAGAAAATGCTCTACATCACTAAACATCAGGGAGATGCAGATCAAAACAACAATGAGATATCATCTCACACCACAGAGACTAGCCCACATTCAAAAAAACAAAAGCAACCCGTGTTGGCATGGATGTGGGGAGAAAGGGACTCTCCTTCACTGCTGATGGGAATGCCGACTGGTTCATTCCTTTTGGAAAACAATATGGATGATTCTCAAAAAATTAGAAATTGAGCTCCCATTTGACCCAGCAATACCACTGCTGGGAATATATCCAGGAGATGCAAAAAGGTATAGTAGAAATGACATCTGCATTTCTATGTTCATTGCAGCACTGTTTGCAATAGTTAAAATTTGGAAATAACCGGAGTGCCCAAATACAGATGACTGGTTAAAGAAACTTTGGTGCATCTACACAATGGAATACTACGCAGCTGTTAGAAAAGATGAAGTCATGAAATTTGCATATAAGTGGATCAACATGGAAAGTATCATGTTGAGTGAAATGAGTCAGAAAGAAAGAGACAGACATAGAAAGATTGCACTCATATGTGGAATAGGACACTAAAGTAGCAGAATAGGACACTAATATCCAAGAGTAGTAGAGACAAGAACCAGGAGGTCTGCCCCACAGCTTGGAAACTGGCCTCATATGCTGGGGGAAAAGGCAGCTGAGAGAGAGAAGGGAAGACCTAGTAGAGAATGTTGGGAGGACCCACTCAGGTTGAAAACTGTGTACCAAAAGTAGACCATAGACAGGGCATGATGGACACTCAATACCTCTATTAAAAACTACAACACCCTACAGGAGAGAGTACAAAAGGGAATGCTCTGCCGCAGAGGCAGGGTGGGGTGGTGGGGGTCAAGGTGGGGATGGTGGGAGGGATACTTGGAACATTGGTGGAGGAGAATGGTGGAGGGATGTAAAGCAAATGCAAATATGAATGTTCATAAGTTTGTAACTGTACCTCATGGTGATTCACTAATAAAATTTTTTTTTAAAATGTAAAAAATAGAAGAAAAAAAGCAAAAAAAATCATAGAAGTATCATATTTCTGGTGTGATAATCAATGAGCAAAGTAGTAACTAGAAAATGAGATTGGATCTTCACACACATACATGACGAAAGTTTTTTTTAAAAAAAAAACAACCTGATTTTAGCAACAATTGGTTGGAAAATGCTATATAAATACAAAACTATGGAACTCTTTTCCAAAGGTTAAAAATCGTGTGCTCAAACCAAGGATATGGCTCACGTGGTAGAACAAGGGTAAAGCTCAGGCACGAAGTGTCCTCCAATTCCGTTGGCATGCATGGGCACTTGAGCATTGCCAGCTGTGTATTGAAATGTCAGGCCCAACAATTAGGTTGAACAATACAGGTTGTGACATCATGATAAAAAGTATGGGGATGTAGGGAAATATTCACCACTCTTATTGTAATGAACAATACATTTATAAGAAGGAATTTCAAAACAAAAGGCAATAGTGTGATTTGTCCAAATGGCAGGCAAAAGGGAAAACAGGCAGTTTAATTTTTGAAAGGAAAAATTCACTACAAGAAACAAAACAGGTAATATTTTATAGAACAGCGGTAGGGCGTTTGCCCTGCATGCAGCACAACTGGATTCAATTCCTACCCCCCTCTCAGAGAGCCCAGCAAGCTACCTAGAGTATCACACCTGCACTGCGGAGTCTGGCAAGCTACCTGTGGCATATTCAATATGCAAAAAGCAGTAACAACAAGTCTCACGATAGAGACGTTACCGGTGCCCACACGAGCAATCGGTGAGCAGCGGGATGACAGTGACAGTGACAATCTGATCTTAATGTCAAAGACAAAGTTTAAATTTTATAGGGAAAAATTTTTAAAGATGTAACAGATACAAGTTATTTTTAAGACCCAAGGGAAAACGATATAAAATAACCAAATTTCAATTGTTAACAAGCTAGAAAATATTATAAAGAAGTAATTTATAAAAGAAAAAAATGCAAATAATTAATAAACATATGTTTTCTAAAGCCAACCTTTCTAGCAATTAAATAAATGCAAATCAAAACAATGAGCTATTATCCTCACCTCTCAAATTAGCAAAACTGAGAAGCACAATTCTCCAAATAGAGTCCTAAGAGATAAGCACACTTCTCTACTACTGGGAATATAATTTGTATATATTTTGAGAAAGCAATTTAACTATTATTTCTGCAGCCAAACATATTCATATATTTTGAAGCAGAATTCCCATTTATAAAATCTCCCCCAAACTAATTTCCATCTCAGGCAATAAATGCACAAAGATATACATTGCAGAGACTTGTATGTGCCTTTGTGTGCATGTTTTATTAATTGCATAATTAGAAGCAAAAATGTGCTCAAAAAGAGAGGATTGGTTAATTAAATTTGTGCTACATTCATATGATGAAAATTGAGGGAGTCAATGTATCTGAAAATGCTGGAAAGGATTTTTAATTAAAATACAATCTTTATCAATACCATATTTTCAAATAGAGAAATACCCTCTTATATAAGTTATGATATCAATACATTTAATACAAACATCAGAAACACTACAGACATGAACAATTGTCAGTTGTTTTGTTGGAGAGACAGAATTAGGAAGGATCTTAAAATTTTTTAAAGCTCCTTTCTATTTAATATATGTGTAAAGAACTATATATAGCTTTTATAATCAGCATCAAGAGAGGGAAATAAAAATGGGAAAGAAATTACAGGATAATGAAATAAGTGCATTGGTAAAGGTCTTTTTATTTCAGAGCACCCCAGCTGCCTCGGGGAGTTAAAAAGGAAACATTTAATTGCTGATTACAGAAGCTGGTTTGGGAGTACTCCATCAAAGGGGATTCTTGGCCAAGAAATACACATTTAGGGTTAAATAGTACTATGAGAGATGAAAGAAATTATCTGATTGGAGAGAGGGAAATAAAACCCTGTAGTTTGTGCTAAGGGACAAATTAGTAATTAAATAGTAAGTTATAAGACTGCAGGAGAGATTTTGGGGGGATTGAAGAAAAGAAAGAAAGAAAGAAAGAAAGAAAGAAAGAAAGAAAGAAAGAAAGAAAGAAAGAAAGAAAGAAAGAAAGAAAGAAAGAAAGAAAGAAAGAAAGAAAGAAAGGAAGGAAGGAAGGAAGGAAGAAAGGAAGGAAGAAAGAAAGGAAGGAAGGAAGGAAGGAAGGAAGGAAGGAAGGAAGAAAGAAAGAAAGAAAGAAAGAAAGAAAGAAAGAAAGAAAGAAAGAAAGAAAGAAAGAAAGAAAGAAAGAAAGAAAGAAAGAAGAAAAGAAAGAAAGAAAGAAAGAAAACCAGGACTCAGAGGAAATAACATTGAACTCCCAACTGGTGTCAGATAGTCCAAAGGCTGAGCACATACTTTGCATACAGGAGTACCATGCTTGGTCCTTAACACTGCATGGTCCATTGGAAGCACTGAAACTAGAGATGACCCTCAACTGAAGACTGAACACTACTGAGTGTGGCCCAGAAAATGAAGTCAACTAGTTGAGCTCCTTCTCATCTATATTTTGAGTAATCCTCATCTATCCTTTGTTTAATCCTGGGCAAGTATGAATGTATTTTCCTTATCTGCCTCTTTTGTCCAATTCTGTTCTATTTCTCACTGTTCATAAAATTTCAACAGGGAGAGAACCATGATTCATAATCACCTTTGGTAAAACCAACAGCCATTGATTTTCTCAGCAGGAACTAAGTCTAAGGTGAAAATGTGCTGTGGTTTCACGATAGTTGGCTCTGACAACTGTCCTTTATGGTGTTTGAAACTTTCCTTTACAATAAGGGAAGGTGGTTTATATTAACACTAACTGGGTGTATCACCCAGCCAATTAGATTCTGACTTGATTCCCTAACAATCAGGCTCTAAGTCTTTCAGAATTCTGGCCTAGATTGATATAAAACAGGGGAATGAATGGGTGACAAAGAATTCCTGCTTCAGTAAATTTATAATGAAAACTAAAACTACACTATCTTAAACTTGAATTCACATTATAATCATTAAGGGAACTTTAAAAACCACTGCGACTCAGATAACATTCCCAAAGGTTCTGATTCAAAAGGTATTGGGTATAATCTGGGCATCAAGAGTTTTAATAATGTCCCAGGAGATTCCAATATGCAGTGAAATATGGAGACAGTTATTGATAAGAAGTGGAAAACAAAATGCCTAATAATTTAAACAAATATGATTACATTGCTTTCCTTGATCAAATACTCAATACTTTCTTCTTGCACATGGAAATAGGTTCCATTTCTTAGTAAGTATTCATGGTTCTTTATAATCTAGCACCTAGTGAATCTGATCTCCCTGAAACTCTCCCAGTAGAAATGCATTTGCCTGAGTATGCCTTTAACTCTTTGCTTCAAAAACAGGAAATTAGTGGAACTCTAAAATTCTAATTAACTACTATTGACTACCTGAAGAAATGTGTTTAGAAAGATCCTGCATCTGTTAGAATAACTCCATAGGAAAAAATTATGTAGCCATGATTTTTTAGTGGTATCTACCTTAAGTAGGAAATGGAAAACAGAGGTTCCAGTTCTAGACATTTGTTGATATTTACTCCCTTAGCTCCACCTTTATCCTTTATCTGAAATGTCCTCTAGATAATCCTTGAAAACACAGGATAGGGACCTCATCTCTCTGAAGCTTTCCTATTGTGACAAATTCTCCCTTTTCTTCATCCTTTATCAGGCTTCCCTCTGAATCCTCTTAGTACTCTATTATCACTTTCAGAATAGAAATCAATATGACTTTTTGTGTTCCTGTCTCAAATCCTATATAATCAATTCTCAAGCTTTATCTTGCATTGGAATCCCTGGGAGTTTTGTTAAAACACTGTATCACCGTATCACTGTAATCCCCTCTATCCTCGATTTGCTCAAGCGGGTGCCAGTAACATCTCCATTTGTCCTAGCCCTGAGATTTTAGCAGCCTCTCTTTACTCATTCTGCCCAGTGGTGCCACATTGGAGGCTCTTTCAGGGTGAGGAGAATGAGACCCATCATTGTTACTGTTTTTGACATATTGAATATACCACGGAGAGCTTGCCATGCTGGCAGGATGCTCTTGGTATCTTGCCAGGTTCTTTGAGAGGGAGAACTAGGCTATAAGAGGTCGTGTGGCCGTGAAGGTCATCTTGGCACTTACCCACCAAATTAAAAAAAAACATATATCCAGAATTTCTGTTTCAGAAGATCTGGTATATGAATGAGGCCTGCTTACTACATTTCAGATCCATTGAACCTATAAGTCTTATAGTCTTCTACAAGACCTGTCTTAACTTATTTCCATCAGTGTATTTATTTTGATGAGTTAGAAAATCCTGAACATAGTAGATACTTATTTTTCATTGATTTATAGCTTGATCATCTGAGGTCAATATATAATGAATGACTGATATAGACAAAAAATGGCATTTATTTCTTGAAAATGACATTCTGCAAGGAACGATTGTGTCTCAGAAAGGAGAGAAATAGGGATAATTTCTGTCTTGGCATGTGGAGTTTCAGTCACAGAGATAAAGGAATATCTTAGAAAGATCCAGGTTGGTAACCTGGAGAAACACAAATTTATTGTTTTCATCGGTCTCAAGCAAACAGACCCCAAATATGTTGTTGGATTTCACAACAGGAAAGGGAGCTGGAGTGTGATCAAGAAGCAGAGGGTATCCAAGGGAAGTGGAGAGATTCCTGAACTATTTTCATTTTGTATCTGTGGAAATATGTCTCCATTGACATTACTGAAAGTCACCCCAAGGCAGGTCGGTAGGTGGCGAAGCTAATAGATGAATTAGATGATTCACTGGGAAAATTTCCCCAGCTCTCACTAGCTAGGTTTTAAAAGCCATTTCAGCAATTGTTCATAGCTGTCAAAAGTCTTTGTCAGATCGATAGGTTACTGTGGAATTTTCCCAGACTGTTGGCCAATCAAAATGTAAATTCCAGATAAATTTAATACATAAACCAACTTGTCTTCCTCAAGCCATTTTGAAAGTCATGAAACATAATTTGAGTCTTACTCATGACTGCCATATGGGAAACACATTTCTGCAGGTGGTAATCTTTTGTTTGGCCTCCAAATTCATTGAGGGGTCAGTAGTAGCAAGGGCACAATTGGGTTCACGGGCAATGAGAGACTTCCATGTGACCCATGTGCTTTATAGAGAACTGGCAGATTCAATTATATGGGTGTAATTTATGAGAAATGTGTAAATTAATATGGATCTATGTGGTGTTTGCTCACACAAGAGGGTTTTAAGATTTTTCTTATGGGATATGTAATTAAAAAGTCATGAACTTTCTATGTCTCTAATGGGCACTATTACTTTCTAGAACAGACAATGGGTGTCTGGGTGCATGATTTTGTGTATGCATGTTACAACCTATCTTTTCCACAAGAACTATAAATCTCTACATTGAAAGAAAAGATTTATGGTCCAGACAGGATGGCTCCAGGCCTCCTTGGGGAAGGATGTTTAGAGACATGCCCTAATGCTCTACATTAAAAAAATTGTCACTATAGGAAAATCTTGCAAGAAAACTTTAAACTCAGGAATGTCTACAATAGCGATTTTTGATTGAATTACTTTTCTGTGGTCCTTATAGTGAAGATGCTTACTTCCACATAACATTTGTTGGTGAAATACTGTCAAACCATGCACTTCAGTGCTCATGAGTACCATTGACATGCCTAATGTGTCCCTTGACTTGAAATTTCAAAAAATGAGGACCAGGTAGATAAGCAAGATGGTTTTTGAAAAATTGAGTATGGATAGAGGCAAGATTTGAACAGGTATGTGGAATATTCTCCACTGTATTCTTGCTCTTTCTACACTACTCATTTGTTCCATGCAGCATATATGCTGCTCTTATACCCATTTTTTTGACTTAAAAATTGTTCAAATTTAATATTAACTAAACCCTTCAGACCCAAAAAGATCTAAAAGTTCCAGGTCTCATAAATATGAAGAAAATAATGCAAACACAACAATAAAATTCCTTAAATTCAATAGCAAAAAAACCCCACTTCAAAACAGCAAAAAAGAAAAAAAACACAGGATACATATACACTTGTATCACTTGTCATCCCATTGATCTTCGATTTGCTCGTAACGTCTCCATTCATCCCTGTCACATGCCAGTGTAGTCCAATGTTATACCCATTTTTTTAAGGCAACTATAAGAGATTACCAAATGCTTGGTAGATTAAGACAGCAAAACAGATTTTTTTAACTGTTCTGGAGGTCAAACTTCTAAAATATGCACTAGTGTATAAAATCCAGTTCTTATTTGGACTTGGTTTTCCTTGCAGTTCTATAGGAAGAAAACACCCAATAAAACTGTAGCTTAAACAAAATGATATATTCTGTAGAAGTAGAGGATAACCCATTTCTTAGCTTTCTCAATATTCTAAAAGTCATGTGTATTTTCTTTGACTCTTAAAAAATGTCAGGTTGAATTCTTATGCTAGCCTTTCTATAGATTCTGTCTAACTCCCTAGGTCAACTTGGTGGATTATTCTGAATCTCATGGCCCACCATGTAATTAATATTAGTAAAAATTTTTAAGTGTGAACTGATTATCAATATTAATTCTATATATACATCATAGTTTCACTTTTTCCAATATATTCAGAAATCCAGGGATTAAAATACAGTCATCTCTGCAAAGCTAGGAGTATTTTCTCTATAGAAGTTGTCTTAGATACTTCTAATGGATTTGGTCAGTGAGGGTCACTTCCAGGAGACCAGGAAAGAAAGAGAGAGACTGAGTCTAGAGATTTGTTTTTCCCTGCTCTCTCCTTATTCTGATGCAGTTTTGTAAAGAGTATATCATATTGTTAAAGCCACAGTTCTATTTGGTGTTCTCTTTCTTAAAGAACTGATTTAATCTGGGCCTATAACCACTCACTGCCCATGGTTCAGTGATCAGATGTGACTCCCGTTGTTATTATTCCAATAGTGTTTTCCTACTACTGGTGGTACTTTTACACTTTCTGTTATTTGTTGATTACCCTTCCAATAAACTGTCTTCACTCTATTCTTTAAATGTGATTTCCATTTCTTGCTAGTCCCCTGGCTCATTGTTGAAGAAAACATCTTCCTAACCCTTCCACTACATGTAACTTAATCAGGGGATAACAACCATGACTACAGAATAGTGAATGGCATATTTTTTCAAATTGAATCACTGTAAATTACAAAGTTACCCAATTATGATTGTGTGTCAGGCATATAATGTTTCAACACCAGTTCCTTTACCAGTGTCCAATGCCCCAGTTACCCTCCTTCCCTCCAGCCTGTCTCTATGATAGGTATTTTATGCCCCCTGTCAACACTTTGTTCTCCTCCAGAGTGGCCAATTCATATAGTTCGCTTCCCTGATAGTTGCTTTTGGGCATTTGTCATCCCTCTACTGTGTTTATTTATATTCCCCATATGAGAGAGATCCTTCTGCATCTGTACCTCTCCCTCTGACTAACTTCACTCAACATGATACTCATGTTGAGTATACACTCAATACAGATACTTTCCACATCCATCCACATAGCAGCAAATCGTATGACTTCACCTTTCCCTATGGTGAATGGCACAGTTTTATTTTAACAATAATATTCCTTTTCCCACTTTCCTGTCTAGGGAATACAATCAGTGTTAAACTGATAATAATCATTAAGGATAATTTCAAAAAAAAGAAGAGATAATTCCCTCTGGTTGAAAACAACTCAGCAAATAGCAGGGGGAAGTATTCCTTTGTGAGGATTAATAAATTATAGCATTCAGAAACGACCACATTTTCAGCACATCTGAGTTCCATCTCTCATTCAATTCTGATACTTAGCTGGTTTTATGCTTTTGAATAAATATCAAATTACTTACTGTATGCTACTTATCCTATCTTGTGTGCTCGTGCTAAATTTTCCAATCTCATTTCTTATCATTTTCTCCTCCCTCCCTTTATGTCCACCACTTTGACCTGCTTTCCATTCCTTTTACCTGGAAACATCTTTCTCACCTGAGACCTTTATTCTTTTTTTTTTCCCTCTATCTCTTCATTTTATCTGGTCATACCTCACAGTGCTCACAGCTTTCTCCTGTCTCTATGCTCTAAGCATCACTCCTGGTGGTGTTTGAGGTACCATATATGGTGCCAGGACTGGAACCTAGGTAAGTTACTGAAAGACAAGAGACTTAATCACTGTGCTATCACTTTTGCCCCTATTCTCGAGTTCTCTCATTTTAAAAAAACTTTATTTATTTAAATACTGTGGTTTACAAAGTTGTCTATAACACAGTTATTTCGGGTATTCAATGTTCTGTTACTAATTTGACCATCGGTGTAAACTTCCTTCCACCATTTTTCCCAGTTTCCAACTCTACCCCAAGCCTTGGCTCTTAACAGGCACAGAATAATTTATTTTATATTACTTTTGACAAGTAGATGATAAATGGAATTATCAGAAAAATAGTGCAGTAAAGGAAAATTTGTGAAAATCGTTATATCTCAAAGTGATGTTATTAGAGTCATTGTCTGAGGTTTTACTGAGCTGCTTGTTTCTAGTTAAGGTTTCGGTGTTATTGTTTCACTGATTAGTTTAGTGGATTTCTATGCTATTGTTCCATCTAATTGGCTTGCTCCTAATGGGCTGTCAGCATCGCTGAATTTGGAGAAATTGTATGTGGCTGCACTCTCCAGGAGCTTTACAACTGGTACTATTCAGCCCAAAGTTTTCAGCCCTAAGACTGGTGTACTTGAAAGTCTCATGGACTTTGAAATTTGCTTATAAATGGATAAACATGGAGAGTATCATGCTAAGTGAAATGAGTCAGAAAGAGAGGGACAGACATAGAGGGACTGCACTCATTCGTGGAGTGTGAGGTAGCATCACATGAGGCTGACACCCAAGGACAGTAGATACAAGGATCAGGGGGATTGCTCCATAGCCAGAAGGCTGCTTCCTGAGCAGAGGGGAGAAGGCAGATGGAATAGAGAAGGGATCACTAAAAAAATAATGGCTGGAGGAACCAGTTTGGATGGGAGATGCATGCCAAAGGTGTATAATGGACCAAACATGATGACTTTTCAGTGTCTGTGTTGCAAGCTATAATGCCCAAAAGTAGAGAGAGAGTATGGGGAATATTGTCTGCCTTAGAGGCAGGGGGAGGGTGGGAAAGGGGGGGTATACCTGGGATATTGGTGGTGGGAAATGTGCACGGTGGAGGGATGGGTGTTTGATCATTGTGAGATTGTAACCCAAACATGAAAGCTTGTAACTATCTCATGGTAATTCAATAAAATTTTAATTTTTTTTTAAGTTTCATGGACTTCATTGGTGCCACTTTGGACGTTAGTCATGAGGCAGTGAAGCTGGGCCATATGTGTTCTTGATGCTGTAGCGTTTGGGTGTGGCTGCTGGGACTTGCAGCATATAGTCAGCTTCACAACTTCACGACTAATCTCTGAAGAGACATTAAGCCCACGAAACTCCCAGGGATCCTCACTCTCTTACACTAAAACTTTGGTGTATAGATCTTCAAGTAACCAATCCTTCTGACAGATAAAATCTGGGCACAAATGTCACATTTTTCCAGGAGACCATCCCTAAAAAGCCCAAACAACTATTCCATCACAGCATACATTTTGTTTCATGGCAGGCATCAACTGAAATTTTCTTTACGCATATTCTATATTTTTCTATCACTTTCATGAAATATGCAGTTCAAAATAACTGAACTATATATCTTGTTATTAAGAATAGTGATGTCACATTGTCAGAGATATTATTAAATTTTTTTGGGGGGCATATCGAACATGCCACAGGTAGCTTGCCAGGCTCTGCAGTGGGGGCAGGATACTCTTGGTAGCTTGCCGGGCTCTCCGAGAGGGGTGGAGGAATCCAACCCGGGTCGGCCACGTGCAAGGCGAACACCCTACATGCTGCACTATTGCTCCAGCCCAATATTATTAAATTATTTAGTTTAATGATATCGGTTAACATTTAACAAAATGTTTCTGTCACACTTCTAATTATAGTATGTTACTCTGTGTTCATTCACTTTTGTTTTCTATATATAATGTTGATAGTATTGCTGTCCCAGCCTTACAGATGAGGAAACTGAAACTCCCATGCATCTGATAAGGCCTGTTGATCTGCAGCCAATCACTGCAGTTTATATGATTAGAAAACAGCAGGGTGGGATGGTGAGGGGTTGTTGAATGCAGGCAGTGAGCTGCAGGGCCTGTGTTATAACTAATATCCACTTCATATGCAAAAAAAAAATATTTAGCTTTTCCCATGTATGTTTTCTTGACACTTTTTTATTTGCTTAATAAAATGTGATCTCCTAAATTTTGATATCTACCCCTGACATAAATCCTGTCTTATTATCTTCCTATTTCAGATGCATACATTTTTGTTAAAATATGTATCATATGTATCAGATCATGTCAGAAGCCTGCCCTAACTTTTTATCTAATTTCTGACTCTTTAAAGCAGAAACCCTCACTACAATATTCATTGTCCAGCAGTGCATAATAGGTGTTTAATAACTGATGAATAGAAATGTTTCTATGCTGACTTTATTGAGTAATAATTTAATATTATTTGGGAACCACACCTATTGGTGCTCAGAAATCACTCCTGGCAGAGCTCTATATGGGGACTATGTCGGGTGCCAGAGGTTGAATTCAGGTTGGCTGCAAGCAAGGTTAGTGCCCTACTCATTGTACTATCCTCCAGCCCTATAGAATAGAACTGTAGCACTGTTGTTCATTGTTCATCCATTTGCTCAAGGGGGCACCAGTAATGTCTCCATTGTGAGACTTGTTATTGTTTTTGGCATATTGAATATGCCATGGGTAGCTTGCCAGCTCTGCCGTGCAGGTGAGATACTCTCAGTGGCTTGCCGGGCTCTCCGAGAGGGATGGAGGAATCCAACCCGGGTCGGCTGCATGCAAGGCAAATGCCCTACCCGCTGTGCTGTCACTCTAAACTCACTGCTTGGTCAAAGCTTTTAGTCATTTTTCTGGTTCCAAGTTCCAAATACTTGAATCAATATTCTGAATTTGTAGAAAAGAAAATTGTGTGCCATATATTTTCAAGGTACTATAGGAATGGACTCAGACCGACCTTCAATGACTGTAGGTTGAGTTGAATTGAAATGAACTTTGCCAAAGGCTTTGCTAAATGTTGACAGGTGTTATGCAGGTGTGTGAGTTAGGAGGGACAAGGCGGGTGGCAGGTCTCTCTGGCCCAATTCAATTGGGAAACACTGGGTTAAAAAGAAGTTCAGCAGGTTTTCTCCCTTCAGGGGGCCTCCATCCCTTTGATATGCAAATATGCTATGAATCTCCAAGTGGGGACATTCCTGAGCAGAATTTGCAAAACATGTGTTTGCCATAGAAAGCTTTATTTCACAGGGAAATGTATAAGATCAGTACCCCACTAAAAAAATTATGCTTGGAAAATGTTGAATTTAATTAAATAGAGATCAAAAAGAAATCTCCAAGATGACATTTTTTTCAGTCCACTCATTGTCTTCAACATGAAAAATGGGGTTTGATAATGCCACCTGCCTCAAAAGTTGCCATGAAGATTAAACACATAAGTGGATTTAAAGAACTCAAAATATCAATAGAATCTTACCATCATTTATAGGTAAAAAATGTCCTACTGCTTATGGCTGAAGGGTTAGAGTTAATATGCTAGAATCAGACCAAGGAGAAGAGAGCTTGCATTATCTTAGGTAAATGAAGCAATCGCTGCTATCTTGAGCACAGCAGGTAGGGTGTTTGCCTTGCATGGCCCACCCCTGGGGTTCGATTCCTCCATCGCTCTCCACTCTTGGAGAGCCCAGCAAGCTACCTACAGTAGTATCCTACCCGCATGGCAGAGCCTGGCAAGATACCTGTGGTGTATTTGATATGCCAAAAACAGTAACAAGGAGTCTCATAATGAAGACATTACTGGTGCCCGCTCAAGCAAATCGATGAACAATGGAAGGACAGTGCTATAGCAGAGAACAGAAAAGGAATGCCTCAAGTGGGGAGGAACTTAGTATTGGACTAAGCTAACTATGACTCCCTTAGTGTTTTTTTTTTTTAATAGATAAACTGGGTCTTCAGGTTACAGAGAATGCAGGGAAGTTAAAGATAAGGGATTTCCTGTAGACCCTTTGAAATGAAGATCAGATTCTTTGCAATTCTTATCAATTGACAAGTGTTATAGAGGATGCAAGGATCCAAGAGATCCTTGTCTGGCCATTTGTCTTAGGTTGTTCCCATCACTTTAGCCTCCTGGTGAGCCTAAACTTGCTGCAGAATTTTATGTTGGGTAACTGTTAACTCCCAATTTATCAGAAGAAGCCCAGGAATTCACAGGAAGTAAAAAATATAGGGCAGGTCTGTTCACAGCAGCTGGCAAGGGGAAACTGAGGCTCCCTCCTTTAATATAATCTGGTAGTATGAGATAATGCTTTCTGAGTACAGAATGTATTCAGATGCAGATGTTCTGAAGGATGTCATATTTCCATGATCTTAATAGCTTAATTAGAAAGTCAGTGAAGTCTTCAGAGGAGGTGCCGAATCCAGACCCCCATGGGTCCAAGTTGTGGGATGGTTAAAGAATGTACCAGTAGCAAGATGGTTCAGGCAGAGCAAAGTCAGTTTCTTGAAAGAAAGTATACTGGAGAGATAGACACAGAGGAGAGCTCCAAAAAGACCCTCTATCATTCTTAGGGGAGGCTCTCTGTATCTAGGATGCTCCAGGTGAGGAACTTCTGCTTTCTATAAAATAGTCCTGGGGTGGGGGAGAAGTTATTGCCTATTTAGGGGGAAAGGGTAAATTGCACAAAAATATTCTAAGCCAATTACGTGAAAAAGACAAGAAATACATATAGAACTTTGCTGGTTGAGGTTCCCCAGCTAGCAGCAGCTTCAAGAAGGAAACCCACCACTTTTCTCTACCCACCTCTGTCACTTGGGGAAGAGCCCGAGGAATTTAGGACAGATAAAAGTCTGTGAAGATCCCCAGCATGGCACAGACACTCTTACCCCACCACCCCCAAGAGGCAGACATTAAGCTGAGTCTAACATCCACTTGTTCTTTCCCCAGGAGGGAAGCGATTCCTGCCACTAGACTTCTTGGAGAGCCATGGACTCAGGCTAAAGCTTTTAGAGGAGGAGCTCTTTGCAGGAAATGAAAGGCAGTCCTAATCTTCTGGGTTCATCACCTTTCCCTCACAGGAGTGAATTACAGGAGAAGACAAATAGTGAAGCAGAAGGAGTTTATTGGAGAAATAAGGGGAGCTAAGGAGAGGTCAGCTGAGATACATGCTCAAGAGAAAGGATGGACTTCTCCAGAGCGGACGGAGAAGTCAGAAATTGCAACCTCAAGAGGGGGTGTGGGCAGCGTGGTGGTGTCACCACCATGTGCTCAGGCAGCACAGTCTTCCTCTGTCAAATTAATTTATATGCACTTGTCCCCATTTTTATGCACTAGTTCCCTCCCCAGTGCGTTGCTAGGGTAGTTGCCCAGGGGGAGAGCTGGGAGCAGTTGATGGTCTTCCTTTGATATTCTTTCCGTGGCCTTTGTTCCAGCAGTGGGGCCTCCCCTCCCAGTCCATCCAGCCATTTCTCCTCCCAGGCATTGTTGGCACTTGAACTTGGGGTTCACTACTCACCAGCTTTGGCTTTCTGGGCTCCAGAGATGGATCCTTTGTGTCAAAGGCCTCCACACTCCTGGGCTGGTTTAGGTTTCACTATTTTTTTTTTTTTTTGCTTTTTGGGTCACACCTGGCGATGCACAGGGGTTACTCCTGGCTCTGCACTCAGGAATCACCCCTGGCCGTGCTCAGGGGACCATATGGGATGCTGGGATTCGAACCCGGGTCGGCCGCGTGCAAGGCAAACGCCCTACCCGCTGTGCTATCGCTCCAGCCCCGGTTTCACTATTTTTTTTCACAAATTACATTACCAGCACCCCTCACCTTCACCCTCAGCCCCTTGACTTCCTGCCTGCAATGGTAACTTGAGTCAACTCTAAAATGTTCTGAGTCGGTCATATATAGCTAAATATAAGTGTGGTCAATTCTAGGAATTTAGGAGGAAAAGGTGAAAAAGTATGTCTTGCAGGGCCGTATTAATACAGCAGAGGTCCCCAGGTCAGTTCTAGCAACTGGGGGCCAGAATGGAGCAGTGTTAGTTTCTAGAACCTGCTTGTCTTAGCAAGGAGGGTCTCAGCCTGACAGGTCTTTGAAACACTAGGAATCATTTTAGGGTGTTTTTTTTTCCAGACCAGTTTACTTAATAAAATTTTACTAGAAGGTAACCCATGTTCAATTCCTCCGCCTTTCTCAGAGAGCCCGGCAAGCTACCGAGAGTATGGAGCCCGCGTGGCAGAGCCTGGCAAGCTACCCGTGTGTGTTGGATATGCCAAAAACAGTAACAATAAGTCTCTCAATGAGAGACGTTACTGGTGCCCGCTCAAACAAACTGGTGAGCAACAGGATGACAGTGAGATAAGATTCAAAGAGGTTAAAATTTGCCCAAGGTAACTTTTCAAAAAATATTTATCGAACCACTGTAAGGGCACCTGGGTTGTTTCCAGGTTTTGGGCCATTGTGAACAGTGTTGCAGTGAACATATAGGTACCGATGTTATTTCTACTGTGCTTTTTTGCATCCTTGGGATATATTCCTAGAAGTGGCATCGCGGGGTCATACGACTTGAACAAAGGAAGAGCACACATGTGCTGTTTGTGTCCACATGGCCAAGCACATTTGGTGCCCAAGCACATACGTTTGCCTGTGTCTCCCCTCTTGAGATGTGTAATGGGGCTCTCTCCGTCTTTGGAGAAGTCTGAGTACTCTCTTGAGCATGTTACTCTCTTCCTCCTCCCCTTCCTCAAAACCTCCAAATATTTACTTCACTACTAGTCTCCATTTAATTTTTTTTTCTGTGAGAAAGATAAGGACCAGTAAAGCCTGCATAATTACTCTTCTTGCAAAGAGTAATTCCACACTCTAGCCTAAGTCCAAGGATTCCCAAGAAATTGGGTGGTGGGGATTGACTCCGTGCTGAGGTCAGCTGGGCATCAGGTGTGGCTTGATGACCACCTGGTGGGACTGGCAGGGCTCTGGCCCATGAAACACAGGGATTCATGCCAGACTTTATCGTTCCTACCCTTTCCATCTGATCCCAGGGGGGCAGAGGTGGATTTAGAGAAAGTGGGAATCTCTCTCTTTTCTGCCGCACAGAAGCTACTTATGAGGGGCCCACGAATTGCACCATGACTTCTTTCCTTTTTTAATTTTTTAAATTTTATTGAATGACCATGAGATAGTTACAAGCTTTCAAGTTTGGGTTACAATCTCACAATGATCAAGCACCCACCCCTCCTCCAGTGCACATTCCCCACCACCAATATCCTCGGCATACCCTCCCTTTCCCACCCTCCCTCTGCCTCCATGGCAGATAATATTCCCCTACTATCTCTCTACTTTTGGGCATCATGGCTTGCAACACAGACTCTGAGAGGTCATCATGTTTGGTCCATTATCCACTTTTGGCATGCATCTCCCATCCCAACTGGTTCCTCCAGCCATCATTTTCTTAGTGATCCCTTCTCCATTCCATCTGCTTCTCCCCTCCAGTCATGAAGCAGTCTTCTGGCTATGGGGCAATCCCCCTGGCCCTTGTATCCACTGTCCTTGGGTGTCGGCCTCATGTGATGTTATTCTATACTCCACAAATGAGTGCAGTCCTTCTATGTCTGTCCCTGTCTTTCTGACTCATTTAATTTAGCATGATACTTTCCATGTCTATCCATTTATAAGCAAATTTTATAACTTCATCTCTCCTAACAGCTGCATAGCATTCCATTGTGTAGATGTACCAAAGTTTCTTTAACCAGTCATCTGTTTTAGAGCACTTGGGTTGTTCCCATATTTTGGCTATTGTGAACAATGCTGCAATGAATATATAGGTACAGATGTCATTTCTACGGTGATTTTTGCATCCTCGGGATTCCCAGAAGTGGTATTGCAGGAAGCAATATCATATCATATGGAAGCTCAATTTCTAGTTTTTAAAGGACTGTCCATATTGTTTTCCAGAAAGGCTGGAGCAGTAGGCATTCCCACCAACAGTGAAGGAGAGTCCCTTTTTCCCCACTTCCACGCCAGCACTTTTGTTGCTTTTGTTCTTTTGAATGCGTGCCAGTCTCTGTGATGTGAGATGATATCTCATTGTTGTTTTGATTTGCATCTCCCTGATGATTAGCAATGTGTAGCATTTTTTCATGTGCCTTTTGGCCATTTGGATTTCTTTTTTTTTTTTTTTAATTTATTTATTTTTAATTAGAGAATCACCGTGAGGGTACAGTTACAGATTTATACACTTTTGTGCTTATACTTCCCTCATACAAAGTTTGGGAACCCATCCCTTCACCAGTGCCCATTCTCCACCACCCGTAAACCCAGTGTCCCTCCCACCCTCCCCAATCCCATCTCCCCCCCCACCCCACCCTGCCACTGTGGCAAGGCATTCCCTTCTGTTTTCTCTCTCTAATTAGCTGTTGTGGTTTGCAATAAAGGTGTTGAGTGGCCGCTGTGCTCAGTCTCTAGCCCTCATTCAGCCCGCAACTCCCTTCCCCCACATGGCCTTCGACTACAATGTAGTTGGTGATCGCTTCTCTGAGTTGACCTTTCCCCGGAACGTGAGGCCAACGCAAGAGATACAGTGACCAGAATACAAAGACTATCCACAGAATGGGAAAGGATATTTACACAATACCCATCAGATAAGGGGTTGATATCAATGGTATATAAAGCACTGGTTGAACTCTACAAGAAGAAAACATCCAACCCCATCAAAAAATGGGGCGAAGAAATGAACAGAAACTTTACCAAGGAAGAAATATGAATGGCCAAAAGGCACATGAAAAAGTGCTCTGCATCACTAATCATCAGAGAGATGCAGATCAAAACAACTTTGAGATACCACCTCACACCACAGAGACTAGCACACATCCAAAAGAACAAAAGCAACCGCTGTTGGAGAGGATGTGGGGAGAAAGGGACCCTTCTTCACTGCTGGTGGGAATGCCGACTGGTTCAGCCCTTCTGGAAAACAATTTGGATTTCTTTTTTGAGGAAACTTCTGTTCATTTCTTCTCCCCATTTTTTAATCGGGTTGGAGGGTTTTTTCTTATATAATTCTACTAGTGTCTTGTATATCGTGGATATCAATCCCTTATCAGATGGGTATTGGGTAAATATTCTTTCCCATTTTGTGGGCTTTTTCTGTATTTTGGTCACTGTTTCTTTTGAAGTGCAAAAGCTTCTTAGTTTGATGTAGTCCCATTTCATTATGTTTGCTTCCACTTGCATGGTCAGTGCTGTTTCATCCTTAAAGATGCTTTTAGCTTCAATATCATGGAGAGTTCTGCCTACATTTTCTTCTATGAACCTTATAGATTCATGTCTAATATTGAGGTCTTTAATCCACTTTGATCTGAGTTTTGTGCCTGGCATTAGACAGAGGTCAGAATTCTTTTTTTGTTGCAGGTAGCTATCCAGTTTTCCCAGCACCACTTGTTGAAGAGGCTTTCCTTGTTCCACTTTGCATTTCTTGCTCTTTCGTCAAAGATTAAGTGGCCATATATTTGGGGGTCTGTGACAGGATATTCAACTCGATTCCATGGGTTCCACCATGACTTCGACTTGTAAAAAGACTTGAGAACAAAGGCAGTTACAGAAAATATTCATACTTAATGTTCCCCCAAAAGCTACTTTGGCCTCTTTCTAGTCTGGAGAAGCCCATGTGCTCTGCTCTGTTGAGTGTTTATCCTTATCTACCATTCTCCTACCTTCCCTTCATTCCCAAATAAAATTGGTTTACTTCATTTTTCATCCAGCTGCACCTTCCCCCCAAGAAATTATTTTCTATGAGGGAAAGGTGGACTGACCTGAAAAACCTGGGTAAGATTCAGGACTGACTTTCCTTTCCTGCAACAACAGTTCCTCACTCCAGCCTGAGCGAGGGTGCCCTGAGATATTGGGTGTTAATGACCGTTTCCCTCCTAATCCAGGACAGGTTGGAGGCACAGGTTGAAGCCACTTATGAGACTGGTGGGATGACATGAGTGCATTTGTGCTGTGAAGGGGCTCATGGCAGACTCTTATCAGTCCTAAGTTTCCCAAGCACTTACTTCCCCAGGTGGCCAAGGTGGCTAGAAAGGGATGTTATTGGTTTTTTTCTTGAGGCCACTGCCCCTCTCTTCCTCAGTTCATATATGTCATCCAGAGGACCCTACTCCATTGCTGGTGGGAATTAGAGTCTCTCACCATCCTCAAAACCTCGGAATGCTAACTTTAGAGCCAATTCTTTCAACCACTGTGCCCTACTGCCCTTCTACTTCTCCCATTCAGGACAGCAAAGGACATTGACTAAGTCTAATATTTTACTTGCAACTTATTACTTGAGGTGGCATGCTCAAGAAAGTTTTTAGAGTTTTCAGAATCCATCTGAGAAACCCTGGACATGCATGTGCAGCATGAGTTCTGCCTGAGCTGAGAAAAGTGCAGGCAGATGGCCTGGCTTTACATATAGGATGTGCCTAGGCCTACCTAGACAAGTCGAATGAAAAAGGTACTGGAGGACTTCTAAGTAATCTGAGTGTCATGCTATGAGGGACAGGGACCTGGGAGGCAGTTGCCCTGCTCCCTACACAGAGAGGAGAAAGAACCTGTGCATTCACATCAACACAACTTAGATACCTAGTACCCTAATAAAACCACATGGATAAGGAAACACCCCACCCATCATGTCTTGCTGAGGGGTTTGACCCTGAATCAAAATGACACCAGTGAGCCTTTATTTTTCATCAGTAAACTGACAAAGCAGGTGATTTGGTTTTTGTCACTGAGCCAGAACATTGCCAAGCAAGGACTTGAACTTGAAGGCCTTCATTCCAAATCCTCTTATTTCTCTAACTTTGTGATCATGCACAGCAAATAAAGAGGGACGAGAAGACCAAACTGTGGGTGACTTTAAGGGAAGATCCATTCACAGAGAGTTTTCATCTGTGGATATTATGCAAAGAGCCCTGGGTTCGCTAACACCATTGAGTTCAGAGATGCCCAAGATAAGTAGCCACACCTATGTCCAAGTTCTTTTTAGAGTTGGAATCAGGACCCAGACATTTATTTTTTTTTTCTTTCTGGGGCATCTCCTGGTGGTAACTGAAGCCATATCAGCATTTCCAGGAGGCATATTTATGCAGTGTTTTTATCAAGCAAGGTCATGACACTGTCCCACAGTGGGCCAGGTCAGGCAACAGAAGCTTTGTACCATCTCAAGTAAGCTGTTTTGAAAAGAAGAGCCTAAAGAAAAGCGGAAGAGGTCAAGATAGTGGGGAAGGAAAAATACTCATGAGCTTAGCAGTTAATGCTTGACAGTTTCTGAATCAGGTGCCTCATAGATCTTATCTGATTAATCTCTTTAGAGCCCTGCAAAGAAGACATTAAAAACCAGCTTTACTGATAAGAAAATGAGTCGAAGGGTTAAAGATGTCCTATAGTTGGACATATGTGTGATTCAGATGCTGATCTCTCTGGTTCTGAAGTGCCTTATTTCTCTTTGCCTCTGTGTCTTCAGAATCTAGTCCTGATTCACCTGTTTAATTGATGCTGGAAAGTTCCCTCACCTCTCTGAGCCTCAGAATCCTTCGAGCAATAATAGTTCTTCCCTCCTCTAGAAGCAGACAAAATATGAAGATATTTGATCTATTTTTCAAAAGTATATGTACTTTTATAAATAGAAAAAGAGCTATTGGGGCCAAAACAATAATCTAGCAGATAGGGAATTTGCCTTGTATAAGCCTGCCCAGGTTTGATCCCTGGGACTCTATATGAACCTCCTAGCTTATTAGGAGCAATTTCTGAGTGCAGAGCCAGGAATAAGCCCAAGATAATGCCAGGTGTGGCTCAAGGACAAAAATACAAAGCGGGGAGGAGCTGAGAGAGAGCGAGAGAACTATTAGATGGCAAAGTACTACATGCACGTATAAATGAGTACTATATTTACATGTAATATAACTACATGCTAAAAATACTATATATTGTACATTCCAGTTTTTAATAACACACAGTTTCATTGTAATACTGTTCAGAGAAAGAGAATACTAATTGCCATTGGTTAAGAAAAACAATATTATTTGAAGATCTTTAATTTTGTTGTTTTGCTTAAAACAGCAGTTTCTAAAACCTATTAAAATAGTAAAATGGGAGTATATAGACTATATGGGTGAATTTGATAAATGTTGGCCGTGTGTATGTATGTGACATGCAAAAATACACTATATTTACATGCATGTGCGTACCACTAGCATAGTTGATTCTTCCACGAATCATTCATAAAAAATTGGGGATAGTGTGTTTTATTAAATGTTGATCTCCTTGTGATTTCTTGATTTGGGGGGTTTGTGAGGGGATAATATCACTTTAAGTCATGTAATGCTTTACCTTAAGAAGGTTCATTTAACATCCTTTCAAACACCCTAGTTGTTATTGAATCACTAAATGATTCATCTTCGTGGCTTAATGCAAAATGTAGAGTACTTCATGTGCTAGGAAAATTCCCTTTTTAAACCAAAGCTGTGATTCTCGTCCACATACTTGTCTTGTGGGGACAATAGGAATGTGATCACAATAGCTAGTCTACTTTCAACTCCTGATTCTGTCACTTACCTGTTCTATGACACTGGGCATGTTATACTTCCTTCTAGATGAAAGGACAGTTTTATGACTTACCTCTTAGGTAATAGGGTAATTCTTTCTAAGTGCTTAGAACACGGCTTGGAACATAGCAAGTGTTTATTTAACACTACCATGACATTTCATTTCATCTCCTGGAATACGGAAGAGATTACAAAAATTACTTAGGACTATTATTTACTTTAGAGAAGTATGTGCTAAATCATCACTGAAGTAAGAAATTGAACAAATAGCCTAGTTATATGCCATTAATTGGTACTTTATAAAAATATTGTCAAGGAGCATTGTTCAGAGAAAGAGAAAATGGGAAGGTTATATGTGGAACATTAAAATTTTTTTCCTTGAGGAGGGAAAGACCAAAATACTGTAGTGTAGTTCTAGGGTTAAGAGTGATTGATGAGGTGTAGGGTAAGAAGAGGGGTCAATTTACAGACAGAGGAGCCAATATTATGAAAGATCTGCTCCACAAAGTTTCTTGGAATACTTCGAGAAAGCAGTGTTGATTGGTTGTGGTTAGAAAGAGAGAGAGGATAGAGATGAGAGTAGAGAGACAGTTGGCGGAAATTGCAGTGAGGATGTGAGATCATGATGAAGAGCTTAGATTTTAGTCTAGTGAATAGAGTGTTAAAGAAGACTTTACATAGACACATTTTTGTGATAAGATTAGATTCAGTAGAAGACCAGACTGGTGGCCAAGTGCCAATAGCAGATGTAAAAGCCAATTAAGAAACAATTTCTGTAACCAGGGCTGGAGGTGATGGTGACTTAGCATAGAGTAGTGGTGATGAAAATGCAGACAAGTGATCATTTCAGGAAGCATTTTTAATGTGGAACCAATACAAATTGTACAGCTTGAATTTGAATGATTTGTGCTCTGAGGAATATGCCTAAAGATTCAGTGCATTGAAATTGATAGGATAGATTGTAATCATGGCATGATATTTAATAGAAGACCTATAAATTAAACATAAATAAGAAAACCTCAAATTAAAGTCATTCCAAAGTGAAATAATCTGTCTATGAAAGTAAGAGCTTATTCGATTTTGGAAATATTCAAAAGGAGTCTGGTCACCATCTGTAAGAGATTTTGTGGCATGATTTATTACTGCCCCTTAAGTACACATTCAGCATTTTGGAAAAGAATATATGTGCCAATATTCCTAGCTGACTTATTTATCAACTAATCACTAAAACTTACAATATACACATTATCTGATAATTTTATATTTATATTTATGTTGAAGGAGGACAATTGGACCACATCCAGTGTCACTGTCTTTATTCTTGACCTTGTGTTCACAGTCACTCCAATTAATGCACAAGATACAATATTCGGTGCTGGGGATTAAATTGGGGTCAAGTCATGCAAGAAAAATGCCATAGATCCTTCTCTAGATCTCTGGTGCTATGTACCAATTTTGAAGGTTTAATGTGCAATATTTCATTCTGTTCTCACAACTATAATTTATTTTTAAAAAATATTTTTAATTTTAGTTTTTTAATAAAGTTGTTAAACTTTATTACCCAGCCACTACCCAGCCACTGCCACACCGTGAGACACATTATAAGAAACTTAATGCTTAATTATTTTCCATAATTACTGCACCATATTTGTTGGGGTTCAAATATGGTGTGAACCATTGGAACACCTGTAAGGGAAATTAAAGGCTGGCCTAAAGCCTCCATCCCTCTTGGAGAGCCTGGCAAGCTACCGAGAGTACCCCGCCCACATGACAGAGCCTGGCAAGCTACCTGTGGCATATTTGATATGCCAAAAACAATAACAATAATGGGCCTCATTTGCTGACACTGAAAGAGCTCCCAGTACAACAGCATTAAGAAGGATGAGCAAGGAGAAGCTGATAAAATCTAAGGAACCAACTAGACTGCCAAAACGAAGAAGGACTAAAATAACTGTACTTTCAATGCACTTATGCTGGCATTGGAAGCATCCATCGAGGACCTGATGTTGCAAGCGCAGAAGTATGACATCAAGCACGACATCAATGATCTGACCGAAACAAGATGGCATCAATCACATCATGCCATTTTTGACACTGGAGAAGAACTGTTCCTCGGAACATGCGGCAATAGAGGCTGGTGTCAGTTTCCTTGTCAACATGAACTTGGCCATGAGCATTGATTCATTCAAATGCCTAACAACATGAATAGGATAATTATGTTTGAATAGATGTGGCTCACCGCAGGCAGTTTCTATCTTCGTCAAGCTCGCAAAACTGTGCAGAGAAGCAATAAAAGAAGATCTCAAAGAGAGAAGAGCAGCAGTGTTGGCTGATGTGGCAGAAGCCAGGAAAAGTACTCTCAATGTTTGCCTGTCCTTCACCAACCACAAGACCAAGATGACTGCCCTCCGATGTCCTGATGCATCTACTACATCTTCCAGAAGAGCAATGGAGAGGATTATTCATGACTTCTACTCGGATCTCTTCACTAGCCATGTCCACATGCCCATATACCAAATTCCGCAGGATAGATATGTTGTTCCCAATGTTCTTCCCTCCAAAATCCTACATGCCAATTCATTAGTAAAGACGCATACAGCACTCGGTCCAGACAAGGTCAGACCCAAACACCTAAAAAATCTGCTGCCAGTACTTGTCAATATACTGGCTCAGCTCTTCACATGCTACCTGTCTGAATGCAAGGTTCTGTCCCTATGGAAAACCAGCAGGACCATTCTGTAGTACATGAAGGGAGATATCCACAACATCAGCAAATATCACCCAATCTGCCTGTTCTCCATTGTCTACAAGTTGTTCACTCAAATCATCCTGAATAGGCAGAACACTAGACAAAGGACAACCATGCAAGCAAGCCGGGTTCCAAAAGGATTCAGCACGATCAACCATATCCACATAGTGCCCAAGCTCATTGAAGTTTTGCGAGAGTTCAAGATGCCGCTCTGTCTAACATTCATGGATTTAAAGAAGGACTTTGATTCTGTTAAGACTAAAGCAGTCATCAAAGCCCTAGCCAAACAGGACGTTCAAATTCAATATATCAGGATCCTCATCAAGCTGTATTATGGATTCACCACCAGGATCTCACCATTCTACAAGAAAGTAATCATTGACATAAAGAGAGAAGTTCAGCAAGGTGATACCAAAATTCTTTCAGTACCACCCTCTATAACATCATGCGATGACTAGAATGGGAAGAAATGGGAGTGAAGATAGACAGTCAGCAGCTACACCATTACCAGGAGTAATTGTGCCGCTTGGCTAATGTTTGGTGTTATGAGAACGATGTCATCAGCCAAGCGGCACAAATGCTGGCTGACTTTGACCACAGTGTGGAAAGGTCAGACTGTAGCTGAATCTCAACAGGACAGTGTTCAAGAAAAATGAACTAGTCCCTGGGGCTGGAGTGATAGCACAGCGGGTAAGTAATTTGCCTTGCACGCGGCCGACCCAAGTTTGATTCCCAGCATCCCATATGGTCCCCTAAGCACTGCCAGGAGCAATCTCTCAGTGCAGAGCCAGGACTAACCCCTGTGCATCGCTGGGTATGACTCAAAAAGAAAAAAAGTAAAAAAGAACTAGTTCCTGAAGTTCCATTTGCTCTCAATGGAACGAACATCTCCGAATGCAGCAGCTATGTGTACCTGGGTCGAGAACTCAACATGAAGAATGACTTGGTGCCAGAACTGCGCAGGAGGAAGAGAGCAGCGTGGAATGCCTTCAAAAGCGTGGAAGAAGTGGTTAGGAGGAAGAAGAACCTCCGGTTCCAGGCACATGTTTTTCACTCCACCTTTTTTCCTGCAGTAACATACACCTCAGAGACCTGGGCCCTATGAAAACAGGACGAGAATGCTATTCAGGTATCCCAAAGAGGAATCGAAAGAGCTATGCCTGGAGTATCATATTTTACTCAAATGAGAGAAGAAATCTGGCATTCCGACCTCCATCAATGATCAAGAATCAGAGACGCTGTCTTGTTTGCCAAGGCGTCAAAAATTAGATGAATCGGACATGTAATGCGATTCAGAGACAACCGATGGTTTAGAGATGTTACTGATTGGATTCCATAGGATGTCAAAAGTGGCTGCCCACCTACGAGATGGTCAGAGTTTTTCGTCAAAACCCTGAATGAACGATTTGAGGCTCTTCGTGTTCCTGGAGCGAGCAGATACCATTGGGATACACTAGCATGTGACAGGGACTAATGGAGATGTTACTGGTACCTGCTCGAGCAAATCAAAGATCAATGGGATGACAAGTGACAAGTCAAAATAAAGTTGTTTAAGATCATTTGTTTACATTTAACATTCTAACACCAATCCCACCATAATTGCCTACCCACCACCATTATTTCTAATTTTCCTAACCACCCCTCAAGCCTCCCCCTATAGCAGGTCCTGAATAATTTATTTTATATTGCTTGATATAAATAATTCGCTTAATTGATGAAAAATATTGTCTTAGAGGAAAGTGCATGAAGATTCTTGTATTTCATCATGGAATGCTCAAAACTATTATTTGAGTTAATATCATTCCCATTTTACAAATAAGGAAACTCATTTAAATAAAATTTATGCAAAAATAAATATTATCTCACTCAAAGCCATACCATTAGTAAGTAGATGAAGAAGGATACAGTTTCAAACTGGAAGTGATGGTAACTTAGCATAGCATAATGGTGATGAAAATGCAGACACATTAGTACAATGGAAATGTCTGAATTTGAGAAATTGTTTGTAGATTATAGAACAGTCACTCTTTCTATTAATTGTATAAAGTTGTTAAACGTATTTGTCATAAAAATCTTATTGTAGGAGCAAAGAAAGGTGTAAAATAACTTGCATGTATAACACAATTATGTTTTAGCAGAACACACGGATATACAGAAATATTAGAATGAGGAAATATATCTGCTATTTTTTGTTTTGTCTTCCAAATTTTCCCCAATTTGATAATAATACATTTATTTACAACATATAGTTGCAATTCAAAGTAGATGATATCACTCTTATCAAAAATAGCTGGAAGGATTGGACTTCCAAGAATTTTCCCAACACAAAGATTCTGTGATTTTATGAGAGTGGGCTTTTTACGGCCAAACTGGGTATCCAATAAGAGTATCTGGATGAAGACAAATCCATCACAAATAAAATGCATAATCTCAAGTGAAAACTTTTATTTTGATTTAACAGTCAATAATCCAAACTAAATACCAGTCAATTAAGACAAAAATGTTTTGGGGGCCTCGCAACTCTATATTATTAGTCACACATCCCTGACAAAGTTGCTAAACTTCCGTAAATATGTTTTTAATGATCTGAAGATATTTATATAATGCATACTCTCTCACATTAAGTTGAAATTAAATGCACCATTTACCGTGTCATATGCCTTCATGGTTTCAACAATCCTCTCTTTTCTTCTCCTCGGAGTTCTGATAACAATCTGCAATGCAGCTGTGTAACATCTGGTGGTTGAAAAATGCTGGAGAGGTCTTCAATCTCAGGGTTGAATGTTCCTGCTACACAACAGCAAGGCATTTCTCATTAACTTTTCCCAGGTGCCAAAATGCATCTAAAGAAAACATGTTTGGTCAATAGCCATGCGTCTGCCATTTCTCAACTTCTGAGCTGAGAATATTTCCACTAGAAGTCAATAAGTCTCACTGCAGAAGAAAATCAGAGAATGTATCAAGGTCTCTCCTATTGTTTTCACTTATTAGCAAGTGCCTGAACCCAGAATAGCTGATCCAGGGTGAAGCAGCACTATTTCTTAGGAGGGTTCATTCAATTATGGTGAGATGAATAATAATAAAAACTTTGCCTTGATTTGAAGACATTTCCAATTATGAGATACACTACTGATTTAATAAGAGCTTCTGGGGAAAATAGAAGTACTACGTTATTGTACCTGCCAATTTCAGAAATGTTTTAAAAAAATGGAAGAAAGAGCACAAATCAAAATTTCCAAAATATTACATTTAATATATTCAAATTGGCAAAATGTGGCTGTGTTAATTTTTCCACTTCTTTTCATTCCTAAAATGAAACTGTGAATTAGCTCTTTTGATCTCTTTTTAAAAAAAAATAAATGAGGAAACTGAATCTCAGAGTCTAAGTGACTTGATGTCAGAGGTGGTACTCTAAGAAGCTCTTTCTAAGCATGTCCTCACATAAAGGAGAAATTGCCTTTCATAGAACTAGAACTTGAGGGAAGGTAGAAGGACACTGAATTTACAGGCAGTTGCGTTTTTCAGCAAAGCATGTTCCTAACATGGCAAGGTTTATGCACTGGAGCTGGCCTGCATGACTCAGTAGTTACCTGATGTATAGCTGATATTTACAGCTATTTCCAGTGTTAAAGTTCATAAATTACTGATAAAAAATCATTAAGGTTTCATTGAGGCTATGGCAACTGTGTAGTTCTTTGTTACTGCTCTAGGAGAGCAAAGTAACAACCACCACGTGTCTAATACTTCCTACATGTCACTGTCACTGTTATCCCGTTGCTCATCAATTCTGCTCGAGTGGGCACCAGTAACAAGTTTCCATTGTGAGACTTGTTGTTACTGATTTTGGCATATCGAATATGCCACGGGGAGCTTGCCTGGCTCTGCCGGGAGTGGCAGAAGAATACTTTCAGTAACTTGCTAGGCTCTCCGGGAAGAATCAAACCCGGATTTGAGTGCAAGGCAAACGTCCTACCCGCTGTGCTATCACTCCAGCCTCACTTCCTACATGCTATCTTCTTATTTATTTTCAGGCATCACCATTATTTATACTCATAGCATGAAGTTCTTAACATCTGTGCATTATTTTATAGATGAAAAAAAATGAGGCACAAATGAAAAAAAAGATTAGAAATCCAGATCTAGATTTTTTTCCTGATCATAGAACAGATTTTTATATGATGATATTAGCCTATCTTCGGGGAGAGAAAAAAAATTACCACCAAAGGAAATCTTTTTCTTTCAGAAATTTGTGGTCCAGTTGGTGAGATAAGATTAAAATATATAAAGCATTTAAGGAAAATGCTACCCACTGGATGTCATGGCTCCATTTTTGAGGTAAGTAAATGGAATCTACGGTTCTAACAAACCATTGATGTGTAACTCAGGTCCAGGACCTTCAGCTCTGTTTCCATTCTTTTTCTTCTGTATTGCATTTGTCATCATATTTTCTCTTTTTTGGAGGGGGCCGGGGTGGGAAGGGGGTGGCACACTTGGTGGTACTCAGGACTTCTTCCTGGCTACTTTCAGGGGAACATATTAAGTGACAAGGATTGAACTTGACTTTACCACATGCCAAGCAGTTACCCTATCTGCTGCACTCTCACTCTAGCCCTCCATTTTCTCTTTTAAAAGGGGAAGCCAAGGCCAAATGATCTTCAATAACTGTTCCAATACGAAAGGTCTATCAAACTTTGATGATGTGAACCCAGTGATTTATATCTGAGACTTCAAAGATGGGATGTAATAACTGAAAGGCCCTGTCTTTCAGATACTCATATTTTCTCCGTCCCAATCACTCTTTGCCCAGCACTTGCTCATTCCCGATCATAAATACTGCCTGCCACTTTTATGATTATTGGTGGTTAGATATGATGAATTCTGATACCAGTCAACTGTGGAGAAGATATTAAATACATTAGCTAATTTTCCCTTAATGCCTCATCCAATATGAATCAATATTGGTTTAATAATTAACATGTTTAAACATTTTTATGTATATTTCATGATGAGACAATCTATGTTTATTTTATGAAGATAAAATATTTAGCTCCCCGTCACTGACAGCAAAACCATTCAGACATGGAGATTTCCCTCTAGCCTGCTTTGGGGCGATCTTTTCACGGTGCTGGGGAAACCGACTGAATCTCACTGGCTGTAATCTAGCCATGGACACTGAGTTCAGAATGAGAAGTTGAAAGCACCTGGAAAGAAGAAAGGCTAAATGTTCATATGTGAATTTTGAGCCTTCTGGATTGAGGATTCTGGTTCCCACCCTTCTCCAGTTCTTTTTTTACTTTTCTTCCTTAATCCTGTCATTGCCACTGTCATCCTGTTGCTCATCGATTTGCTCGAGCGGACACCAGTAACGTCTCTCATTGAAAGACTTATTGTTACTATCTTTGGCACATCCAATATGCACGAGTAGCTTGCCAGGCTCTGCCTCATGGGCTCCATACTCTCGGTAGCTTGCCGGGCTCTCTGAGAGGGGTGGAGGAATCGAACCCAGGTCGGCCATGTGAAAGGCGAATGTCCAACCGCTGTGCTATCGCTTCCTTAATCCTACATACTTTAAATCAGATTTTATATGTTGATTTTAAAGGAGATTCATGTCCCTTAGTAATATCAAATGGGGTTAAATTAGCATTGAGTGCACTGGATTTTCAATCAGGGACAAATTTTGCTTGTGTTTCCCCATCAGGAGACATTTTTGATGTCTGGAGATATTTTCAATTGTCACAAATAGAGAACGTGCTATGAGCACCTTTTGGGGGAAAGGCCAGGAATATTTATAAATATATTGCAATGCTCTTCACAAGAAATCATCTAGTCTAAAATGCAAGTAGTGTCAAGATTGAGAAATCCTGGTATATAGTCAGATAGCATTATATCTGAGTCATACTTATGACCTATGGGTTTGTATGAATGTGGGCTATTTCTGGTCTTGATCTTTTGTGGCTCTCCCACAAACTGAAGGCAGTTATCATAAACCCAGAAAGCTTGATTAAAAATTAACTAAGATGAAAAACATTATAATTTTGGTATTTTAAACCAAAGGAGGACTGAAGTGATAGCACAGTGGGTAGGGCGTTTACTTTGCATGTGGCCAACCCCACTCTCAGAGAGCCCAGAAAGCTACCGAGAGTATCCCTCCCGCACGGCAGAGCCTGGCAAGCTCCCCGTGGTGTACTCGATATGCCAAAATCAGTAACAACAAGTCTCACAATGGAGATGTTACTGGTGCCCGCTCAAGCTAATCGATGAACAAGAGGAGAACAGTGCTACAGTGCTAAATGAAAGGACACCTAACTGAACCTCGGATTGTGGGAAAGACTAGAAAAATTCTCAAAACAGAGGTGAATGAGTTGGGCCACTCCCCTAAGTCGCCCTCTCCCTGAAACTACACATTTTCAGATCTACTATATTCTAGCTTTATAACGTGACATGGAAGTCCCTTAGTATATTATTTTGAATCTTCACCTCAAGGGACCTTGAAGCCTGTCCTCATGCTCTTGGAAACCTAGCTCAAGTTGTCTGCTAGAACTTAGAAAATCAGTTGGGGTGAGAGTTGCTCTCCCTATCTCAGTTTGACCCAGCAGGAGAACCTGCATACTGGACTGATCCCACCCTAGACCAGAAGAATTATCCAGTCATCCAACCACTGGGATATAAGTGTCCTTTGTCACACAGAAGAGGCTAAGTGCGTTAGCAATCTGGAGCTGACTTCCAGGGGCCAGGAAGAAGTTGGCTCAGAGAACAAAACAGAATATAAAGACAGATCTAAAGAGGAAATGAGAAATGAGGGGAGAGAGAAAGAGGGAGAAAGCACTCAGAATTTCTGACATCTTAAATGAAAGATTAATTTCCTTTAAGAAGTCTTTATGGATTTTCTCCTTGGAGGATGAATAGCTGATTTATTTCCAAAGTTGTTTTTCTTTAGCCTTCCCATGCCCTTTATTATCAGTCCTGCCTGTGGACCTAGAGCAAACTGGGAAGCCTATTCTGGGTCCCCAGGCTTTAGAGCAGTGTTGTAGTAGCCATTATTTTTTTTTGGGGGGGGGCTACTTGAATTTCAATTAAAAAAGTAAATGAAACAAATTCTGCAGTTACACTGGCCACATTTCAAATGCTCTGTTGCATAAGTGTCAGCTCAGATACAGAAAACTAACACCATCACAGAAAGATATATGGGAAGCAAAAGGTCTCCTTCTGGTTCTCTCAAGCTTCAGACTTGGTGCTAGGAAGCCCGTAGCCCAGAATGATCTGCTTATATCTCTTCACGTGCACTTGTAGTGTCTTCACCATGAATGTGACCCTGTAAGAATGAACTCAGCAATAGGTGCTACAACTTCCAAAGTATACAGTGGACCTGTGGGCTGGGATTTTCACACACAAGTCTATAAAGACCCTCTTGTTATTGGAAAGAGCTAAGATCTAAAAAGGAAGGAAGGTTACAAGGCAAGAGCCTAATATCTAATCTTGCCTTAAACTTCACAAATATTAGAAGCAAGACTGTTTTCACCTTTATGTTGTAGTGGAATTGTAATTTTATTCGTTTTCTATTGTTTTGGTAAGCATAAACATAAGCAATACAATTTTTTTTTCTTCATCTGGCTGTCAGAAGTCTAAGATAGTCTCACCTGACTAACGTCAGATATCTAATTAGCTACCTTAGTTTCACATAAACTTTAAGTCTGCCATGCAATGTGCCTGTAATGCAAGTAATCATATGGGATATGGATATTATAATTTTATTGATGAAAAATATGATACTAAAAAGAGAAAGGTTTAAAAAAACTTATTTGAAATTCAAACAAAAATTTGTTTGAAGTTCTAAGTGTAGAATCAGAATTTGAATACAAAATCTGAGCTGCTGTCATTCAACTTACTGCCAAGAGTAAATCCACTTAAATATTTAAAAAGTGTTTTCTCTGAGTATAGAGAATTACAACTTCCTAAGTTCTTACTGTATTCTAGAAAGCAAATATTGGTCTTTGCATGCATTTCCCAGTTAGTACACAAAGCATTAATACATGCTAGTTATTGTATTCTTGTTAGGGGATGTGCTGTTCAGTTATGCCATCTCTGTTCCTTACTACAATCTAATGAAATAGGCAATATTTTATCCAGCGCTAAAGTTGAAGAAATCAAGATTTAGGAAGTTTATCAGTTATCCGAAACCATTTTGTTACCTGTTCTCTTAATACTTAAGCTTCCAGCATTTATTAGGCAAGTTTCCAGGGGCTGGAAGTAAAACAGAATAGTATGCTTTCATTCCTATAGAAAAGGATAAATCACACAGAAAATCATAAGGAAATTAATTGCATAGAAGATTATGAGTATCAAGAAAGTTTAAATGAGTATAAAGGTAAAGTGTCTATGAAATGCGATTTTTTTTGTAAGATGGCTATTAAAGACCACACCTGAAATCATGACAGATCAGAAGCATTGAATAAGCGAGACAAATATATAAAGACACCTAGAATGAGAGCATTATAGGTAGCAGGGATACCACAAGCAAGAACTCTAAGAAAAACATGAAATTGATGGAATCCAAGAATAGAATGTATGGATATCTGGATGAACAGAGTGAATGAAAGAGATTCTCTTTTACCCTGGTGAAATCCAGATTATGAGGACAGGATAGGGTAGGTAAGCTGCTATTGAAGAGAGATCTAGAGCTAAGAAATGACAAACAGAATTTATGCTTAAAGTAGTATTCTCATGTCCTAGGACAAGGGACTGAGAGAAGAAATGATGAGAGCAGACAGATAATTGAGAAGTCTGCTGCATTTTCCTGGAGTGATCATGCCTCAAAAATCAAGTTATGAGCAGTGCTTCCATCTGGAATAAATTTTGAACTAGAGTCTATGGTGTTTGTGTAAGAATATGAGAAAAAAGTCAAGAATAAGCTCGAACTGGAATTTAAGGGTACCATGCTGAGTGAAGTCAGCCAGAATGAGAGGGACAGATACAGAATGATCTTTCTTATATATGAAATATAAAGAAACAAAATGAGGGATGAAAATGCTAAAAGTATAAAAACTAGAGAGTTGGTCTACAAAAGGAAGTATAACTACCTCTGAGTAGGGTCGGGGAGGATGAAAGGGGTCCTTGGATATTGGTGAAGTGAAGTAGGCACTCTGGCAGTAGGGTACTGTTGGAATGATGTATATATGAAACTATCGTTAACAGTATTGAAACCATGGTACATTAATTAGAAAGGGTGAGGTGAGAAAACGAACCCAAAGCTATGGTCTGCAAATAGAACTAGCATTTACTTCGAATAAGCATTTTGAGGTGGACTATGAACCCAGGAAAATTTTTTTTTCATAGTGGGATACATTATTTCATTCTTTTATGTTAATCGGTATGATCATCTAGAGATGAAAAAAATTGTGATTCAGATAAGTCAGGATGGTTTCTAGACTCAGGGCAGTGATCTTGAACAAAAGTTGGCTTGGAAAGAGGGGAGATACAGGGGTGGTACCGAGAGATAGAAACAATAGATAGACCCAGAATAAAAATAAGAACAAGTATGAAATAGTTCCATTGTAACATAGCTACACGGGAGATTTAGGACCTAGGCCTTGCCAAACCCAAGTTTCATTCCTGGCATTATGTTAATTTTTGAATGCATATTAAATGATAAAATAAAATCTACATTGGCAAGAAGGAAAGAAAAGGGGTGGGAGTAAAGTTGGGAAAGCTGATAATGGCAATGGGGGTTTGTTGATTTTCATTGATTTTCCAATCACAATGGCAGAAAGTTTGGGTGAAGAGTGTGAAGTGGACTGAAAGGTACTAGGTGTGAGAAAATAGAATCAGAATCAATTATTCTTTTGGGAGAGCACACCAGCAGTGCTCAGATATTATTCTTGGCTCTGTGCTTAAGGATCACTCCTGATGGGCTTGGAGAACCATAAAGGGTACCAGGGATTAATGAATTCAGGTCTGCGGCATGCAAGTCAAGCAAGCACCCTTGCTGCTGTGTTATCTCTCTTGCTCCTAAAAACGGAATCAATTGGATTTTCAGGATGAAAGAGTTAGACTAATGTTGTAGAAATGAAATCCAGGTTCAATTGTTTCCAGTGTCAGCAATCTTTCTTTATACCATGTGGTTTAAACATTATCCTGCAAGATAAAGAACTTATTTCAATTCGAATAATGAAAAAAAAATCTCCAGAAATTTTAAGAGTTTATGTGTCCGTACACTTTGTAATGCTGTACAACTAGATTTCAAAGTATAACCTCATACAATTGATACATTGTATGAGGTTATAAACATTGTATGAGGTTCAAAACTCTCTCTCTGTAGTTAAAGAGCATCATGGAGGAAAGCAGTGAGTTCTGGGTTGCTCTCTTGTGTTTCATGGAATAGTGGAAAATACATCATTTATTTCTAGGGTTCTCTGAATTTTCTGATCTGTGTTTTGTTCTAATACTCTTGCCTGATCTCTTGTGTACTTACTATTTTTTTTTCTTTTTGGGTCACACCCGGCGATGCACAGGGGTTACTCCTGGCTCTACACTCAGGAATTACCCCTGGCGGTGCTCAGGGGACCACATGGGATGCTGGGAATCAAACCTGGGTCGGTCACATGCAAAGCAAACACTCTACCCACTGTGCTATTGCTCCAGCCCCTACTTACTTCTTTTGACTTCAGCTTTCCTTTTTTTCTCAGGCCAAGTTTAAGGACCAGATATAAGACTAGCTCTTATCAAGTCTGTGAGTTAGTGGTGACACATTTCAAGATATCACTGTTGAGAGCTGTAGAAAAAAAGAGCTGAACTTTCTAGGCAAAGATGAACTCTATCAAAATGAACTTTATCAAAGAATAAAATAGTGACTCGTCTTTTTTTTTCTTCTTTGGGGTCCTATACCTTCATTTTCTTTTCTTTTTTCATGCTGTGAAATATGATTCATAGCTAAATATGCCTCTTAATGGAAATTTGGGGTTCCAAATAATTTACCTGGTTTAAAGTCTAAGCGTTTTCTCTGGGTTGAAAAGGACCTTGGAGATTGACATGCACCTCTCAATGCACTCAAATGAGGAGTTTGAGATGCAGAGAAAGAAGTGACAGCAGATGCAGGGCCAGAAATCATGTCTCTTTCAGCACCATTGCATATTCTTCATACTCAGGCACCATAGAAAGTGAAAGAGGCTTCATCATTGCCCTCCCTGCCTCAGTCAGACTCCTCACTCCCCAAATGGCGTATTAAAAGAAAGGTAGGAAGACGGTTTCCCCTTGATTTTAATGTCTAATGTTTAATCCAACTTCCTAAAAGTTGGACTCCTTAAAAATAAAAAAATAGGCAGGGTTCAAGGTGTGTCACTCCAAGATAGATTATTATTAATCCCAGTCCTGGGTCTTCCAGCAACTCCACCCTGAAGGCAAGGGTGAAGTCCAGGGAAAACGAAGTGGGTACAAAGAGAGGAAGGTGACTTCCAATTATTCCAACAATATGGATTTCTCAGTCGTAACATCTTGCTTCACCGCCTCTATGTTCCTACATACTTTTCTGCATCTGTACATATGCCCCACCTCTCTGCTTCACAATCTTGTGTTGCCTCCAGTCTTTTTTTGTTCCATGTCTTCAAAATTTTTTCTTGACGTCTCTTTTATGATTTTATCCCATAGGTTGGGCTTTTCATTTCTGAAATGATTTAAGAACTAGCCTCAGCTTTGCTGCCAACAAGCTGTGCGTTATGAAGAGGGATTACCTGACCTTCCAGGCTTGCATGAAGCTTTGAGGCCTCACCCCAAACTTTCCCTGTAGCACTTTGGAGACATGATTTGTATTAATGATTTTATGTCTATCTACTCCACAGATGGTAAACTTCAAGAGGGCAAGGTCTGTGCTGTGCATAGAAACAGTACATATAGTAGTTTTGCCTTGTTGCCCTAAGACCCTCAATTCTCCTCTTTGGGATTCAATATATCCCTCAGGCCAGGGCTCCATTTTTTCATGATTCACTTTTTTAAGACCCAATTTCTCAAATGCCATCATTCTTCACCATTGTACTCCCTAGAGCCCAAATGCTGGTTCTTTAAGTGAAAGAGAACAAGTAAGAGAAGAAAAATAAAGAGCATAATTAGAATAAATTGTGACACATGTTGCACACAATAATGGAATTGTGAGGTCCTTAGAGAGCTGACTGGAGGTTCAGAGGGAATCACTGAAGAAACCACTGGATCAGGGTCACATTTGGCTTCTCAGAACCAGATGGACAGTCCTCCCTCCACCCCCACCCCCACCCCCAGGCAACAGTTAGTATCAATCACACTGGCCACAAGCAATCAGGTTCATAATATTCTTTCATAATCATCAGGTACCTTTATACCTATATCTATATCCATATCTATATCTCACTCCCTCTCTCTCTTTCTCTCTGTCTCCCTGTCTTTTAACTCAGCACTCACAATTTATGAAAAAATAAATTACCTGCCACTGTAGTATGTAATTTTCGAAACTACCTGTGCAATACAGCAAAAACAATAATGCCTGGCTCCCAAAGGCAGCATCATTCTCTCCTCCCTTTCTGCCCAAACTCATTGTATGCTTAATCACATCAAGGCCAGAATAGGACAAATGCAAGATTTTGGTCCACCTTGCAGCATATTTTTTGCCCTAAGAGCTGTCATTTGAATGTCTTTCTTTATAAAATTGCTTCATTTTTTCCCCTCATGATTCCTTACATTTTTTTCTTAAAATGGTACTCTCATTACCACTAAAAGTACGATAACTATGATTTTGCTATTATTTATATTTTTATTATAGGTAGACATGGAGATAAGTTTTATTACTCCCCTATACTAGTTTAAAGTAATAATTTCTCTAATTTTCTATAATTAGTTTTATTTGTCCCATATTAATGTGATTTAGTTGAAAACAACAACTTAGAACCTATAGGGGAAAAGTATCTTGTTTTTGTGGTGGGTATGGTGTTGAAGTGATGTATGCATGAAACATTAATACCATTATTAATCATGATAACAATAAAAATTGAGTCAAATCTTATATTTGAAATCAAATTCTAACCCAAACAATGCATTGACCTGTGCATGACTGGTTTACTTTATCTGTAAAATGATAATAGAAATACACCCTTATTTTACCAGTCTTGTTACTGAGATTTGGATCATAAATTATGAGGCTTTATAAAGGATGAGATACTCTATGTAAGTATACAATCAGTATTATTTCTTTTAAGCTTCAAGCTTTGTCGACCCCATTCTGACTTTAAATTTTAATTTATCTTTTCAAAATCTATGACTCCATGTAAGTGAAAATTTGTTAATGACATTAGTTGTTTGCTAAACTTATTTTCTTTTTGTTTGGGGATCATGCCCAGTGATGCTCAGAGTTTACTCCTGGCTCTCTGCTCAGGAATTCCTTCTGGTGGTGCTTAGAATACTATATGGTATACCAGAGATCAAACCCAGGTCAGCCAGATGCCACTGTACTATCTTTCCAGCCTTTCAAAGAATCACTAACTATTAATTTGTCATAAAAATAAAACCATGAACCAGTACAGATAATTTTTCTTTGTTTGAAGGGCCTTACCTGACAGTGCTCAGGGGCGACTCCTGGCTCTGTGCTCAGGAATCACTGCTGGTGGTGCCCAGGGGACTATGCACTACTTGGAATTGAACCTGGGCATGCTGGACCTGCATTCAGCCCATTGAGATCTCTCTGGCCCTTAAACATACATTTATGGGGACTGGAGCGATAGTACAGCGGGTAAGGCGTTTGCCTTGCATGCGGCCTACCAGAGTTTGAGTCTCAGCATCCCATATGGTCCCCTGAGCACCTCCAGGGCTAATTCCTGAGTGCAGAGCCAGGAGTAACCCCTGTGCAATGCCAGGTGTGACCCAAAAAGCTAAAAAGCAAAACAAAAACAAACAAAAAAAGAAACGTACATTTATAGGGGCCAGAGTGATAGTACACTGCATAGGATATTTATTTCATATGTGACCAACCTGAGTAAGGTCTCAGCCCTCTGCATCACCAGAAGTGGGCCCAAAAAAGGAAATTTAAAAAATTGCAATTTTTAAAAGAACATGCCCCCCCAACAAAGGTATTAAAAATTTACCATTTTTTAATTTTTTTTTGTTTGCATCACACCTGGTGATGCACAGGGGTTACTCCTGGTTCTGCACTCAGGAATTACCCCTGGTGGTGCTCAGGGGACCAGATGGGATGCTGGGAATTGAAGCCGGGCCGCCACGTGAAAAGCAAACGCCCTACCTGCTGTGCTATTGCTCCAGCTACCCCCCCACAAAAAAATTACCGTTTAAAAAAAATTTTAATTATGGTGTTTAAATGAAGCAAAAAGTAAAGATTTTTTTTAACATAAAAAGCCTAAAATATGATCTTTGAGCTTATTGTATGCTGCTCCCTCTATTGAACCCGCTTTAACGCCACACGGTTGTGATGGTTACTCTGTCACAACTGATCAAGGCTGGTGAACCGATAAGACTAATTGCTTGAACAAAAATCTTTAATTTAATGTTAATCTCATCTGCATCATGCTGCCATTTCCCTCTACTAAGCATTCTAAACTTCAGTGTCTTTCTTTACAAGTGCCCAGATATTTTCAGATAGTTACCAAGTTGCTTCTTCCCAATTTCCCTTTTTCAAGTTAACAATCTGTGGTTCTCTAGATGCTGTGTTTCTGATTTACTCTTCCTCTCTTGTCATCACACTCGTATTTGCCTTCATTGAGCTTAAATTGGGACCAAACTTAGCATTGCAGTCATGGTTGAACCAGTATTAGAGTATATTTATCACTTTCCTCCATTTGACATGAAACTACTCATAGTTCAGCCCATAATCATGTTAACCTTTCTCTCTCAGCAAATTTCATTGTTTATTAATTCCTCACGTTAATGGAAATTCAACCTCCTACTTTTAACTTATTTTTCTTCTAAACCATATCTTCTTTGTTCTGAATTTCTAGAATTGAGCTTTTCACCCCCCAAAAAAACACTTGATCTCCTCCATATTTGATTTTATCTTTTAGATAGAGTTGACTTAGTGTTCTCATTGGCCAAGATGTTGTTGAATCCTGATTATTATTCAGTGTATTGGCTGTTTCTTTGAACTAAATGCCATGTAGAGTGGTAATCAATAACCTTTCCATGTACTCCTGCTTTAGATAATGTGTTGCAAATTGAGATTAAGAATAAAGTTTAGCTATAAACTGGGTTATTTTTATTACCCTTTTAATATTAAAAAAGCACTGTAGGGTAAAATGACAAGTTACAGTAAAATGCATGAGGCACACCACATCTAGCCTAATAGGTGCTATAATAGATACCAGAAGACTTATAGATCTGTCTACTCCAAACTTACTCCAGTCTCTGGGGCTGGTCAGACTGGGGATATGAACTTTATATCAGGCCTTACTCATCACTCCATTGAACAAAACCAAGGAAATGAATTCTGAAACAGAAAATATCAAGGAAAATGTGCAGAAAAGCAAAGAAGATCCTTCTTACAAAGGTTGAGTAAGGCGGGGAGGGTGAGGTGCTTTTCAACAAAGTTGTAGAGATAAATTCTCAATGGAACTCAAAAGCTGGATGGTAAAGCATTATGAGACTTACCAATCTTAAAAAGAGGAGTTATATGCAGCATTTTATCCTGAAGAAGCTCCAAGCTTATAGCTAATACTGATGACTTTCTTGCAAATAATCTATCAAGCATGAGGGAATAGCAAACAAATATAAAGCATCTATTCAACACACTTAAAAGTAATGTTAGTTAACTACCTCTGAATAGCCAATGTGGGCTGAGAATGCTGCTAAGTCTTAGAGAAATTTTCTAGTTCTACTGCTATTATGGCCCCAGCCACTACATCAAACAGAAAACGGGACTATATATAATACCCACCGCTTTGAATCATACATTTTTCAGCACTGGCTATAATCAATAGTTAACTACAAAGTATTGTCAGACTAAGACTCAAAGAATCATTCTTTACAGACTAATATACAGGCACTTGTTGTGAAGTGAGGCCTAGAGCCTTCAGTTTCTTCTTGAAAATGCCTCCCTAATTCAGGTTTTCTGTAGATTGAATGATTTCCGCCTCCCTCATTTGTTCACCAAACTCACTAATTCTGATTTTATGTTTATCTACCCCATCTATTTACTTAAGTTTAGACTGATGTGAACAACTGAAATCCATGACTGTGAATTATACTCCAAATCCAAGTTATTCATAGGCAACTTAGGTGATCCACTTATGGCCCCACCCCCTTCATTTTCACTTCCCTGCTGGAGCCAACTCGCCTGTACTCTGTCTTGTGAGCTCTGACATCTGTGCCACAGAAAAGGAACCAGATACTGGTTACTGAACTGGATACTGAGATAGCAGTGGACTTCTGCTGGTAGATGATACTTAAATAAGAAAAAAAGAACCAAAGAGATACAAACCAAATCAATTTGCTGATACTAATCTTAAACTATTTTTTCCATCAAATTTGTTTTTTTCCAATTTATATATATTATTTTCATAAAAGTAGTTTACAATAGTTCATTACAGATAATATTCAAACACCAACCCTACTATCAAGCACCTTCCCGCCTCAATAAGAAGGAAGTGTGTGAAGGATGTTGTATTACATTCTGGAGCCATTTAAGCCCTGATATAAGAGAATGCAAGCAAGTATGTTAAGAACCAAACAAATGTGTGCTACTTTTGCTAAGTAAGTGAGATAAAGTGTTGGCCATTGACGAGATTACATGTCGCCATGGGGCAGTTTGTGGGTGTGATTGCCAAATTACCTGAAAACTGAGGATATGGGGGGAGGAGCCCCAATTCCTGTCTGAGCGGGCTTGGAGATCTCAGTCATAGGTTTCCCGCATATCTGGGTTTTTCTGCCAGTCTGCTCTTGAGTGAGGTTCATCTGGTCTTGAGTGAGGTTCATTCCTTCTTGGGTGAGGCTCATCCAAATGTGTGGAGAGTGGCCTTGGGCATGGTGGCTGTTGGGTTCTGGAGTTTTTTGGCTACTGGAGTTCTTCTTGGGGTGGGGAGGAAAACTCAATCTACCTTCCTCCGAGGTGCCCTGGTGAAGACAGCCTGGTGTGGGGTCAGGACATTCTGTGACCTTAGACTATTTGAAGAGGAAAAAAAAATAAGAAAGTTTCAGGGGGTGAGCTATTAAGGATTTAGATTTAGATACTCTAAACTTCCACATATGCTTCATTCCTTCAAATATTTATGAAGGACTTAATTAGTGTCTAGCTGGTGTTCTTGTTACTGAGAAAACAGCAGTGTGCAAGAGCCAGAAGTCACCTTACTGTCTATCATCGAACAAATGCTAGAATGCAGAGGCAGGCACCCAAATCAGAGTGCTAATATTACTAGTAATTCACTTTGGTGAGACATTTTACTTCCTTATAAGTCCTCATGAGCAAAAAAAAGGGATGTGAAGGGAGACTGGGCAATGCATCAAGTTGGTCTCTCTCAAGTCCAATGAGTCTATCTGTGTCTCTCAAATAAATATTCAATACCCTCCTTTCCTCACTGGTGCCTCATCTCAACGTTGTCTTTTGTGGGAGGAGCCAAGGGATGGTCTAATGGCTAGAAAAAGTTGTTTCCCATTTTTATAACACATTCTCCTCTCTTTTGGTCTTAAATTTCCTAGCATGTATCCCATTTGGTTCTATCGTTAGTACACATTGGTCCCAAGATGTCTGTCTATTAAATGAAGAGCTTTACCAAAGGAGTGAAACACTTAAAGGCTGTAAATCCCTGGGAAATCTCTTAGCTTCACCCTGTTTCAATCCCCAGTGCATCAACCTATATTCAAGCTGCTGTCCCTCCCTTTCAGTTCCAATTTGCAGAGGCAAAGGGAATCTGGAGCCCATACAGACTATCTACTCCCAAACCTACTCCGGACTCTAGGACTAATCTTAGGTTTGAAGGGGTGGGGCTGGGGGTAGGGAAAGTACTTTAGTTTTTAATAAATCCTCAGGAGCAATTCAGCTCTTTCTGATTCTCCCTTCCTTTTGCCTTGGTGCACACCAGAATCCCAAACCTTGAATAGTTCCTCAGCTTCGGTCATAGTGTCCTTTGATCATATTCATGTCCTTGGCTTGCGATTCAAACCAGAAAGGCAGAAACAGAAATCTTTCTGAAACCTTATGCCAGCGACTCTATGCATGGTTCTCTGCTATTTCCCTCTGATTTGAATTACATTGTTGTTTATGTTTTTCAGACAAAGAGACTGAGGCTAAGATAGATCACATACATTTTCCAAGATTTTTATTACTATATATATTTTTATATAGTGAGGGAGCTGGTATTTTGAATCTAAAGATGTTTTATGCAAAAACCCATAGTAAACATTCATTGATAGGTGCTCTTTGAACAACCTCTGTGTGCCATGTACTGTGCCAATTCACTGTCAAAGTGGCAGCACAAACAATCAAGAGCAAGGTGTGTTCTAAACCTTTGTAGAACACACAGTATATACGGTGGTGTCAACCCATCCTCTTCACAACACCAGGGTCCTCACGCAAACTTCTATCTATCCCTCTTAATGATGATAGTTCTAGTCCTGGAATTCTGCAATCTTCGATCTTTTGCCCCTTCCATCCTTCTGCTCCCAAGAAATGCCATAGAGTCATAACCATGCCTGCAGGCCCCTACTGAGGATTGTTGCTCAGGTGTGGAAGAGCTGTCTCTTCACTGGTCTGACCACACCTTCCCATTTCCATTGCCCTGGATCACACCTTGTACTCCTTTTTTTCCTGCTTATTCATTCCTGAGGAAATCTCCAGGTCCCAACCTCTGTCTACTAATTCCATCCTGTGCTTTACACTTTTTCAGACCCACCTGTCTCACAAGATTTTTCAGACTTCAAAATAATCGCACACAATGGTGAAACACAAGGACAAAAGTCAGAGGTATATTCTCCATTAATTGCCTCTTTCTTCAAGAACCTACTGACATTGGGGTAATCTTAGAGACACTGATTTCTTGGATTTCACCTAGTCTGACCCTCTGCTAAATGCCCTATGTGCCCTCAAAAACCATTTCTACTTTTAACCATATTCTCCAGCTTCTTGAGACTTAGAGATAAAAATAACAAAAGAATGTATTCTTCCTAACTACAACTAGAACAACACAGGACCAGAAATTAGGAGAATTAATTCAAGTCGCAATTTTATCCTACCAGTTATAAGCCATGTGGTATTATTAGTCATGAAGTGTACGCTCTTCGGAGTCTGTACCTGCTCATCTATAAAATGGGACTTATAAGAGATTCGACGGTTTTAAAATGTGTTCATTTTATTAGATAGAATGACTGTTCTCAGAATTCTTTGTTGTATGTTTCTGGTTAGAATTTGCCATACAAAGACACTTGGGAGGAGTTGAAGGTCAGACAAGGATTAACAGAAAAATTTTAGCTTGCTTATATTGCTGCTTATCAGCTGACTCCGCTCAGTGGCATGAAGCAGACTGATCTGCAACTATTGTACTCTCCCCTGGATGGTCCTAATGCTTCTACCACCCCTAGGTCGGGTGTAATGCTTAGGTCTGTGAGAAAAAGGGAAAAAGAGGTATCAATACCTTCCACAGGATACCATAGCACCAAGGCTAAAGGCAGTAAGAACTAACCTGCAATTGAGCTCATCCTCTAAATCTCATCAGGAGATTTCAGTGTGTGTTTACATGATGAGGCTGCCCTTGATGACCCCAAATTTATACTCCTCTTCTCTTAATTTTCAGTCCATCTGAATTTTGAATTCCTGTATCAGAGATGAATGCAGTAGACTTACAGAGATATTTAACTTTGATCATTGCACATGATCAAACACCTCCAACATTTTTTTATGTGTATGTATGCAGAATGCATGTGAGTACCTAGTAGTTTTGCATCTCTGGCTGAACCCTGTGTCACCTTTTTCAGGGAAAGAAATGTTTCATAAATTCCGAAGGCCATCGAAGAAGGATCATTTACTAAGCATAAGTCTGTGGGGAAGCTCTGTGTATTGTTCTTTATTGCTGGATGGCTGTTGGTCAGCTGGGGTGACTTTGCTCCACTTTTGCTAATTCTGGTGTAGAGAGACAGCAGCTCACTAGGGATGGTCTATTCTTGGCCATGGCAGATGCTCAAGGGGCAGTCCCCACTGAGCAAGCACATTTCAATCCGTGGACTGTGTCCTGTCTAGTAATATCCCATTGGCCAAAGCAAATCTCATGCCCAGCTTCAAACACAAAAGACAAAGAACTACACTTACCTTTGAAGTATAAATGAAAGAAGCCCGGGAAAGTGTGTTACGTCTTGGTAAAGAACAGAGGGCATTAAATTAAGCACACTGATTCAAAAAGTTCTCTGGAAACCTGGTTTACAAGCTATGCCATAACCAGATATGGGTGTGGGTAGTCTGGGGTCTCATTTTTCCAGTTCTGATTCTGCTACCAAGTAGCTGTAGGTTATTGGGAAAGTCAGTTCATACTGCTCTGTCTACAAAACAAGGATCATGATGACTATTTCTGGAGTAAGAGCAATCAGATTAGATTTCTTAATGAATTTATTTCGGGAGAAAACATGGAATCAATTGAGTCATCAAATCTTGGAAATTAAAATAGGTTTGCTTCTTGTCCGCTCAGCCATTTAAATATCCCTTCATTATATTTTAATTTATGTATTTTGAAAAAAAAGTTTTATTTAGATAAATTTGAAGAGAAGAAGAAACTGGTGGTGAGGGAAGGAGAGAGAGGCAGAGAGATTAATAAAAGAAGATGGGCTTCTCCAGTGTGGAAAAAAGCCAAGGAGTAAAGAAAATTACTGATATAAAGTAAAGGAAAGAAATTACACATCTCAGGTTGAGATGCTGTTGACTCACAAGACTGGACATATTCTTTTATTTTGAAATGTATTTTATAACACTGCTTAAAAATTACAAGTAAAGGGGCTAGAGTAATAGCACCGTGGGTAGGGCGTTTGCCTTGTACACGGCTGACCCGGGTTCAATTCCCAGCATCCTATACGGTCCCCTGGGCACCACCAGGAGTAATTCCTGAGTGAAGAGCCAGGAATAAGCCCTGTGCATCGCCAGGTGTGACCAAAAAGAAAAAGAAATATAAGTAAAGCTGATAGATTGAGTTTTTAAACTGCACTCCATTTTCAATTCTACTTGCAACAGAAATAATAAATTTTTGCTTATATTTTCCTGAACTTTCCTGTTCATTCTTTTTGAACAGAGAGTCTCTTGCGTGCACGCCTGGCTTTCTTCCCAGGGGCCCCTCGGAGGGGATGGGCTCCAGCTTCCCGCCCCGCCCCGAGCAGAGCTCCCGGCTGCCGAAGACCACCGAAACGTAGCCACAGCCATGCTCGAGGCCCCTCTCCACACGTTCGGACAGGCCTCACGCATGAAGGTACTGGCAGAGGAACCCAGGTGTGTGTAATCCCATCAACAGCCAACATCCAGAGGCTTAAAAGCAATCTCCCAGAAGATATTTTATAATCTACTTCTCCCTCTGGGAGAAACTAGCAAACTACTGAGAGTTTCCTGCCCACATGGGACAGCCTTACAAGCTTCCCATGGTGTATTCATATGAAAAATCCAGTAACAAGCTGGATCTCATTCCCCTGACCCTGAAAGAACCTCCAGTGCGACATCCATGGGATTGTCCAGTCGAGAGAGACTTCTAAGATCTCAGGGAAAGGACGAATGGAGAGGTTACTGAGCCCGTCGAGAAATCGACGATTAATGGGATTTTGTGATCATGATCGTGATTTTCCTGAATTTTCCTGAGCATTATATGTATATATACTATACACAGATATAATCATTTTATTTAATTTTATAGCTGTCTCATTTACCTATTTCTTCTTTTTAAATATGGCTTATGTATATCTATTTCATCCTTTTAAAATCTATAATTTTTCCAATTCTGTCAGAATCTATTAACACTTGCTCCTTTATGATCACAATTATTTCAGATCTTCCTTTAAAAATCAAAATGTTGAAGAGAACGTCTATGTACTTGATTTGGAGTATGTGATAATTTCTTTTTCTTTAGGAAGGACCTCTAAGAACAGAGTTAAATAATATGCACATTTTTGAAATGCTAAATTACTGTCTTACTACCCTCCAAAAAAGTCAGATCCAATTTCAAACTGACCAACTTGATATAGGAGTATCAATTCTCCAAATCTTTAGAAATCAGAATAGCATCAGTTTTTAGTATATAATCCTACTAACACAGTGAGTGACATGGTTATTACAAGGGTTATTGTAATGATTTGGCATCTGGGGGCAAAAGTAAAGCATTTGAATTCCTTTACTATTACAAGAAAATAAAAATTAATTATGAGAATGGCTAGACAAAGCATCAAGGAGATATGCAGTATTTTCCTCACAGGATGGCAGATTTTGTCACCTTAAGGTTTACACAACAAGGCAGAATTAAGCAGGAAAAAGACTTATCCAAGTCAGGTGGCAGTAAGTAGAATAAGGATAAGCACAATATCGAGGGTGTCCAGGTCCAAATTCCCAGAATCTGTGACTGTGATACCCTACATAACAAAAAGTTGCAGGTGTGACTACTATTTCAGAGATATAAATTTGCTTATAAATGGATAGACATGGAGAGTATCATGCTAAGTGAAATGAGTCAGAAAGACAGGGACAGACATAGAAGGACTGCACTCATTTGTGGAGTATAGAATAACATCACATGAGGCTGACACACAAGGACAGTGGATACAAGGGCCAGGATGATTGCCCCATAGCTGGAAGCCTGCTTCATGAGCGGAGGGGAGAAGGCAGATGGAATAGAGAAGGTATCACTAAGAAAATGATGGCTTGGGCGGCAGCGGGACAGCTCGGAGCACCCCAGCCCTGCTGGGCAGGTCCCAGCCATTCGCCCACCGTGCCTGAGCCCGCCCTCCCGTGTCCGAACAGGTTAGGGGCGTGTCCTCTCGTTTGGGGGCGTGGCCACAAAAGTGGGCGTGGCCTCTTTCCGGAGCACAGGCCTCTAACGCGGCCGCAGATATTTTTCATACCATTCCATGCATTATCCTTTGGCCACAATTGATTGAACCCATTTCTCCGAAGAACTCCCTGATCATCTTAGTTGCTCTTCGTTAATACTCAACTAACCTAGCCTATCCTAACTTCACAAAAACTGTCAATGAACACATCAACTTGCACACAAAAGTCCTTTGGCAAAAGAGCATAGCCAAAAATCTTCAGTCGAGGTCCCTCCCAAGCTAACGAGAGCTCCAGATAGTAAAGCCCATAACAACATGAAGAAACTGAGAAAATCCCCACCACTAGGAGAGAGCCAAGAAAATATCTCACTAACCTCAGCAGCGACCTCCCAGAAATACACCCTCCTCTCAGATAAAGAATTCAGAGAGGAAATTGTCAGGATGATTCACGAACTCAACACAACTATGGAACGAACATCCAATAAATTAAGGGAGGATATGGATGCAGCGTTGGAACGCTCCACCAAGATAATCCAGGAAGAAATGAGAGCAGAAATTTCAAAGCTACGAACAGAAGTCACACAACTAAAAGAATCAGTAGATGAAATGAAAAACTCCGTAGGAGCCCTCAATAGTAGAATGACTACAGCCGAAGACAGAATCAGTGAGCTTGAAGATGAGCTGCACAAAGCATATAGACAACAGCAAATAATGGCAAAAGACCTCAAAATGGCTCTAGAGCGAGTTAGAGTCCTAGGGGACGACCTCAGGAGAAACAACATAAGAATCATGGGAGTTCCGGAACCACACGGAACCAATCCCAATGAAAAAAACACCATTAAAGACATCATTGCTAAAAAATTCCCAGAGCTAGAGAATGTGAACATCCAGATTCAAGGAGTCCGAAGGGTGCCAGCTAAAAGGGACCCAAATAGAAAATCCCCAAGGCATATCATAGTCAGAATGATGGATGCCGTGGATAGAGACACAATACTGCAAGTAGCAAGATCAAAGAAGGAGATCATATACAAAGGCGCACCCCTTAGATTCACAGCAGACCTATCAGAAGAAACCCTCCATGCCCGAAGACAATGGTGGGATATAGTGAAAAAACTTCATGAAATGAATGCCTCACCAAGAATACTCTACCCGGCTAAACTCTCAGTTAAACTTGAAGGAACCATACATTATTTCACGGACAAGCAACAGCTCAGGAACTTCATAGACTCAAGACCAAATTTAAAAGAAGGACTCAAAGGGCTACTATAAGACAAGGAAAAAGACCTATAAGAACAACAAACCCTACAGAAAAATGGCACAAAATCCAATGACAATAATTTCTCTTAATGTTAACGGGCTAAATGCACCCATCAAGAGGTACAGAGTGGCAAAATGGATTTGGAAACTAAACCCAACTTTCTGCTGCCTACAAGAAACACATCTGAATAGCCGGAACAAACACAGACTAAAAATCAAAGGATGGAAAACAATCCTGCAAGCAAACAGCCCCCTCAAAAAAAAAGCGGGGGTGGCCATACTAGTATCTGATAGCATTGATTTCAGGCTGAAAAAGATCAGAAGGGACAGCAAAGGTCATTTTATATTCATCAAGGGATATGTACAACAGGAAGAAATCACACTCCTAAATGTATACGCACCTAATGAACGACCAGCTAAATACTTAAAAGAACTCCTAACAGAATTTAAGGAGGACATAACTAGCACCACGATAGTAGTTGGAGATTTCAACACTGCCTTATCACCTCTGGATAGATCGACAAGAACAACACTCAGCAAGGAAACGATGGCCCTGAAGGAAGAAATGGAGGAGACAGGGCTAGTAGACCTATACAGGGCTATACACCCCAAAAAGAAAGAATACACATTCTTTTCCAGCGCGCACTGAACGTTTTCCAAAATAGACCATGTTCTGGGCCACAAATTATACCTTAATAGAATTGGGAAGATAGAAATTGTATCAACTATATTTTAAGACCATGATGCACTGAAGATGGAAGTTAATCACGCACAGACTCGGAGAACCAAATCAAACACTTGGAAATTAAACAACTCACTATTGAACAATGAGTGGGTCACGGAGAAAATCAAGGAAGAAATCAAGAGATACCTAGAAACAAATGAGAATGAAGACACAAGCTACCAAAACCTATGGGACGCAGCTAAAGCTGTGTTAAGGGGAAAATTTATAGCTCTGCAAGCCTTCCTCAGAAAGGAAGAAAGGGCCTATATAGATAGCTTGACTTCGCAGCTCAAGATCTTAGAAGAGGACCAGCAAAAGGAACCCAAATCAGATCGAAGGAAAGAAATAATAAAACTTAGAGAAGAAATTAACGATATGGAAACCCGAAAAACAATCCATAAGATCAATGAAACAAAGAGCTGGTTCTTCGAGAAAATAAATAAGATTGATAAACCGCTAGCAAGACTCACAAAGAAAGAAAAAGAGAAAACCCTAATAAACCGAATCAGAAATGAAAAGGGGGACATCACAACAGAAACCAAGGAGATTCAAAGGATCATCAGAGACTACTTTGAAAGTTTGTATGCCACGAAGCAAGAGAACCTAAAAGAAATGGACGAATTCCTTGACTCCTACAATCTCCCAAGACTGAGCCAAGAAGACGTGAAATACCTGAATAGGCCCATAAATATCAAGGAAATCGAAACTGTAATCAAAAGTCTCCCCAAAAACAAAAGCCCAGGTCCAGACGGATTCACTGGTGAATTCTTCCAAACATTCAAAGAAGACTTGTTGCCAGTTCTCCTCAAGCTTTTCCAGGAAATCGAAAAGACAGGAACCCTTCCGAACAGTTTCTACGAGGCACATATCTCCCTAATACCAAAAGCAAACAAAGACACCACTAACAAAGAAAACTATAGACCAATATCCTTGATGAACACCGATGCGAAGATTCTCAACAAAATACTAGCAAATAGAATCCAACAACTCATCAAAAAGATCATACACCATGACCAAGTGGGATTCATCCCAGGGATGCAAGGATGGTTTAACATTCGGAAATCAATCAACATAATCCATCACATCAACAAAAGTAAAGATAAAAACCATATGATCATATCCATAGATGCAGAAAAAGCATTTGACAAGATCCAACACCCATTCATGATAAAAACTCTCACCGAAATGGGTTTTGGAGGAGCTTTTCTCAAGATAGTCAAAGCCATCTACCATGAACCTATGGCAAGCATTATCATCAATGGAGAAAAACTAAGGGCTTTCCCTCTAAGATCGGGGACAAGACAAGGATGTCCACTTTCACCACTTCTCTTTAATATAGTACTGGAAGTATTAGCAATAGCCATCAGGCAAGAAAAAGATATTAAGGGGATTCAGATTGGAAAGGAAGAAATCAAGCTCTCACTATTCGCAGACGATATGATACTATACCTAGAGAAACCTAAAAGCTCTAGTAAGAAACTCTTAGAAACAATTGACCTGTACAGTAAAGTCGCAGGCTATAAAATCAATACCCAGAAATCCATGGCCTTCCTATATGCAAACAATGAGACAGAGGAAAGGGACATGAAAAAAGCAATCCCGTTCACAATTGTGCCCCAGAAAATCAAATACCTTGGAATCAGCTTAACTAAAGAAGTAAAGGACCTCTACAAAGAAAACTATAAAACGCTACTTCATGAAATAAAAGAGGACATGAGGAAATGGAAAAATATCCCCTGCTCATGGATAGGGAGAATAAACATTGTCAAAATGGCAATACTCCCCAAAGCATTATATAGATTTAACGCGATCCCTATAGGGATACCCATGGCATTCTTTAAAGAAACGGAGCAAGCAATCCTGAAATTTATATGGAACAATAAATGCCCATGGATAGCTAAAACAATTCTTGGGAAAAAGATGATGGGAGGCATCACCCTCCCCAACCTTAAACTCTACTACAAAGCGGTAACAATTAAAACAGCATGGTACTGAAACAAAGGCAGAGCTGTAGACCAATGGAACAGGGTGGAATATCCCTACACACAACCCCAAATGTATGATCATCTAATCTTTGATAAGGGAGCAAGAGATGTGAAGTGGAGCAAGGAAAGCCTCTTTAACAAATGGTGCTGGCACAACTGGACAACCACATGCAAAAAAATGGGCTTAGAACTTGATCTGACTCCATGCACAAAAGTCAGATCAAAATGGATCAAAGACCTCAACATCAGACCACAAACCATAAGGTACATTGAAGACAAGGTCGGCAAAACCCTCCAGGATATTGAAGATAAAGGTATCTTCAAAGATGACACGGAACTAAGCAATCTAGTAAAAACAGAGATCAACAAATGGGACTACATTAAACTAAAAAGCTTCTGCACCGCAAAAGATACAGCGACCAGAATACAAAGACTATCTACAGAATGGGAAAGGATATTTACACAATACCCATCAGATAAGGGGTTGATATCAAGGGTATATAAAGCACTGGTTGAACTCTACAAGAAGAAAACATCCAACCCCATCAAAAAATGGGGCGAAGAAATGAACAGAAACTTTACCAAGGAAGAGATACGAATGGCCAAAAGGCACATGAAAAAGTGCTCTACATCACTAGTCGTCAGAGAGATGCAGATCAAAACAACCATGATATACCACCTCACACCACAGAGACTAGCACACATCCAAAAGAACAAAAGCAACCGCTGTTGGAGAGGATGTGGGGAGAAAGGGACCCTTTTACACTGCTGGTGGGAATGCCGGCTAGTTCAGCCCTTTTGGAAAACAATATGGACGATTCTCAAAAAACTAGAGTTTGAGCTCCCATTTGACCCGGCAATACCACTGCTGGGAATATATCCCAGAAAAGCCAAAAAGTATAGTCGAAATGACATCTGCACTTATATGTTCATTGCAGCACTGTTTACAATAGCCAGAATCTGGAAAAAACCCGAGTGCCCTAGAACAGATGACTGGTTGAAGAAACTCTGGTACATCTATACAATGGAATACTATGCAGCTGTTAGAAAAAATGAGGTCATGACGTTTGCATATAAGTGGATCAACATGGAAAGTATCATGCTAAGTGAAATGAGTCAGAAAGAGAGAGACAGACATAGAAAGATTGCACTCATCTGTGGAATATAGAATAATAGACTATAAGACTAACACCCAAGAATAGTAGAAATAAGTACCAGGAGATTGTTTCCATGGCTTGGAGGCTGGTCTCTCATTCTGGGTAACTCAGGGAAGGGACCACCAAATAAAATGTGGTTGGAGGTCATGTGGGGGAAGGGTGAGGTGGGCGGAATACAGACTAGAGACTGAACACAATGGCCACTCAACACCTTCATTGCAAACCACAACACCTAATCAGAGAGAGAGAACAAAAGGGAATTCCCTGCCATAGTGGCAGGGTGGGGTGGGGGGAGACGGGACTGGGGAGGGGGGAGGGATGTTGGGTTTACTGGTGGTGGAGAATGGGCACTGGTGAAGGGATGGGTTATCAAACTTTGTATGGGGGAAGCATGAGCACAAAGATGTATGGATCTGTAACTGTACCCTCACGATGACTCTCTAATTAAAAATAAACTAAAAAAAAAAAAGAAAATGATGGCTTGGAGGAATCAGTCGAGATGGGAAATGTATGCCAAAAGTAGATAATGGACCAAACATGATGACCTCTCAGTGTCAGTGTTGCAAGCCATAATTAATGCCCAAAAGTAGAGACAGAGTATGGGGAATATTGTCTGCCATGGAGGCAGGGGGAGGGTGGGAAAGGGGGGGTATACCCGGGATATTGGTGGTGGGGAATGTGCACTGGAGAAAGGATGGGTGTTTGATTATTGTGTAATTGTAACCCAAACACGAAAGTTTGTAACTATCTCACAGTGATTCAATAAAATTATTTTAAAAATGAAAAAAAAAAGAGAGGTGGCTATTACCTTGAGTTATCTAGGTGAACCCAATCTAATCATAAATTATTGTAACAGAGAATCTCCCTCAGCTCAAAGTAGAGGGAGCTATGCATATAGATCATCGAGATTCAATATTTGTCACTTTGAGGGAAGAAAAGATCCTTGTACTTACCCATCCCTTGGGCAATCTAGTCACAGATAACTGCTGAGGAATGGGCAAGAACACGTATTCTCTCTTAAAGTTTCCAAGAAGGAGTGAAAACTGGTCGTTGAGTTGATTTTAGCCCAGTATCAGACTTCTAATCTGCAGCACTGCAAAAGAATACATTTGTGTTATGTTATGATATTAGGGGTCATTTGTTACAATGGCAATAGAAATCTAGAACAGCAAACCTCCTGTGTAGGGGGTAGGGATCAAGAGATAGTGAAGAGCTCTTTACAATTTCTTGCTAATGTAATATGGACTATTCTCTCGCCTGCACCTGAGGTACAAGGAACTGACAGCAACCAAAGAACGTGTATTGGTATTTGTAAAGATTAGATAAGTGTGGGAAATAGGTCCCTTAATAAAAACCCCAAGGTCGGAATTGTCCCCTGGGTAAAACAAGTTTAGCTGAGTTTAGACAATGAGTACTGCAAATGTGCTCTCAGGCAGGAAAGTACTGCTAGACTAGAATAAAATAGAATAGGAGATTACCGTGATTTTAGTGCTATACATTAAAGGTGCTTACGTCTTGTTTACTATCTTATTGTAGTAAATTGTATTTATTGTTTACTACCCTTTGGCCACAGCTATGTAAATACCCCAGCCTTTGCTCTTAATGTTTCTGCTAACTCTTCCTAATGTAAAAAATGGTTCCTGTTCTGGAGCCAGAGTACTTATTAAAAAATAGCCAGTTTATCCCCTTGCTCTTGGGCTGTAGAGGATACCTAGCTTGCCACCTGGAAAATCACTATTAGTCTCATTCTTGGTGATGAAACTTGTTAACTGGAAGTCAAAGTTTGAGGGCCCCAATCTGATTGGCTCTATTGTGGCAAATCACCACAGTTAAGGTCAATTTGCCTAGCAGATAAACATGCAACATAAGTAGCTGCTTGACTAATAAACAATAAATCATAATTATGCTTCACTGTAAAGTACTTTAAATATTTTTAATAATCTATTAATTGGACATAATGTTTTAAATTGGTGGCTAATACAATCTGACCAGTTACTCAAATGGGTTATTTTACCTTGAAGAATGATTTATAAAAGCTATATATTATGTATCCAAATATGTTTAAGCAGTACTGCTCAGAGAGTGATTTACAAATTTTAAATATTTATTTTAAATTGGGGTAAAGGGCTGAAATCAATGACTTACCTGTCAGTTTAAAAAGTCAAAATAAATACAAACTCAAAGTTTATAAAAGAAATATTACAAAACAATGAGGCACAAAAATAGAGAAAATCAATAGTACCCAAAGTTTATAATAGAAAATGTTTTATAAAAAACAATATGAGACAAACAGAGAGAAAATCAACAGTAAAAAAAGCTGATATTTTTAATAGAGCAATAAAATTGATCAATTTTTACCTAGATTAATGAATAAAAATTTACAACAGCACAAATTGTCAACATGGAGAACGAAGAGTGGATTATCATTTCAGATTCTACAAACTTTAATGAGATCATGTTAACTAGATAATACCAACAAATTTTACAACTTGGTATTTTGGAGGTGTATGTGTTTGTGTGTGTTTGGGCCACACCTGCTGGTGCTCAAGGTCTATTCTTAACTCTGTGTTTGGGGTCACTTCTGGAAGTGCTTGGGGAATTCATATATATTCTATGTAGTGTTAGGAACAAACTAAGGGTGGCCAGAGAAGGCACACACCTTAACCCTTATACTATCTCTCTAGCCCCTAAATTTTACAACTTAGGAAAAAAGGGAAAATCTTAGACAATATAGCGAATTAATAATTATCACATATAACATAAAATATGGGTAGTGTGTTAAAAAAAATCAAATTTTTTATATAAGGCCTTACAAAATTACTGCCTCAGAATTTTCTTTGATACTTTCTATCAATATTCATTTCAATTCCCTTCATGAACTTAGGCAGAAAATTCCTTAATAAAGTATTAGTAAATCAAACACAGTATCTAATAAAGAAAATGTCATGGTTATGAGGGTTTATCATAGGAATACAATGTTGGTTTTATAGTCCCTAAATTGTTGCTTCAAAGTGGCTAATGTTATGACAAGTGAACTTCATAAAGCAAATCAATGAGTGTAATTTATTGTATTAACAGAATAGAACATGTAATTTACAATAATTTCAAATGATAAAAAGATACTTTTTTAAATATTACTATCAAGGTATGATTAAATTTTTCAGTGATTAAAGACTAAGAAGAGATTTCTTTAATAAAAAATATTTATAAGACTAAAGATAATATCATCCATAATAGCATCATTAAGGTATATTGATGGTTATATCACCTAACATAAGATTAAAAACAAAGCAAGAATTCCCACTTTCACTATTTCTATTTAGCATTGTGGAAGAATAACCAAATTTGCAGTGGCAAGAAAAGTATTATTTAAAAAAATAATAAATACAAAAGTAGTAAAAATATTTGAGAATAGCATGATTTTTTTATAGAAAAAAAGCTTAAAGAATATCAAAAAGCATCTACAAAGATAAGTAAATTTAGCAAGCATTTTTTAAAGTCAATTGTGCTATAAAATATATAGTGATAAAATTCAAATTAAATTCAAAGTAATTCTCTTAAGAAGCATCGAAATGTAAATTGCTTAGAAAAAAAATCTTTTCTGACATATACACAGAACTCTGACCATTAAGACAAATATAAATGCTGCTAAGGGATTTTGTATATTTTCAATAATGAATAAACATTTTATTTATGTTTAATGTTTTGCTTCTGATCAGGCATTTTTTATAGCCATAGAATTTTATATTACAATATTTTGCTGATCATGGCAGACACTTAAGCAGTACCTAGAATATAATATTTTCTAGAGTTTCGCGCCCCCATGGCAGAGCCTGGCAAGTTACCCGTGGCGTATTTGATATGCCAAAAACAGTAACAATAAGTTTCACAATGTGAGACGTTACTGGTGCCTGCTCGAACAAATCGATGAGCAACGGGATGACAGTGACAGTGACAGACAGTATATAAAGCCAATATTTCCTTTCTTAGGATAAATCAGACTTTATTATACTTTATAGATTAGTCTGAATTTTGCCTTAGAATTTTATTTCTCTTTATTCTTACTGAATTTTACATTTTTGAGACTTATTTCACATAAAATTTTAAATGTATTAGAAAAGATATTTATAATATTATTTTAAAAAATTTATATACCTCTAAAAGAGAAAGTTTAAAAATATTTTACTAACTCATCACTGATTCAGAATTTTTTGAAATTTCATGAAATTAGCTCTGTTCACCTATATATGTGAGGTGGTACCACCTCTACAATAAAAAGATGAAAAAATGAAAGAGAGAGGGAGGGAAGGAGACTATGTAATCTCTCCCTTATGTGGGATAAAAAGAAACGAAATAAAAGAACAACAAATTGTCAAAATCATTGGAAGTGAATATTTTGTCTGTAGAACTGAGTTTACGTGGGGTGGGCGTACTGGGTGGGGTCCTTGGGACAGTGATAGAGGGAAACAGGCTCTGGTGGAGGTTGTGGTATTGCAATGATGTATCACTGTATCACTGTCATCCATTGCTCATGGATTTGCTTGAGTGGGCAACAGTAATGTCTCCATTGTGAGACTTGTTACTGTTTTTGGCATATTGTCTATGCCACTGGGAACTTGCCAGGCTCTGCCATGCAGGTGAGATACTTTCGGTAGCTTGCCAGGCTCTCCGTGAGGGGCGGAGGAATCGAACCCGGGTTGGCCGTTTGCCTTGCATGCTGTGCTATCGCTCCAGCTCCACTGCAATGATGTATGTATGAGAAATGTGATTAACAATATCATAAATCCTGATACCTCAATTAAAATGGTTTATAAAAATACTGTTGAAAAGTTTAGAAAAAACTAAATTATTTGAACCTGTGTTCTTGACATTGGATATGATAAAGAAGCAGTCACAGTAGAATGTTCATAAATAAGATTTAACATATATGGTGATCTGCTTATTTAATTTTTAATAAAGCTATCAGATAAAGCCAATATTAAAAGAAAGTCTTTTCCATACATGGTGTTGAGATAGTTGGATAATCCTAAGAAAAAAGTATTTGGATCTCAGTTTTTATCTAATATATATCTGAATTAGTTCAGAGACCTACTATCAGACATAAAATTATAAAGCTCTGTAGAAGAAAATGTAAGATATTATCAAACAAACAAACATAAGCAAACCTGTTAAGGTCCAAAAAATCACAACGATAAAAGTTTAAAGTATGATAAATAAGATCTCCTCAAAATGAAAAATCTCTGCTTCACAAAAGACACTGTTGAGAAACAAATGAATTAACATAGACTATGAATAAATATTCATGAATACTAAAAAAGGACTGTTAACTAGAGCAGTGCTTCATAGTCTTTTTGACATTCATGCCCCCTCCCAGTCTTTTCTTCCTGTGGCCCCCTTGTCTTGTGCCATATCTCTCTTTCATGCGATTTTCACCTGTGGCCTTTTTGGATATCTTGGGGGACCTCACTGGTGGCCATATGACTCCCAATTAATAAACTGGTCTAGAGTACAAATATACATATTTTTTTCTAAACCAAAACATAAAAACAAAGAGCAATCTGATAAAAAAAAAAAGTGCACAAAATATTTGTAAGTCTTTCACAAACAAAATATGCCGGGACTGGAGCAATAGTACAGTGGAGAGGGCATTTGCTTTGCAAGTGACCAACCTGGGTTCAGTACCCAGTATCCCATATGGGCCCCCAAGCACTTTCAGGAGTAATTCCTGGGTGCAGAACCAGGAGTGAGTGACCCCTGAGTGAGTGCTGGGTGTGACCCAAAAAGCAAAAGAAAGAAAGAGAGAAAGAGAGAGAGTAAGAGAGAAAGAAAGAAAGAAAGAAAGAAAGAAAGAAAGAAAGAAAGAAAGAAAGAAAGAAAGAAAGAAAGAAAGAAAGAAAGAAAGAAAGAAAGAAAGGAGGAAGGAGGAAGGAGGAAGGAAGGAAATTAAAAGAAATATGCAAAAACTAATGAACAAACGATCCATTGACGCTATTTGTTATCATAGAAACACAAACCAAAAAGCATACAAAATGACTAAAATTACATATATTGCTGGTATGAGATCTTGATGAGAATTATTGCCAGAATAATGGGAATATGATATATATTTATTGAGGGCTTGAATTATACAAACACATGTGCATGTCAAATTTCAGAACTTCCTTAAAGATTTACATATTTCAGTGTATGTATATTTTACCAAAAAGGGTAGAAGAGACAAACAAATATTATGACTGTACCACTGTATCACTGTCATCCCGTTGCTCATCGATTTGATCGAGCAGGCACCAGTACTCTTGGTAGCTTGCCAGTCTCTCCAAGAGGGCCAGAGGAATTGAACCCTGGTCGGCCACATGCAAAGCAAACACCCTATCCATTGTGCTATCGCTCCAGCCTGAAAGAGGTTTATAAAAGAGGTAAAGTGTTAATTGTACATTAGAAGTACTATGGCAAAAGTGTACTCAGATCTACCATAGAACCCAGCAATTATACTCCTAGATATGCACTAGAAAAATTATAGCTTATGTGAACAGAAAAACTTGTATATAAATGTTCAAGACGGCAGTATTCACAGTAGCTCCAAATAGAGCACACGCAATGGAATATTCCTTGGTTAAAAGAAAAAAGAGCATAGTTAAATCTCCAAGGCATTAAGTGGAAGAAGCTAGTCATAGGTCAGGCCACATGTTGCATTAATTCCATTCATATTAAATGCACAAAAAAAAAAGGCAAATCTACAGAGATAGAAAGTGATCAGTTTTTAAAAACTTTATTTTGGGCCACATTCCACAGGACTTAAAGCTTACTCCTGGCTCTATACTCAGGGGTCACTCTGGGTAGTGCTCGACCATGAGTCAATCACATACAAATATCCTACCCACTGGACTCTCTCTGGCTCCAGAAAGTGATTATGGTTGTCCCAGGGCTGCAATGTGATGGACAGAACAGGCCAAGTGGGAGTGAGAAGGGGAGTGAGTGATGATGGGTACAGTATTTTCTGGGAAGGGGTGATAAAAATATTTTAAAATAAATTATGATAATGGTTGAAAAGTTCATGTGAATAAAACGATGAATTATCTACTTTTACATAGGTGAACTGTACAGAATGTGACTTATATTACAATAAGGCTATCATAAAATATGTCAATGATGAAATATAAGTGGTGGATCTGTGTAAAGATACTTTAACTTTGCTGTATATCTGAAAACTTTGGAAACTAAAGCAATGAGATGTTAACTGGAATTGTAAGTTTAGAGATTAGTATGGACAAAATTGACTTGTGTGTAATAATAAATCTTCCCAGTCAGACTGTTAAGTCCCTTTCGCCCTCCTTGCGAGGGATCATCTTAGGCTGTCATGATATGTGTGTCACCTCTTCCTCTGTGCCATTATAGCTTTCTTTGGACATTAGAAAGAGCTTTCTCAAATGATAAGCACTTGTAGCACTGTCATCGAATTGCTCAAGTGGGCACCAGTAACGCCTCCATTGTGAGACTTGTTATTACTCTTTTTGGCATATCAAATATGCCACGGGGAGCTTGCCAGGCTCTTCTGTGAGGTGGGATACTCTCGGTAGCTTGCAGGGCTCTCCGAAAGGGATGGAGGAATCAAACCTGGGTGGGCCACGTGCAAGGCAAATGCATTACCCTCTGTGCTATCGCTCCAGCCATGATCACTGTCACTGTCACTGTCATCCCGTTGCTCATCGATTTGTTTGAGCAGCCACCAGTAATGTCTCTCAGTGTGAGACTTATTGTTACTGTTTTTGGCACATCGGATACGCCACGGGTAGCTTGCTAGGCTCTGCCATGCAGGCAAGATACTCTCAGTAGCTCTCCGAGAGGGGCGGAGGAATCGAACACGGGTCAGCCGCATGAAAGGTGAACACCCTACCACTCTGCTATCAAGCCCTCTTGCTGTGTCACTGGGACGCGTTTTGTTTTTGACTTAAAAACAAGACAAAACTTGTCTTGTTTTTTAATTTCTTGAAGCCTCTTTAACATTTTATTATAACCTACATGATGATAACAATCCTAAGGCATTTGAGTGTCCACTTTTCAGGCTTTTAATGCCCCAATCCTTTGATCTGTTTATCTGCCTGCATGATTCTGAAGTCCTTCACTCTCTGGATATCTTTCTCTGAATATCTTAAGTGTCTCTCTAGGAGTTTGACAAGAATGGAGCAGAGAGCTGGAGAGACAGTATAATGGCTAAGTGCAATGCTTTGCAAGTCGAGAACCTGGGCCTGGGTACCACTGGGGTCTTCCAAAAATTTATAAAGGAAAGAAAAATGAATGGAACGCTGTAAAAAACTAAAGCATGCTGATGGGTGTGTGCACTTGCAGGCTCTCTGGACGGCTCTGTCTCACCGCCCGCGCTCAGTGCCTGGAACTGCTGTGTGTGGCTGTTGGTCAAGGGCAGGTGACAGAAGGAAGAAGGCCAAACTGGTTGCTCGATCAGTTTATTTCATTCTCTCTCTGCTTTTCTCCCGGTTCTGGATCTCTCTCTGGATCTGTGGAACTGGCCCCCTCTTACAGCCTAGTTAAATGCCCCCAGCATGAGGGGGTTGGGGCATACACATAGGTGTGGTCACAATCAATAGGGGTAAGGTTTCTTTCCCTCAGGGGATGCTTCTCCTAGGACTGATTCTCTTTCAGCAGGAGAATCCACCCAAGGGCGGAGTCCCAAGAGTGTGTTTCTCCTCTCCTCATCCAGCAAACATATAAGCATTCATAATATTAATCATTCTGTATGGACACAATAAGAAATGCATTAAAGCTTATAGAATTGCTCTCCTGGGGCCATCTCGATCTCAGACTACAGTGCTCAGGCCAGATTAGTCTTTCCTATCCCTAGCAGGGTCCTAGTCTCATCATTACTTTTGGATCATGACAGCATTCATCCATGATCAAGCTCTTAACTTATAGTTAAGAATTAGGCACTTCGGCCAGGCCTATCTCAATGCCACGGTAGCATATATCTCACTGCTTGCCTTGGATCCATCCCATTCCTGTCAGGACCCTGCTTTTGGGGTGCTAGGAACTGAGGGCAACTGAGGCTTAAGTGGAGAAAGCAGATGCCTGGGAATGAATAATATTGAAGCCAATTAAGCCCCAAGTTACAAAAGCATAATATTGTCTTCTTTTGTCTATACAAAACGGACATTGCTTTAAAGTAAATTATTCAAAAGGCATAAGGAGAGGAGAAAGGCAATATTATAATATTCAGTGTTATAATGTTCAATATTAACTTATAATATAAAGTTCAGTGTCCTAAGAAGGTCTGATCTTACAAATTAACAGAGTCAGATTAGGGGGAAAGCTGATTAATTGCTTTGGGGAAGAGAGCATAGAGAAGTGGTTACAGCTAAACAAAGGAATGGGAGTGACTCGGGAGCACCTTAATGGGTGTGATGGGGATGAACCTAAGCTCCTTGTGCCAAGGGGGGAAAGGACAAAGCAATGTCATCCTACATTACTTTTGAATCATGACAGCATTCGTCCATGATCAAGCTCTTAACTTACAGTTAAGAATTAGGCACTTTGGCCAGGCCCATTTCGATACTGCAGATAAAAGTCAGATAAATACAGAATAACCTCAGTACAGATGAGCCACCCTCCTTCAGCCAAAACGTTTGACTTCTATTAATACAATCAAGCATATAATTTATATTCTAGGTGATCATAGCTCACTGCTATTAAACTTAAATTACCAAGGAAACTGTATTGTCCTTTGTCCCATTTGCACCTGAAATTAAATATACATATATATATCTTATAATGTATATAGTATATCATATATATACATGTATATCACATATAATGTATATATATATATATTAAAAAGCTTCAAGGACTTTCCCAGCCAGTGTTTTCAGAGTGCTAAGTATCTGGATGCCTGCTTTAGTGGCCACCTACCTCAGAGAGAGCTGGTGTTCTGGATTTACGTCATTTTCATGATGAATAAAGCATAGAGAAACACTCTCAGCTGGTCGTGATATTCATAGACTTCCCAGATTGGAAGAGACCTTAAAAGACTGTCTCATCCCTCCCCCTGCCACCAAGCACGATGATATCTACACCAATTCTCTTCAGAGAGAGGACGGCAGCTGTCACCAATCTACCGCGATCTCCAGGCTGTCCCTCTGTGACCCTGTCTCAGGTTAACACATTCCTGTTGATGAAGAGCTTTGAGAGCCTTGGATGAATGCAGTACTGAAATTAGCAGGAAGTAGTGGAAATAATTCTCCTACACTCAGCATCTTGGGCCTATAGCATCTGCCAAATGAGGGGAATAGCAGAGAGGCTGCACTCGCCAAGGGTGCTGAGGGGGCTTGGAACTCCCTGCACTGAGGCCAGTAATTACTTACTCCCAGTCATCCAGTTGGAGAGGATGCTATGAATAGCATTCTACTCACCATGCTGCCGATAGCCTAGAAAGAAAAATTTATGCCCAAGGAAAGTAGGTCAGTGATAGTAGTTCCTTGATAGTTGCTTTCCCTATCAACTGGAGCAGTCCCAAGATCTAATGTCTCTTACTAGTAAAAACTAAGAATTCACAGTGCAGGGAGATTTATCCACCTGCTTTCAAACATTTATCCCAGATTCATAATATTATACAAAAGGTGGATCATGGAATTTCAAAATTGACCTTTGAGTCACGTATTTTTGAGACTTTAGTCTCCAGGAGACAAAATTTCAGTCTCTTCTCTTTGAGTGTGGGCGAGGCTTAGTGATTTGCTGCTAACGAATGAGTGTGATATCAAATAAGTGAAAACTCCAGAAAGGAAAAACTTGGCAGAACCCCTTAGCTTAATAGTCAAAACTTAGAGCAACAGTGGCATAGATATCACACAATGAGGACTGGGTTTGTGGAATTATAATCTGTGTGCCCACATGGGACTCTATGCTCAGAAAGAGCCCACATGCATTTTAACGTTCTGCTTCTGGTATATTAAAATTAAGAAATTGTTTTGGATCTATGTTTTATAAGTTAAGTCTAATGGTTTCATGGAGTGTTTGTATGCACAGATGAGATGGGAGCAATATGACACTATAACATTCCTTGTCATTTCACTTAGATAGCATATTGATTCCTATAAGCATAGGAATCCAGTGGATTCAGGAGTGTAGGAAGATCATTGATACTCCAATCAACAACAGGATCAATTTAGTATATCCCTAAGAAGTCTGAGATACTGACAATCCTTAGAAACCATATGTAGAACTTATTTTTAAAGAGAAGGAAGGCTGTGGGGTTCAACAGAATATAAACAATAAAGAAACTAGATCACAACTTCTCTCACTCATTTTCTTCTATACAATGCTTATGTTGAAATATATTAACAGAGGAAAATGAATTACAGGGCCATCAACACATCAACATTCATTTCTTTTTAAGCGTTCCTTTCCTATCATTCATCAGTGAACAGAAGGTGGTGAGGTCTGGAGAGATAGTACAGGAGTTAAGGTGTCTGCCTGGTATGTGACTTATCCTGGTTTAATCACCAGCACTGCATTATTCTCTGAACATCCTTGAGCACAGAGCCAGAAGTACAGGAGTAGCCACAAGTTATGCCAGTACCCCTCACTTGAAATAAAACCAAGCAACAGAGAGTGAAGAGCATGAGTTAATGTATGCATATCAGAGAGTGAAATAGAGTTGTGTTAGATTTGTGCAATGTCTTTGCAGTTTTTGTTAAGACAAATTGCATGTATATGCACATTAAAAAATACAACTTGTGCAACTTTGATTCATTTTTGGATATATGTTAAGATGTTCAATTAAAAGATAAGAAAATTCATGTCAATCATTGATAATGTCTCTTCTCTACATAGAAATTATAATAAGACAATGCCAGAAGTAGTTGAGACATTAATTGTGGGCATAAGACAAAGCTTTATGTATTAGTAACTGAAGAATTTCTCCTTCAGAAACAAGGAATTTCAATTTCTCAGTTTATGCAAGGCCCTCAGAATCATGTAACTGACCCTGCATATGGCCTCTAATACTAAAGTTTTAAAAAATACTATTTCAAAAATAGTTAACCAGAGTCTAATCAAATATAAGAGATCAATTTGAATACAAAGATTTTTTAAAAATGGCTGAATGACATTCTTTTAGTGGACCCTATTTATTTATTTATTTATTTAAGCTGAGGAACCACTGTATCATTGTTCATTGATTTACTAGAGGGGGCGCCAGTAATATTTCCATTCATCCCTGTCACATGCCACTGTAGCCCAATGGCATATTGGGGGCTCTTTCAGGATCAGGAGAATGAGGACTGTCGTTGTTACTTTGTTGGGCATATGGAGTACGCCACGGGTAGCTCTGCCATGCGAGCGGGATACTCTCAGTAGCTTGACGGGCTCTCTGAGAGGGACGGAGGCTTTTGGGGTGGCCACTAATCACCTTTACAGGTGTTCCAGTCTACCGAATGTAAGCTTTTGGTTTACTTGCATGTTGTAATGATCTGCACACTGACAGACAGGTGCGTGTTTGTCAGTATGCAGATCAAAGAGTCTGAAAGACAAAAATGTAAGTAAGAGAAACTGGAATCCTTTTATATTGTGGGTGGGATGCAAATGGTTATTTAATTAAGCTCACAGTAGATAAGTGAGGAGTAGGGAGGGGGCCAGCTATTGTACATAAGTGAGGAGAAGGAAGGAGGCCACCTCCCTACATGGCACTGGCATGGCAGAGCTTGGCAAGCTAACGTGGCATATTCAATATGCCAAAAACAATAACAAAGCATAACGAAAATGAGCCTCATTCTCCTGACCCTGGAAGAGCCCCCAATATGGCAGCGTTGAGAAGGATGAGCAAGGAGAGGCTACTAAAATCTCAGGGCCAAACTAGTCTGTCAAAACAAAGAAGGACAGGTGGCTGGAGCAATAGCACAGTGGGTAGGGCATTTGCCTTGCATGCAGCCAACCCGGGTTCGATTGCCAGCATCCCATATGGTTCCCTGAGCACCACCAGGGGTAATTCCTGAGTGCAAAGCCAGGACTAACCCCTATGCATCGCCAGGTGTTACCCAAAAAGCAAAACAACAACAACAACAACAACAACAACAACAAAGAAGGACTAAAATGACTGTCTGCATTTTTAATGCACATACACTGGCATTGGAAGCATCCATCGAGGACCTGATGGTGCAAGCACAGAAGATCAAGTACAAAGTCATTGTATTGACTGAGACAAGAAGGCATGGATCACATCACGCCATTTTTGACACTGAAGAACTATTCCTCAGAACATGTGACAGTAGAGGCATTGGTGGTATCGGTGTCCTTGTCAACACGAACTTGGCCATGAGCATAAATTGGTTGGAATGCCTAAAAACCCGAATCAGACACTTACGTTTGAATAGATGTGGCTTACTGCTGGCAGTTTCTATCTTCATCATATACACACCAACATCCAACTACAATGAAGAAGAAATTAGGAAGTTCTACATGGAGCTGGAGAAGTTCTATAAAGCAGACCACACTTTCTACAAGGTCATAGCTGGTGATTTTAATGCCAAAATAGGACCGAGAAGGTGCCCAAAGAGCTCCACATTGGGACGTATGGCCTAGAATGGAATGAACTGGGTAAGAGACTATCTGAGTTCATCGTGTCGACCAAGACCATCCACGGAAACTCGCATTTTCAGAAAGTCGAATCTAAGTAATGGACATGGGAGTCTCCCGGCGGACAGTTCCACAATGAAATTGACCACATCATATTCAATCGATGATTTGCCTGACCTATGTCACTATTGTCCCATAATTCCAAATGGGATCAGACCACCATCTCCTTCATGTGAAATACACTTCACAGAGCAGGGAGAAAGGGCTGCAATGTTTAGGAAGAGAACTCCCAGAACAAACACCAGCTGGGAAATCTTTAGCACTATTGCAGCAATATGGGAAGATGCCATTGTTGACAACATCAATGAGGAATACTATCGACTGGTGCAGCACCTCCATGATTGTGCAAGGAACACTAAGAGAGAGAAAGCCACAAAAAGACACCTGTCTTTCAAAACTCTCAAGCTCATTCACCAATGTGGTTTGGCGCAAGCCTCAGGCAATCACAAGCTAAGGTCCGAGCTTGCAAAGTTGTGCAGAGAAGCAATAAAGGAAGACCTCAAAGAGAGAAGAACAACAGTGTTGGCTGATGTGGCAGAAGCCGGGAAAAGTATTTGCAAGGCCCGCCTGTCCTTCACCAACTATAAGACCAAGATGACTGCCCTCCGATGTACTGATGGATCTATCACATCTTCCATAAGGGCAATGGAAAAGGTTATCCATGACTGCTACTCGGATCTCTTCGATAGCCACATCCACCTGCCCACATACCAAAATCTGCAGGATGGCGGTGAACCATCGAGGGGGGTGTTATAAAAAGGTAAAAGCAAAAAATGTTCGAGGTTCCTTCTATGGACTCCAGAAGCTTAGAGTTTTTTTCAGACTCTTGTTAATGTGCCCGTGCCTGGATTTTCCCTACCCTAATATGCTATATTAAATTATATTATACAATTATTTACTCTATTTACTCCCCTTTAAAAAGATTGCATTCACATGTTTTGACTTTGCGCTCTTTCATTCTTTGGATCAACTTCCTTTCCTGTGAATATTCACTTTCTCATGAGTTCTTGGTTTGACCAGTGAAATATAACTTATAGGTCATGAACTTTGAGTTTGTCATATGGCAAGGTCTTATTGATATTCTTAGGCCCATCATAAGAAAATTTTATTCAAGGCTTTCAAAAGAATGATTGTGTGGATTACACTTGAGTCCAACATGTAGCCTAAAGCTAAATTTAAATGACCCAAGTAAAACCACAAGCTACCCTTAGCTTCATAAAATAAAAGAGCAATTCTCACAAGCACTAATAAAGTGATGTTACCAATAATAACTAATACATTAAGTTTATCTCAGATCCTATAAAAGTAGCTACTGCAATCAACACTCATGACAGAGGACTAAAGATAAGCAGCAATCCTTCTTTGAAGAAACCATGAAAATGACTATACTAATGACCAGAGAGAAATAAGCTTCTTAATAATGGATCCCACACTTAAAAATAGCAGGAAAAACGATTATGTTTTGTTTTGGGGCCACACCCAACAATTCTCAGGACTTACCTCTGGGCTCTGTGCTCAAGGATCAGGGGAAGGGATGAAGGGCTGGAAGGGCTCAGGGGACCACATGGGATGCTAGGAATTGATCCTGGGCTGGCCATGTGCAAGGTAAGTACCCTACCCACTGTACTATCTCCTTGGACCTGAAAAAATATTTCTTAAAATACTATTATTTAGACACAAAGAAGTCTAAAAATTAAATTTCAGGAAGGGTTGATTTTCTTACTCCATGAATGCAGAATACTGACTTTTTTTCTTTCCTGGTAGCACCTGTCATATTAAATAAATAGAAGGTAGAGCATTTTTGCCTGCGATAAAGACCACACCACCAAGAACACAGAGGGTCTGCGTGTGATAATGGCAGACCAATAACACTTTCATTATCATACAATCTGGTATGATGAATTGAAATCAGTAAGAACCTACCCCAAATCATACCACTATATCTCCTTGCCACTTATTGTTTCTCTGCAACTTTTCCTGAGTACGTGGTGACAGAAAGTTGACAAATGGACTAGAAAGAAAACAACTTCCCTTCACTTATTGTCTTCACAGCTCTAAGTTCTGCTAGAGAGAAGACAGGACACATCTCAAGTGTCAACATTTAAAATAAGAGAGAAGCTGAAACTCTATAAACCTGTAACATAAATAGCACCGAATCTAACTCATAATTGAATTAAAAAATAAATCAGTTTAACACTGGTTAATGATAGTATATAATTTCAGGGGGATCACATTGCCCTTTATATATCAGACTCATCATTTCCATGACCAGAATTCCAGCATTATTCTACCATCTAAAAGTCCCCTTTTGCCCTTCCTCTCCAAACCTTGTTATCTTCCTCTCTTGTTATCATAATAGTTTTCATTGAGTATAGGAGTTAATTTTGTTTTTTTTGCCAGTTTTTACTCTACTTTAGTTCACATTCCACAGGCAAGTGAAACTATTTGTGACTGAATTTAAAATCATTACCCCCTTATTCTACTTTCCTCGATTTAAGGGCTTGTCTCTATGGGATAAAGTAGTATTTACTTCCACCTCTGTATTTGTTTAAAACACAGTATCTGGCATACAATAAAATTTCAAAGTTTCAAATAAACAGAAAATTGTTATCTATAATGAAGAGAAACTAATAGTCACAAAAATGAAATCCATAAGTGATTTAGATATTGTCAGTAATAGCTAACAGTCTTTAAAAATTAATTATGCAATAAAATAATATGAATAAATATAAATAGGAAATTTAATGGAGAGGGTATCTAAAACAGTTCCAAATTGTTTAAAATAAAGAATTACAATACCTAAGAGAAAGTATTATTTGGGATTATTTAACTGTAGACCAGACATATAAATAAAATAGTAAACTTTAAAAAAATATTCATAGAAAGTATGTAATCTAAAGTTCATAGAGAAAATAATAGAAAAGTATACATGTTGGACAACAATAAATGATGCAATTTGAATTGCAGGTAGAGGAGAACAAAAGAAATGTTATAAAAGGCAATGATCGAATGTTTTCCTAAATTGATCACAAAAATCTAATCATAGATTCATAATTTCTTTGAAATTCAACCATGTTGATGATCGCCCCAACAATCTGAAGATGCCAGGTGTGAATGGAGGTTACTCTAAATTTTCCTTGTATCAGGATCCGATTTTCATCCTTTCACTGCCATGATCTAATCTCCTGAGTGATGGCATCTTTTCCTCTGATGACACTCAGACTCACTCATAGAATCCTTTCTGATTACAGAAATCTGCTATTGCTTCAGTCTCTATAAAACTCATACTAATCTTTCCACAGCAAGTCACCAACAGAATGGATAATTGTAGCTATATTTGCATCAAAGTGCTGTATGTATACTATACACTTATCAAAGGCAGGACCTTAATAAATGGCTGAATCTTCCTGATTTATTGTGAAGTCAATTTTCCCACAGTAGCAATACTCTTTGTTGGCTAAGAAAAGCATGAGAGGAAATAGAAGGGATTGGTTAATCTCATATGATAAAGGAATGAAGGTACCATTAAATTTCAGGACTAAAAGATAATATCTAGAAATGACACGATATTTGAAGAGAAGGTACCTGGAGCCACATTGAGTCATTCAATTATTTATTCTGTGCCATATGTGTAACATTAAATTTTAATTTGTATATATATATATACATATATATATATATATATAACAAATGTTTTTGGAGAATGTTCTGTCTTTGTCAGCTTGAGAAAAACTATGTCAGAACAGACCTCTTGGTTGTCTCTGAATGACCCAGTGATTTTTGCCCAGAACTCAATTCTGCCATGCATGGCTAGCTAAATGTAATGTTCCTATGTTCTGAGATTGAATATCATATATCATCAAGAAAATGCATTCTATACCATTACCCTTACCCTCCCCTAACCAATGCATAAGATACCAATGAACTTGGATCCTTTTGTTGTCTTGGTCTATCCAGCCGTAACCCACCCAACAACATAATTTTTTGAAAAGTGCCTGTTAGCTCAAATGAATAAATATTAACTCAGCAACAACCTCTGTACAAATCACTATGATACTTTTTTTTAATTGAATCACCGTGAGACAGTTACAAAGCTTTCACATTTGAGTTTCAGTCAATCAGTAATCGAACACCCCTCCCTCCACCAGTACACATTTTCCACCACCAATGTCCCCAGTATCCACCCCCCATCCCTGCCTCATACCAGGCCTCCCCCTGCCTCTATGGCAGACAATTTTCCCCATACTGTTTCTCTACTTTGGGGCATTATGATATTCTCTAATTATCCCAACACCATTCAAGCTTGCCTGCCAGGGGCAGATGCTAGATAATTTATTTTCTATTGCTTATTATAAATAATATGAGAGGTTGCATGGCCACTCCTGGAATTCTAAAATTGTAAAGACTGGGGTCCAGAGACATCTCTGTAGGGAGCTAATCCATTTTGAGATTCATTTGGGAGACAGGGAGGGCGGAACCATCTTCGCTGCTGCCACATGGCCTGGAGTCTTAATCCTGCAACCTGAGTACCTGGATTTTGTTTCTCAAAGCTTGTGGCCATTGGGGTTTCATCTGGAGCAGGCAGAGAGGACTCACCTGCACCATCTGAGGTGCCCCAGTAGAATTGGCTTGGTGCAGGGTCTGGAGAGATCTCCTGAGAGCTGCTGTCTTCTGGGATTCACTGATGTGTCTCTGGATCCCATTATGATACTTTTAATAAATAGAGCAAGAAAATTTTTTTCCATAAAAACGTTGTTAATAGTGGCACCTTTGGGAGCTTCAGTATGATTTGAGATATTTTTAAACCACTACACTGATAAATACTGTTATTATCAATGTCTGCCTAGAACAATGAGTGAAAGAGACAGTACAATGTATATTTGACCTACTATAAGGGATATAAATAGGTATGAAGGGAGTTCCTGTTCTAAGGAATCTCTCAAGCTATTGGGGAATATAGCAACTATACGAACAGTTAAACCACAAGACACACATGACAGCAATTAAACACAAATAAATTTAGTGATAATACTGTGGGCATCATTTATCTTGACAATGAGGATTGTGGGGACATGGGGACAACTTATCTTTACAAGGATTAGAAAGGTCTTATAGAACTGACCAAATTTGAACTTGACTTTAAACAAAATTAAATCAGTCATGTGTCCAAAACCAGTTACAACTTAAAGTGGTTAGCAATTAAATATTGTGAAAAATCTTGGAGGCAGGGACTGCCAAGCAGTGCTTAGACAGTCTGAGGACCTCACCCATGATTCTCAGCCAATTGGGCCCTTGGTTCGATGCAAGAGCCTTAGGATATGATGCTGCTTGTACCCTTCAGTGCTGAGGATATTCAGGTCACTCCAGTAGTGCTGGAAGCATTTAGCACATATAGCATGATCAGGGGCCTCCATAAATGCATATGGCAAAACTATGGGACCATGTGGTGATACATATCAAATCTATGTGGATTGCATACCAGACATGCACCCAAACTGATGTTCTGTCTCCTGGCCTTGAATTTCTTTTTAGCCCTAACATTTTATTTTGGGCCTTTGTTTATTTTTGAATGATGTTATCCAAGTTTTGGAAGCTAATGTCACAAATGATTTTGAACTCATATTATACATAGACCTACTCTCAGCCCATCCTTCAGCACATTAAGGGCTGAGGACCCATGTCCGCTCTATAGATAAGAGATAATTTCCATTGGTTCACAGCATAACTCATTACCACATCTTAAAATGTTAATTGCCTTCACTTAAACATGGCATTTTTCTTTTCATAAAGGACTGAAATAAAGTGGTATTTATCAACTTAATTGCCATGTTTTGATCCAAAGGTTGACTTGTGGTAAGATTAGGAGTGAGAGTCAAAAGAAGTTAAGTTTCCATTGAGTACCAGGGGGACCTGGAATCTTTGAAAATGGATATGGGGGAAAAATAATTGATGTAGGTTTGGAATCTATCTCTGATTTGGTATGGGACATCTCATCAAAGCACACCTCCTCCGAGTCAATTTTTTATCATGTGTTCAGGAAGGAGATTACAGAAGGTGAGCTTTCAGTGATAGTCTGACATCAATTTTTGTGATGTCAATTAAAAGGATAACTATGGAATAGTGGGACTGTATATTACAATCAGACTCTGGAAATCGGCCTCAAATTATTCTCCTTGATCCCAGTAAGGGATTCCATGAATCCTAACAGAAATGCCAGAAGCTAAGCAACTTCGTATTCCATGGACATAGAATCTAGAATGTGCATAGTGTGCAGTCATCTGAGTACTCTGTCAGCTGCAGGCAGGAGGAGGGTGGATGGAAACAGAGGGCTGGAGCAACTCAGGACAAAACTGCTGACTAAGCCATCTGTTCTGTTATCTATGTGACTGACCAGACTACAAAGGAAGGGCAGAAGAAAGAGCCATAAATGAGTGTGGAACTTTTGACACTCTAACCCTGCTGCTGCAAAAATGGATTGTGATGTGTGATGACTGTTCTGAGTCAACCTAGGAAAAGAGGAAGCAGATGGGCAGAGGCATAAGAAGAGGAGGTAGCTCCCTTCTTACCAGTCGGTTTTAAAACTCCTCAAACTCATGAGATGCAGCTAGTAACAGTCTAAAAACTTGGCATATGAGGGCTAAGCCGGCAGATATCTTTTGAAAGCACAGAAAAGGCAACATTCAAAACAAACTGTGATAGAAAGCATTAGAGATTCATTATATAGTAATCTTTTAAGTAACTATAAATGCATTTGGGAGTTTTGAGAAGAAAGGTCAGAATGAATTGGAGACATGAGCAAACGTCTCCTGGATAAGGTTATATTCAAATTGACCTTGAAGAATGGGAGGGAATATTAGAAAAATGCATAAACATACTTTAGTAAAGTAGATTTAAGATTTGCATATGTGTGTCTATATAAACAGTAGAATAATAATTAGACAATATTTTTTAAGATCAATAAAAATAAAAGTATTGTACTAGGACAACATGACTTACCTGAGAATGAGAGAGACTGTTTTGACTTGACTGGTAAATAGGCAGTATTGGGAATGGGTGGAGACAGGTCACATTATGGAGGGTCTTCAAATCTGTGAAATTTGGATCTAAGTCAAAGACAACATTAAAATGTACTGATAGACCATAGGAATCTGGAGTGACATTATGAGCGCAGGATTTTAATGAGCTAATTTTTATGGCTTATGGAAGAAGAATTGGCTTTGGGGCATTTGCTTGGAGACTGGAATAGAAATCCAGCCAAAGGTATTGAAGACCTTCAGCATATGGTTAGATGTTCAAAAATAGCTGTGAATGAGATGAATAAAGTCTGAATAGAAGCAATGGCTGCAGGAATGGAGATAAAATGTCAACTCCTGGGGACAGTTCAAACAAATAAATGTCAAATCTCAATGATAAATTGGAAACATAAGTCAATAATTTGAAGAGAGATGACTCCAGACGTGCCTCAGATGACACACATGTGCCTCATCTTACACATCCCCCTATATAATTTCCTTATGTAAATAATATATAATCCCACTTTAAAATTAGATTTAACTTCAGCGTAATTCCGGCATCAAGAATGAAAAGACTGACTTTTCAATACAAAATTTTGCATTAATCAATCACATCAAATCCAGCAGAATTCACTAGAAACTTGTCTCAGAATGACTTTCACCCAATATGGCAGTCTCTACTATCTCAAAATTACCCTGTCACTACGACACACAAATTTTCCCAGTGTGACAAAGTAAGAGACATAAAAAGGAGAGACTTGCACAGGATAGGTCATGACTTCTAGTCGGCCTCTCTGTAAACACTCTTTCCTCTTTATGCCTTGCAGTAATTATGCTTCCAAACCAAGAGATATGTTAATTATTTTATTTAAAGTGATATGTCCTAATTCTTTTTCTCAGTGCTGAGTTCCCAAAAAGTCTATGAAGGATTTTTTTTTTAAAGTGAGGAGTGGAGGGTACCAAGGGGAGCTCAAGAGAGGAAGAGCACCTCTTGCTACACTAATCCCTGAGTTCATCCTCTGGCGCTGCATAGATCTCTGAGCATTGCCAAGTCTAGTCAAGAAGACCCCTGAGTACCACTAGGTTTGATATTACGGTACCTTAGCACTGATATGACCCTTTCACCTCCACCTCTCTGTGACAAGCTGCACGGCATTGCTGACATCATTAGGCCCCCACAGCTAGGTTGACTATTGCCAGAATGACCCATGGACAACCTGAGCACTGTTTAAGAACAACCTCCACTCCAAAAAAAGTGATGTGACCAAAGAGTTTCTTATAAGAATAAGGCTTTTCTGGTGTTAATAGATGCAAGACAATCTATGAAATAGCTTAGTTTTAAAGCTATCATTAAGAATCTTCATGTATTTTCTTCCAGACTTCATGTGAGATTCTTAGCATTCTTCATATTCTATTAAACTGATCAATGTTCTGACGTTGGCCTTCATTAATTTCAGAACATATAATGTGAACACTAATTTAAATTAGATTCAAGGAAACTTGCCTCAACCTTATTCAGTGTTATGTTGTCCGTGAATTTGTCATGTCCTTTACAAAGAAATAAAGGAAAGCCTCTTCAATGTCCCCATAATTCCCATCACTGTATCACTGTATCACTGTCATCCATTGTTTATCAATTTGCTTGAGCGGGCACCAATAACATCTCCATTGGTCCTAGCCCTAAGATTTTAGAAGCCTCTCTTTACACATCCCTCCCGAAGGTGCCACATTGGGGGCTCTTTCAGGGTCAGGGGAATGAGACTCATCATTGTTACTGTTTTTGGGATATCGAATATGCCACGGGGAGCTTGCCAGGCTCTGCTGTGTGGGCAGGATACTCTCCTTAGCTTGCCGAGTTCTCTGAGAGGGAGAACTAGAAATAAGAGGTCGCTTCCGGAAGCTTTGTTTTATTGTCTCTGGATCTTGGTCATTGATGGGATTGCACGGCACTGGATGCAGTTTGTGTGTGTGACTGCCTAGCTACTGGAGAAAGGGGGATCTGGGTGGAGGAGGCACAGTTCCGATCTGAGCAGGCTTGGAGATCTCAACCCCGGGTCCCGCACACCTGGGTTCCTCTGCCAGTTCCTTCATGTGTGAGACTCTCCCAAGCATGTGGAGAGTGGCCTTGAACATGGCTGTGGCTGGGTTCTGGAGGTCTTCAGCTGCTGGGGCTCTGCTTGGGGCGGGGAGGGAAACCCACCCACGCCCCACCTCCGAGGGGTCTCTGTGAAGACAGCCAGGTGGAGGGGCAGGAGACTGCCATAATTCCCACAGAGTTGCCTATTTCCACTTTCAAAGATGTTTGGTATGTGATTGCTGTGACCTGGCAAAGGAAACAGGCAAAATAAGCACTGAAAGATAGGCTAGAGCAAATGCCCAGTGTACTGGCAAGAGACTGGATCTAAATGAGAAAGCTTTTCAAAAAGTTTCCCAGGATTTATGACTGCAGATATCCCAACAGAATATGAATGTTTGTGTCAGCTTGCCTGTGAATATACAAGACAAGGGGGTGAAAATGCAATGAACTATTCCAAGTTAGATGAATAGAAAGAGACATATGCCTTTATTGCTGAGTATTTCTGATGAGGAGGGACATGAATGCAAAAGGTGGGGACAGATCAAGATTCTCATTCTTTCGCATATGTTCATCAATTGCTTTTTATGTGTCAAATAGGCTATAGAGATATAGCAAAGCAGACAGAATCCCTGCCAGAAAGAGATTGGCATTAATCACATTACACATAAATGCACACGCTATTATCTATTATCTATCTGCCATCTGTCTATTTACATCTACCTATACACACTATATTGAAGAAAGAAAAAAATCTATGATATTGCGATTATTTATAAAGAGGACGCCCATCTTTCCTGTGGGTGGTGAGCCATTGCCTACAGGAAAGACAAGACATGAAGATTCTAAGGAAGTATTTGAGTGTGTTTGATCCAACATGTAAAAGAAAGCCAGTGTGGTGAGGGGACAAAGTGACTTGTTGAGTGAGGGAAAGAGAGATGAGGTGAGTACTGGAGTGGTAAGAATCAGTTCAGGAATGATCCTTTGTAGCTACACTAAAAAATTTGATCAATGATTTATAGAAAAACTTTTTTGTCCACTAACTATTGAACACTGACTGCTTGTTAGTAGAAAAATAAAATAATAAAAATTGTAGATTTTAATGGGACTTTGGGGATTCCTGTGGGGTGAGGTACACCTGCTGGTGCTCAGGACTTACCCCTGGCCTTGCACTGATGGATAATGTGGAGCTCTGGGGACCATAAGGGGTGCTAGGCATTAAAACAGGTGAGTGACATGCAAGGTAAGTGCCCTATCTGCTGTTCTATCACTCCAGCCAGATTTGTATTTTTATAAGATTATCCTGGGAACATATAAAGAACTACAATGCTGAAATATCAAAAATGAATAAGTAGTATCTAGTAAGACCACACTCTGAGAGTGTGAATGGATGCAAGGAAAGAGCTAATCTTTGTTTTGTCTTTTTTGAGGTGGAAGTCACACCAGTGGTTACCCCAGGCTCTGTGCTCAGGTATCACTCTTGTTCAGGGGACCATATATGGTCCTGGGGATCAATCCAGGGTCAAGCACATGCAAGGGAAGTGCCCTACCCATTGTACCGTCACTCCAGACCTGCTTTGTGTCTGACTAAAATCTGTGATAAGATTTTAAAATTCTCATTTTATTTAATATCTGTTAAATATTTATGAAATAGATGGCATTTATGCAATTCTTAAGGTGGGGTTAGTATCTGCTTTATAGAAACCCATTCGTCTATCCATTTACTACTTTATTCATTCACTCACAAATAGTTTTGAGGCATCCATAATGAAAGTACCTTACTAGGAACCAAATTATATTGGTGAAAAAGACACTGTCTGTCTTCTCATAGAATTCTAATAGTATAGTGAGGATGGGACTCTGCTTCAAGGTGTTTTCACTCAGGGCGCCCTGGGCGGGGAGGGGTGGGTGACAACTCAGCTCGCCCCAAGGGACCCAGCCCTGGCAGCCGACCTCCACTACCCAATCACTCCACACTCCAGGCTGTGACACATTAAAAGACACTTTCTACCCATTTTCCATAATCATCACACCATATTTGATGGAGTTTAGAGTAGGCAACAAATCATAAAGATTAATGTATATATATATATATATACATGTACACATATATATGCATATATATACGTACCTCTCAGAGAGCGGCAAGCTACTGAGAGTATCCCACCCACACTGGCAGAGCCTGGCAAGCTACCTGTGGCATATTCAATAATTCAAAAACAGGGGCTGGAGTAATAGCACAGCAGGTAGGGCATTTGCTTTGCACGCAGCCAACCCAGGTTCTATTCCCAGCATCCCATATGGTCCCCTGAGCACCGCCAGGGGTAATTCCTGAGTGTAGAGCCAGAAGTGAGCCATGTGAATTGCCAGGTGTGACCTCCCCCCGCAAAAAGCAATAATTCAAAAACAGTAACAATAACAGGTCTTATTCCCCTGGCCCTGAAAGAGCCTCCAATCATTGGAAAAGACAAATAAGGAGAGGCTGCTAAAATTTCAGGGCTGGCACTAAAGAGAGGTATGAGCTTGCAGCACCACTCTCCGCCCAGACATGACCTCAAGCGGCCACACATGAATGGCTCCTCCGTTCCTGAACGGCCATGATCCCAGAGGCCAACTAACTACTTTCCGCACCTAGTGGCTTTTTCCAGAAATGGCTCTAGTCTGTGAACTAAGTTATGGCCCCATGCTGCCCCGGGAGGGGAAAGGTTTTTCTCTCTTGGCCTTTCCTTTCCCTGGCGGTATGGAGACCACCATTTTATAAATGACCGCTCACTAAAGAGAGGTAAGAGCTTGCAATGATGCTACTTCTGGCAGAAATTTCTCTGAACTTAATTACTAAAATACCAGAAATCCAAAACCACACAGCCACTGTTTCGGCCG